>NW_028186601.1:2228900-2231081 GCF_003343005.1 Rhea americana | reverse complement strand
GCAAGGCTCGCCACCTCCGCGCCCGGCGGGCAGCGCCCGGCTCCGCGCCGGGCGCACCTGCTGCGCGGGCCGGGCCGCTCACCTTGTAGACGTTCTCGGTGAGCCGGTGCACCTCCTCGGAGCGGGACATGCTGGGCGGCCCGGGCAGCACCATGGGCGAGCGGAGCGGAGCGGAGCGGAGCAGCGCGGAGCGGCTCACCTGCTGGCCAGGCTCTGCCGGCAGTGCTGCCTGAAGGGCATCAGGTGGTAGTTCATGGCGTCCAGCAGCAGCTTCTGGCACACGGGGTCGGTGCGCATGAAATCCACCGACTGGACCCGCTCCACCAGCTCCGGGGCCGGGATGAGGGCGAAGCGGAGGCGCTTCATGAGGTCCGGGGCGTACTGCATGCGGGTCTCGCGGTCGTGCTCCAGCCAGAGCACGGACATCTGGAAAAGCGCCAGCTCCGACTCCACCGGGGGGGGCAGCGAGTCGAGCAGGGCGCGCATCTCCTCGAAGTTGAGCAGCAGCACGTCCTCCACCAGGTACTTGTTGGCCAGCTTCTTGGTCTCCTCCAGGCCGTGCAGGGCGGCGATCTTGCACACCTGCTTGTAGTTCTGCACCGAGATCTGGTCGTTGAGGAACTGCACGCACAGCTTGGTGACCTGCGGGATGTGCAGGATCTTGCTGACCGACAGCACCTCCTCCACCGTGTCCAGGGAGAGGGTCACGTTGGCCGTGTACAGGTACTCCAGCACCAGGCGCARCCCGATGGACGAGCAGCCCTGCAGCACCAGGTTGTTGATAGCCCGCGGGCTGGCCAGCAGCTTGTCCTCCGGGGAGGAGGACGGCGTGCCGGGCTCCTCGGGCGGCTGCGGCTGCGGGTCTTTCGGCGGGCCGCCCAGCCCGTCCTGGGCGCCGGGCCCCAGCCCCAGGGCGTGGGGGTGGCCGCCGCTCCCGCCGCCGCTGGAGAAGAGGGATCGGAAGTACTGGGAGCAGGAGGCCAGCACGGCCTTGTGGCAGTGAAACTGCTGGCCCTGGGCCGTCAGGGTCACGTCGCAGAAGAGCTGCTTCCTCCACAGCAGGTTGAGGCCGTGCAGCAGGTTGTCGCTGTGGCTGGGGTCGAAGGTGGAGGTCCTGTCCCCGGATCTGGACATGGCGAGCGGCCTCCGACACACCTGCCTTTTAAACCCTCCTCCAACCTGGGCAAAGGGGTGGGTGGAGGGAGGGTGGGGAGGGGGACGACACAACAATAAATACAGAGCTTTAGAGGCCTGGAGGGCTCATCTTGACCGTATGTGCAGGGCGGCGGGAGGGCGAGAGCAGCCGCGGCAGGAGCGCCCCTCTCCCGGCCGAGCCGCCCCCCCCCGGAGCAGCCCACGGCGGCCGCGCACGCTGGGAGCCGGGCCCGGCGCGGGGCTTGGCTTTGTCCCCCGCGCACCGACGGGCTCGCTGCGTGAGGCCGCAACTTGGGAAAGCGGGAGGATATTTATTATTAAATTTTTTTTGACCTCCTCCCTCCCCCCTCCGCACACACATGCATACATACACGCACACCACCCCTTTCTCCTCCCTCCGCGGTGCAAATTGGGCTTCTCTCCAGGGGAGGAGCGAGGAGGTAGGGGCCGTGTTCAAAGCTGAGCCACCTCCCCCCCCCCCGCCGCCCCAAAAAAACCCAAGCGATCAAACGAGCGAAAAATATAATCCCCGAGCCCACTCCAAACTCCGCGATGCCCGGAGAAACTACCAAGTGACTAAAACTCTGGCTGCGAGGGGAAGCACCCGCCCTGCCCCTGCGCGCTGCCCTCTCCGTGCCCGGCTGCTCTCCCTCTCCTCCTCGCTTTTGCAACTCTGCGGCGCCGGGATCTGCTTCGCCCCCGTGCGTGCGTGCGTGTGTGTGCCGGAGTGTCCGAGCCGGGGGACCCGGCGGTGCCAGGCACCAAAGTTGAGCCCCCTCCTCCGCCCTAGTTGGGAGGCTTTGCAAGACTTCGCAACCTGCAGGAGGAGGAGGAGGAAGCAGCAGCCCCCAGGCCCAGAGAGGGGCCGCCTGGTCTTGTCCTGCCCGGCTCGCTTCTCCTCTAAGCAGAAGGCGCCGCTGCCCTAACTCCGGTAACTGCGTGAAGTTCAAGTTGGGGGAAGGATGGGGCGGGAGGGGAGGCCGGCGGGGAGCAGGGCCCTGCCCGGCGGCCGCGCTCCCGCGGCGC
>NW_028186601.1:2162221-2227221 GCF_003343005.1 Rhea americana | reverse complement strand
CTCCCCCCGCACTCCAGATGTAATGGAAATAATGTCTGATTTCAGTACCCAATATACTGTCACTCCTTCCCCCCCACCCCCTGCCACCCCCTTGTATTTATATTATTGGTTTGACAGGATATCTCCTCTTCCCTTGCAAATGTGATGAGGCTGGAGGGGTGGTGGGGAGAGAAAGAAAGTGAGGCTACTAAATGGTGTTAGTGGTAAAACGTTCCCTTTACATTTGTTCCCCTGCACTGTTCAAGATTTATGATCTTGTTTGAAGGCATATTTTCTCTATCGTTTTGTCTGGTTAGACAACCGTCTCTGAACTTCACTGTCAGCTCTTCAACAGATAAGGGTTCAGAAGTCACATTTTTTTTTATTGGAAGATTAGCATATTGTCAGATTTGTCTTTCAGTTTCGAGACTTTGCAATGCAGAAGCCTGAATCAAATGGCAGGAAAGCAGCTGCTATTTCACAAACGTAACCTTTCAACTTTCTGCCAGATCTGATACCTTAGAAACGTGCACAGCCCATGGTTTGGGTTTTGTTTTGTTTTTGTTTTTATTTTTTTTCTCCCTTACAGTTGCAACAAGCAGAGGGGATTCTCATTGTAGGCATTTGGGGCTTTTTCCTTCCACCAAGGGGCATTTTGGTAGAGGACATGTTCTCCACACTTTATATATCGCATGATATATTGCTCCCTCACATTTATAGCTCTGTTCTTCTGTTGTCAAACCTCCAATTGTCAAAAAAAAAAAAAAAAAAAAAAAAAAAGGGAAGAAAGAAAGAAAGAAAAGGCAGAAGGTATGCCCTTGAGTGAAATGCACATGAAAGCAGACTGGAGTGAGCACTTACAGAAAGTTTTACCTGATGTGAAACCTATCAGCCCCATCACATTTCCCAGATAATACTAAAGCTTTTGCTGTATTAAAATATGCACCAGGAGTGTTGCTTTGAAAGCTAGGTCTTGCAGTCTTTCTCTTTGACTTGGCCAAAGATGCCAAGGTATTTATAGAGTTGGAGTCAGATTGCTCAGGATTGCAAAGGACTGAAACTGAAAGGCATCAAAGGCATTTTCACTTTTATTTATTTTTTGTTGACCTTAAAAAAGACGTTCTGCTATAGTTTTCCATTTATCTCACCAGACAGATTCATTCCTTTAGATTCCCTCCTCCCTTGGACCTCAATTATTTCTGCAAGAGATTTCCCACAGAAATTAGACAGCTGCTGTTCTAGGGTATGATATTCCTCCCAAAAGAATGACATTGTCATATGCTTCTTCTAAAACCATTTTCTTTATTTTGCTCCTATTGTGTCTCCCTTTCCCCCTAGTTCTGCCCTGCTGGTCGCCCACGTTTTGGCCCTGCTCAGATGAAGAGAAGTATGAATTATAAGATGCCTCCATTTCAACAGTAGCTACTGTTTTCACTGATGTGAGGTGTCTCCAAACTGTAGTAGATGGGAAGAACAATTTTTATATCATGCTCGTGCTGTTGAACTTTACTGCTGTAATGGCTGTAAATAATCCTCAAGGGGTTTTGTATCATTTTTCACTGAATGATGTGTCACACACTCTTATACCACTGTAAGACTGTAAGCTGCCAAAATAAGTCTGTGACAACTTGTAGCAAGTTTCTGGGACCAGCATGTTGGTATGTTTTGCTTAATAGTGAAAAGAGCTAGTTAATTTTTATTTAACTTTGCTACTCTAACTCAAGTTAAAATAAAGTTCAGTCTGAACTGATATATATGATTGCTGGTCACTTTATGAATTACAAATATTTAACTTTCTGCAACTAAACTTTTTGAATTAAATCACACTGGACAAACATTTCCAAAAGTCCTAGGTATACAAGTTTGTAATGACTTGAATAATTTGAAGAGAGACTTCAAAGTTCTTAACTCACTCGGTAGCTTTTCATAATTTTGCACATTTTTCCTGCATGGTACAGGTAACATTTATCTCTTATAGATGACAATTGTCAGTGAAAAATACTGTATTTTTTTTTTCTTCAGGACCTGCTCTGAGAAAATTATTTATTTTTTCTTTGGAGCAAAACTAGAGAAACTTATCCTGTAGTATAAGCAGGGACTTTATTTCTCTAGCTTAGAAGCCTAAGAACACCACAGCCTCCAGGGAAACTTCTAGGGATCAGAAACATCTCCGCAGGGGCACTGAACCCTCCTGAGCTTTCCCTGCCGTAGCTAGAGGACCCTGTCCCTAAGCAGGTTTTCCACAGAAGGGAGGGCAGTGCCCCAGGCTTCTATCTTTTCACAGCCAGAGATTAGCAGGTGTTGTGTTTTTACTTGTCTTCCCTCAGCTCATCTGCTTCCTTCCATGCGGCCTCCATGGAGACCTTATGGAAGTGCCAGTGTAGAGCTGTAGCAAAGGAGGCCTTTCTTGCAGTTAAAGGAAGAGGCCCTCCGGCAAACGTGGTCTTCATCAAGAAAATCTAAGGCATTGTCTTAACCCAATGAACAAATGCAATAGCTCAGCAAGGTAAATGCTTCTTGACAAGAGTAATTATAAAAAAGAGAAGTTTTGAATCTGTATATAATATCCATGCTGGTAATATGAAACATACCTCTATACAACTCTGTAAGGGATATTTTTGCATTTTTTTTTGTTTTGCATTTTTTTGTTGTTGCCATGTACACTGCATTTGACACTCCAGCAGAGCTGGAGTCCAGTCAGCAAGTTGTATGTATAGGATCTTAATTACTAAAGCCAAAAGTAAGTATCAGTTSAGAACATCTGCTCCTTTGCCATTGAGGTTGATGGTACAAAAAGAAGTTGAGCTGGCTTCAGTGTTTTGGGCACAGAAATTTCCTTTTGCATGTGATCTGGCCTCCAGGACTCTCTCAACAGTTTACATCTCTGCCATTATTGCATTTCAAATGGTGAAAGAGATGCAACTGCTTGATAGTGCCCACCAGAACCATCCACCTGGGGATGAGATCTCTTATTGCAGGAAAGGAAAATTGTTTTGGGGACMTTCCAGAAACTTAGAGAGTACAGATAAACTGAATCATCCTTGCAGACCGACATGCCACTAGTTATTTGGAGGACTCTTAGTACACATACTGCACAAATAAATGGGCAATGGCAATATTAGACATTATCAAAAACACTGCCACCCGTGCCAGACATTGTTATATAATCCACTTTGAAATTTTTGACATGGAAGTTCATCAGCTTGCACTTCAGGTAAACCATCACAGTGGTATATTGACAAASCTACTTAATCCATGGTCAGATAGTGTCAATTTAAGAAATAGGGCAGGAGTAGAAGAAGGGAGGACAGGATGGTGTTCTTTGTTACAGCAAAGGCCTGGGAGTGCTGACGTCTGGATTCTCACCACTATTACACCATGTCTGTGTCTACACTTGCTTGTTCCCAAGCAAGGGAATAGGATAAATCACATTAAAAAAAAAGTCTGGCCTGGGGACCATCCACAGCTTGCAGGTGCCTTGTGCTTCCTTGGAAAGGCCTTTCCCTGGAAACCAAGGAGTTGTGAGGCCGTATAAGCAGCTGGGCAGGAGAGAGATCTGAAATCAGAAGTTATCTTGGGTGTAATAATATAGATGTAACAACCTTGACCCAGGTGCATCCCTTAATACCTCTGTGCTTCAGTTAACAAATGCTAAGAAGGCTTCTCATTAGTGTGGTCCAAGGCTCTCCCAGCTTGTGGTCCGTCTGCCCTACYGAGCACATCTGCCCATCTCCACCCCCAGCTGGCTATTTTCAAGCGTTTGCTATTACACTTGTCATGCCAGTGACTGCCACAACCATGTGGCTCTAGAGACTGGCACAGCTGGCCCCAGAGGTGTCACAGGGGTCCTGATGTCCTCCGTTGTGTCTTGGTTAATCAATGCTTTGAGATTCCCCAAGGAACACTGACTGTTTTTATTTATGCACACAGGCATATAGCAGAGTGTTGTTACTATGGCTGAATGTACAGAGAACACAAATTTTCTGTAAAAATATACTTCATCATAATACTGTTACGTATTCAGATTTTGCCCTGCTTGTTCAAAGCTCTGGTGGAAGTGGAGTGGGAGCTCCTAAACTGGACCCTAAATGAGTGATGCTAAGAGTACTGAGAGACAAGCTATTCTTCCTCCTCTCCCAGTTCCCAAAAGGGAATAGGGTAAACTACACAAAAAATAAAGTCATTCAATGCAATGCTGTGCAATCAAGATGGCATGAATAAAGTTTATAGAAAACCAGTAGCTTCTGAAAAATCAGAATATAAGGCATTGCCTCTGAAAGATTTATTAAAATAACTTTAGGGGGCAGAACTCAGAACTGTTAAAAGAAGCAGCTAAGCTTGGGGAAACTGCAATCTAAAAGCAAGGTGGATTAAGCAAATCCTTCTGTACAGAGCCGTGCTACAACTAGGAACCCTCTAACCATCTCTCCAAAGAGCTTACACTCTGGGCTTGATATTCAGGCACATAATATGAGCTTTAGTGATTGTGTCTGCACTGTAGTCCCAATTAAGGGATACTCTGTTCTGCTTAAGTCCATTTCTGTTCTGGAAAGCATTTAAACATTTTTTAAAGTGTGTTCTTAAGAGCATTTCCTGGAAAGCGAAGCTTTCATGATGCAGGACATGTATCTGTGTTTACTCTGCAGTTTTGATTACAAATCRCCGTTTTTCAGCCCAATACACATGAGACTTGCTGCAGAACTAGGAGGAAGAGTCATTGATGGCAAGTAGCACCATGATGGGACCAAAGTCCTGGTCAGACTTCATAAGGAGCTGGCCCCAAGTGGGACAGTGCTCCTTTTCGATTGCTTTGTTTCTCCAGGCAGCCCCAAGGGAAGGCAGCATTTCAGGGAAAGGGCAAGCTTCAGAGCAGCAGAAACTAGCTGGATTGCAGCGGCTAGATTTGGAGTGTGTTTTTGTAATGAAGTAATATATAATCCATAGGTTTAAAGTGGCTTTCATAAGTCCCAAGGGAGCACTAACAATTTCTAAGGGAAAGAGGAGTTGCAAAAATATTTTTCTCCCTAYGTTTGCTCCTTACTATCACGTTTTTATTCCCTTTCAGCCAAACTACTGGCAGAGACCTTGGTTCTCCATCATAACTAGTGTTCTGAAGACAGAAATCTTTCCCGTAGGGCTCCCTTTGAACTTCCAAAAGTTCATCTTCTCCCCTTGGATCAGGTACAGAAGACTTGGAGGACTTGGACTCCCTGATGAGGAAATAATGATTTAAAGTAAAATGTAGCTTTAACTTTGACTACCAAGACACTTACTCATTAACATCATGTTGGGGCATAAGTTAAAAACAAGTATAAAAAAGCAAAGTAAGTGCAAGTTAAGGTTTACCCTCTACCCTTACTTTGCCCTGTCTTTCCAAGATAACACACACATGTTCTGACCTGGTGGCTTCTTGCAAGGCTATGTTTAAATAGTTCAGCCTTGTTCTGCTGCAGAGGGGAAAGAGGAGAGCTCTGTTAATTGACACCATCTATCATTACTTTCTCAGTAAGCAGAACTATTCAGCATTGTGAAATAGTCGACATTGTTTCCTGTGCTATTTCTTCCCCTTCTTCCAAAAATGCATTTTTTGAGTGCAAAAGTGCTGACTCACGTTAGCTAGTTCACAGAAGGAGGAGAGGAAAAAAGTGTGGAGACTGGGCTGCATGAGATTAAAACCAGGTAATTTTTAACTTTATGTAGCCAGTGAAGGTCAAGCGTTATTCTGCTAAGTGGAGTTGACCCTCACTAGTTAGGCTTCGTACTTTTGGTAAACTTTAGTAGCATCTCAGACTTAGTCCAACTAGCTACCCAGACAAACAAGGGACCTCCGTCTTGTCTCTTCTACGTCCAACTGTAAAATAGCAAACCTGAGGTTGTTAATGGGAGGAGGAAAATAATCCCTTTGTTGAAGATATATGTTGTTGAAGAGTTTCCATGCTTCTCAGAAATGTGGACTGTTGTGTCTAGGTTCCTGATTTGAATCTGGCCCAGGCAGTAGAAACTAAAAAGAAGTCACCACTGAATGGCTGGCAAAGCTGTTTGTGCCATCAGCCAGCTGTGTCAGTCCGGCATCTGATTCACCCGATAAAAAATTCACCCGATAAAAATCCCCTTTGTTTGGCTCTGGGTGACATTGTCTTCGAACACAAGCACATCATCTGAGGTCTGTGTCGGCAGGTGGTGGCATCCCACCCACTCACTGCTGGAAGTGTCCACCTCTCACCTTTTCAAGTGTTTTCATGGTGCTGAATGGGGAACATGAGGAAATTAATACTGGCCCAATTCCTGTTGTACCAGTGGGTCCACAGAAGACTAAAATCTTCCCTGTTATCAACAAATAAAGTACATTCAGGAGTAGCACATGGGAGGCTAAAAGCAGGCATGAAGGTAGATATCATTAATTAAAAAAAAATGGAGATGAAATAGAACAAAATGATACTTGGTATCAGAGCACAGTCACCTGAACATCATCTCATTTTTTTTCTTTGGCTCAAGTTGTCTGGATGATTTTCTAGTACCAATTGCTCACGAGAGAACATCTTCCTGTCTACCTGGTGCCTCATATGCTTTTATACCAAGGCATAACATCCCAGATATCCTAGAACTGAGAAATGACATTAGAGGAAAATGAGAATGGATTCTATTTTCACATCATTCAAGAACAGCTCCTCTGCAAACGAACGTTCATTGCTGAAGTAAAGGGATGGTCCTAGTGGACTCAGCACTTGCTCACACAAGCTATGAATCTGGCCAATCATCTTTTATCAATGATAAAACAGGGGGACAGGCAAAATGAAGAACATCCCTCTGCTGAGAAATTTCATTTTTTAAAAATTAAACATCTTCTAGTTACAAAAGACTGCAAAACTGTTCAAAATAATAAAACTTTAGGATTTCTGTCCTCCTTATCTCAAGAATAGCTGCAATGATTTAAAACGAATATGATTAAAAGGAAATTTATATATTGCACCTTAACTTTGGTTTCAGACCTGAATGGATTTTAACTGCCAGGCAACAAACCTTTTAAAATGGGATTAACAATAGAAAGTCTGGCTTTTTTTTTAAGCCACCATGGTGCTATGTTAACATCTAGGCTTCTTCACAGCCCTTGGTTCACAGTCAAGAACTCTCAGTGACAGACACCAAGGCTAAAGCTACAGCAGTGACCCAAGTTATTTTGGAAGTTACAGCTCAGCATATAAGATTTCATGCAGTAGCTCTAATGACAAAAAATGAATTTACCACATGGGATCTCACAACATATTGTGCGGTAACTCAGAAAATAACTTGGGTTGCCATTGCGCGCACGCACACACACACACACACACACACACACATATATAATACACATTAACAGCATTTATAGACACTGATCTATTAAGTCATTTTCCTACAGTACCTTCAGACCTTTCGTATGAAGCAGAAAAACCATCATTAAAGCTATGGTTTGCCAGACAATTACTTTGTCAAATCTCAAGAAATTGCATAATAAATTGTATACATGCATCAAACATGAACAGCAGAGGGGTATAACAAGCTGTGTATTTCCAGTCCACTTGTTCTTTCATCTAAACAGTAGCTTTTGTTTTGAAGAGTAATCCTATATTCTTTTCAATGCCTGGCATAAAATGTGCATATACATTTATCTATCAAACTAAGTAGAAATAATTGAAACACTTAATATGCACAGTAATAAAGAAACGCACGAACAACTTCATTATTAATGTGTATTGATTATTTATGCTTTCAAATAGGCAAATGTAGCTACTAATATTTTATCATGTTAGTCTACATGTGCATTTTGGCTTTACCTGTTTATTGGCAAATTTACTATCCACGTTATGGGTGTTTTTATTGCTGTACACTCATTTGCTATGTGCATAACTGAGGTCAGTTTACGAACTGACTAGTGTTTACTCAATTTGATTACTATGTAACATTGCTGAGACTATTCTCCCTTTGGAAAATTAACTGTACAAGAAAGCCCAGTAAATCTTTACTTAAAAATTCCAAACTTTAGATTGATTTCAGCAGTGGGTCTGTATTGATCTAAAAAGCTTTGCGTTCCTAACTAAAAACTAATCTTTATTTCACCCTTTAGTGACTGCAGCCATAAATATGCTCACTCGTACTGGAGTTTAGTGGATTAATGGTTATTGGAGATTGTGGCTTCCAACAGAGGTTGGTAAACCTTAACCTTTGGAGGACAACACGAAGGCATTTACCCCTTGTCATCTGTAATAGCTAGGTCCATTTCTGACAGTTACCTGAGTGTTAAAGAGGAGGCAGAGGAGGGGATAGGAAATAAAGTACCAGCGGCTCACTTTAGCTATTAATCACTTATTAGACTGACTACTGTATCTGGACCTGACTCTTTTCCAATGCAAAGGCATAGAAATGAAACAATTTGTTTTGTTTGTGACATTAGGAAAGAATTCTAAAATTTTCAAGCACAAGGATTAGTCTGCTGAATTAGTCRTGCCTCAAAATTAAAAGACAGAAGTCTCATGTTCTCTTATTCCTTAATGTTTGTGGGAGATGCTTTATTTGAGGCAGGACAGATTTTCTCACTGTCTTTGACAGAGAGTTTTTGAAGGCAGCTGGCAGGAAACATTACGTTACATTCCACTACAGTGAGTTATTAGTTATTACCAAAAACATAATCATACCAATTGTTATAAAAACCATAATTATGTTAATGCCTTAAAGTAAGGTTTATTCTGGAATGTCATGTTCTGAAATAGATGTCAATTAGCACTTAAGTTATGAACAATCCATCCCTGCAAAACTTTAATTCGCTCAAGTCAGCTTAAGTTACTCAAGAAAGCGATGCGAAGGTAGAAATTATTCCCACATGTAAGGACTGAAGGATCTGCCCTAACTTTTCATTAAAGAGAATAATGATTATTGAGAACATAAAAAAATTATTTCATTAGCGATACAGAGAAGGTTTCACTGGAACACGAAATACACAAAACGGTAGATGTCAAGTGATTATATTAACAGACACAATTCAAGATCCATTGTTCCAGAAAATATACTAAGCTTAAAAGAGAGATTTCTTCTGCAAGAAATATGGACTGGTGCCTGCCTAAAATCAAGGGAGAAATTCGTTTTTCATAAGTATGTACCATCTTGTAACAGTCACTTCTGTAATTATTCCCATTTGATTTCATGAGGGATACCAGTGTAAAAAAGGGTAGCAGCAGGAGGTCCCTAGTTTTTGGAAACAGATCGTATTTTAAATCTTGCTTTCCGTTTCTGTTAATTCTTCTATTTTTGCAAATCAAATTCACAGGAAGGGAGATTGCTTTTGTAATAACAGAGAATCGCGGTTCCTGGCAGCTGTTGCAAATGATTCTAGGCAATTTACGTCCCTCGAGACATTTCCCCAACATCAAGGTAATCAGGGCCAGTGGGATATAATCTGGGAACAATTCTAACAACAGGTTTCTCATCCTGGACCAAAAAACACAGTCCCAGGAGACATGCAGATAGCACACTGTGCCTTGACATTCACTCCTAACACTTAGCTGTAAATTTTGCATCTGCTTTGCTTATTAAACTAAGAGCATTGATTCAAACATTTAAACACAGGTAACAAGATTGTAGGAATACAGAACATCTGCTAGGTGGAATGTTACCCTTATTTTGCGATTTCATTTGTCTTACCATTTGCCTATTCCTTTCATTCTCCCTGATTCATCTCCTGGTTTCAAACTGCAATAGATTTCACCCAAGAAGGTCTGTAACATGCAGCTGCACTTGGAGCTGGCATGCCACTGCTTGATGTCCTACTCAAAAGGGAGGAARCAGGATTTGTGGGGGTCTTAAACATGCTCTGGCTATTGGAGCTACCTTTGGGGCCTTGGAAGGATAATGTCAGTTTTAATAACTGRATCACACAGAACTACGGAATGGTTGAGGTTGGAAGGGACCGCTGGTGATCACCTAGTCCATTCCCCATGCTCATGCAGGGTCACATTGCACGGGATCACATCCAGGCCAGTTTTGAATATCTGCAGAGAAGGAAWTTCCACAGCCTCTCAGGGCAACTTGCTCCAGTGCTCTGTCACTCTCACTCTCACAGGAAAGAAGTTCTTCCTTATATTCAGGCAGAACTTCTTGTGTTCTTTTCCTCAAAGTGAGCTGCTCTAGTCGTCTAATCATAACAAAGGGTTGATTTTGTTAAATRTATTGCTTCCTAGAAATCATTGATGGTCTGGGCTGAAGTTTCCTACCTCTTCCTTGGCAAAGCAAGTCTTAAAAATGTCACTAAGGTGGAGAGGGTGGAAAGAAGACAGCTCTCTATTGCAGAAGGCTGAGGGCAAAAATCTGCCTCYATCTCTATCTCYCCTCCAASCACACACAGAGAATACGTACAAAAYTGTGTCAGCTAAGAGTATCCTAAAAGCCTTAGCTCATTAACAGTATGAAAACTTCATGTCACAAAAATAAAATTGCAATAATTGTGGATACCTTTTGATTGCACTCAGGGTGGAAACAACGGAGAGATTTCCAACTCATGAGAAAATACTAAGACTTATTTCCCTGGTTAACATTTTCAGCCCTTTCTGAATACACATGCTTTTGATGCAGCATTGACAGGAGCAGCAAGAAGACTGAAATTTATCTTTTTGGCCCAGTGTGAAGCAAGAAAAGCGTGTACTGCCATGCACAAGACAGAAGAGCTATTGCCTCTCCCTACAGCACCAGCTGCAGAGATCTTTTCCTGCATTCAGGAGATACCTTCATCTGTCTGTGCARGACTGCCAACCTGAGGGACGGGAGGAAAAATGAGCCTGCCTCTGACTACCCGTTCGCACGGTGGAGCAGACCTGACTGTTACCGGAACTGCCACTGCAGCGTTTCAGGTCTCAGGAGCACTGAGCTGCCACAGCCACGGCAAGTGCTGCCTACCAGAGACTGCCGCATTCGTTCCTACTGACCCCGCTTGGAAAAAGTGCTGCTGAGTGGAGAGCTCAGCTATAAATGCTGCCAGGTTAGTGGGATAGTGAAGTACGATGGATCAATACCCAGAGAGAGTCTCAGGCATCCCTGAGTGAGGGGGAAAGTATTTGTGGGAACCTTTGTTAAATCTGTGGGAGCCTGTCATACCCTGTACTCTGGCTGAGCTCTAACTAGGGCCACCTGGGGTAAGATTGCTGTCCTACTCCGAGTATGCCAAGCAGCTTAGAATATTATAGGAAAAATACAAAGAAATTAAAAATGACCGTATCATTTCACACAGCAGTAAATATGTCATAAGGATTTTTTATCACATGGACTTGATGCACATTGGGCAGTAAGAAAATAGATTTGATCAACAGGAATAGCTGCTTTAAAGCTAATATGATCTACTGAGTCACAAATCCTCTTTTTCATAMTGCTTAAATGCGGATTTACATGATGGACCATAACAACTCCAAATGCACCATTTATGTTTATCATGTAAATATAAATGAGTTTTCAAATTAGAATGCAGATCAAAAGAGCATGCGAGTTACTCAAATGGCTTCTTGGTTCAGAAATTCACTTTTTGAATAGTTCAAAAGTATGAACTATTTAAACTGTGAGCTTGTATTACTGAGACCCAGGTGAGTAATGTGTACGTATGAGTGGTCCTGCCAAACTTGGTAGGTTTACTCAGCTGTATGAAGTTACTTGTAACTGTATGTACCTGCAGGACAGAGGCCAAAGTCAGCAAACTTCTCAGGATACTTTATTTTTTCTTGTCAACTTCCAAGAATTCTGTGATCTGATCACTAAGGTCCTATAAACATTCACTATTTGCTACCAGGGAAACAATTTCTGTGCCCCAAACATCTGTGATTTGATCATTAGTTTGCTAGTTTTCCTAGCTGATTCTTCTTCCACAATGCAGTACTTGAAAAAAGAGAAGCAATCTAGYCAGAATTATATTTAAGTGCTTGCATCTTCTAAAAAGGCATGGTCCCCTCTCTCAGCCTGCCCTTGCATGCCTCAGTTCCATAATAGCCCTCCAGTTTGTGTGTACATGCACAAATGTGGAAATCTACAGGAGGCACGGTTGCTCCTGCATTTGGCATTTAAATTGTAAATGGTTAAGCAATAAATTTCTCTCATTGTCCAGTGTTACTGAAGAACAGCTACATTTTCACCTTTGGCACTGGGATCTCATCCAGAGATGAATTCTGTTGTTTTTCCAGGGCTAAAACCCAGCCTTGTGCAAAAGGCTAGTACAGAGGTCTACATATCATTCAAGCCCCCCTTCAACCCTGAAAATCAATCCAGATTGCCATAATTTGTAGCTGACAACAGACTTTGGTCTGTCTCTTGGTTGAAAGGTGAGGTCTAAAAATAACCAAGGCCCAAGTATTTTTGGGTTAATAGAAAGCCCATGTGTTATTTGGCATTATCTTTTCCTGTTCCTTACCCACCTCCTCTTACATGGAGGGAGTCCGTCTTTTTCTACTACTTCTGAGTTAATTATAACTTGCATTGAGTAGTGTCATGGAGAGAGACATAAAAAGCAGCAACACTAATAGTACTCAAGGGGAATTTAGCAGCTCTACAGCAGAACAAAAATCTCCCAGCAAAGAGTTGTGGCAATAAATGAGCCATTTTGATACCAGTCAAAGTCCACATGCAGATAGATTTATTTGCTTTATATTGGCTATGCTTTTCCAGCTTCATGGGATATGGRTATTTCTGCTGGAAGGATTCCTCCACTTTTAGATTGAGAGGTGGCATCTCCACACAGCATAAAGCATGCACTCGCCACTGTGCCACAATGACATTGGAGTTCAAATGAACTTCTGTAAATCTATGAGAGAAAAAAGACGACTGGGACTTGGGCAGKACTTGAAAGGAAATATTTGGACTTATATTTCATCAGACAGTTGAAGAGGGATGGGGAATTGTCTGAGTGCTGCTCTTTGAGACAAGTCCGAGATAGCCAAAGGAATCCAATGTCCGATCGATTTGAGGCTTTCCCCAGCCTGGGACGCTCCTAAGCTGTGTGGGTGTCTCAGGTCACCCACAGTGCAGTGCAGAAAAGATGCAGAAGCAACGGAAAACTCATCTGTGGTGTCAGTATTTAACTGTTTGCTTTTGCTTAATTTATTCATGCTGGTTTAGATGTCAGGCACTTTTTCAAGGCCAACAATTCAAACCAGCAGCTAGAGAGGACAGTATGAAGCTACCTGCAGCTGGAATCCGAACCAGCTTTCTTACTTCAAAAAGATCTCCTCCTTTCCTTTTGATTGTCACTAGCTTGTCCAAAGCATCATATTTTTCCACCCGAAATTTAGCTGCAGTCCTTGCTTGTTTTGCTCTCTTCCTGTCTTGGTATTGTTTTCCCTGCCTTTTCTCAGCCATGGTTATCAGCCTTCCCCTAAGTGGTCTGAATTTCCTTCTGCTTTTGGGTAGATTCTACCTTGCAGGAGGAAAACGATAGAGCATTTTTCTGAAAGAGGTCCAACATAGGAGACAGCTACAGTAAGAAYCTGTTGTCGTCATTTAATTACATTTTACTTCAGAGTTTTCTTTTGTGATGGCTGAAATCCTGTTTGTAAAATGTGCTATCCATGATCTTCAGTGAAATGCAAGAATAATGAAGCCAATGGTATGCACACTGATCCAGTTCAGAACTTACACCTTTGAGGTTTCCATTTCCTATAGAATATGTTCATATAGAGATGGGCTTGAACTCATGCCTAAAGCCATGAGACAGGACAAATTTAGATATGAAGGAAAAAAAATTGATCTGAATTTACACTTTATATCTGTCACCTAATACCGGGCTAACGTAATGAATTGTTGAATGCTGGTGAAGGTGGGAGTGAGCTCTAAAGGCTGGGATCTGAAMCTGTGCTTTGTTTTCCAGGCTACCCACTTTCCAGACATCCACCTGAATAGTGTCTCTGATGGAGATGGTCTGCCTGGGGAAACTGCACACTATTCCCTTCGACTAGAGCAAAAGCAGCACAAAGCTTTGCAAACCATGGATCTCTGAGGAGACTGAGTTCATTTGTGTATATTTCCCTTCCTCTGTGCAAAAAGATAAAGATCTTCTGCTAGTTCTTTTAGGGCTTATTCCTACAGCGATGAAGACATCCAAATGTTTGCTGCAAGCTTTGCAAACACTCCATAGACTTTCCTCCAAATGGAAAAAATCACAGATTTATACAAGAAAAGTGCTGAAAATTGTGATAAGGAGCAAAGGTAGGGAGAAAAAAAATCCCAAATGCTGATTAAACCCAGAAATATGTAAGAATTTATGGTGATTTTCCATTCATGTTTTTCAAGTCCAGTTTAATTTGAAAAGTTACCACCTTGATCTTCCTCAAAGGTTTATGGAAAATAAACAGACTTCCTGTGAAACTGCATTGAACAAGCACCAGATATAGAATTCCCTTCCCCCATCACCTTTCTGCACCGCTGCAAAGACTTTACTTACTTAATGATTTACATTGTTCAAAGAGTCACTCAAGCAGACCAAGTGGAATTCCATCTGATCAGTAACATAGGGTACTTCCTATCTGAGCTGGCATAGAAGCTGTTTATCAACTCTCCTCATATATGAAGAGCTATATGGTAACTGCTGAGGTGACTACAGATTTTGAGTACTTTTTTTTTTTTTTTTTGGTAATTCCATGAAAAAAAACTCATATAGGATGCCATTAAGATAGCAGGCAAAGTGAACATAAGCACACCAACACATTATCYGTCCTCAATGGTACATGCTACATTGTCTCCATTATCAGACAAAAAACCTCACAAGAGGCAGAGATCAAAGGGTTAGCTTTTCAGTGATCTTGTCATGCAGCTTCTTAAATGATAATGTAAAGGTTTTAAAAAACATTTACCGTAATTTCTACTAAGTGTCACAGCCTAGTGAACCATTAAAAGTGAACCAGCTCACTGAACCGAGCTGAAGTGAACAGATGGAATTCCACCCTCCCCATGCTTGAGAGACTCCACRAACAATGCAAAGTCTTCTTTTAAATCTCCTCCTCTGAGCTCATTACGCAGTGCAAATATGTGGCAGGTTCTACCGTCACAAAGGCTGGGGCTCACCCCGCTCCTCAGCCAGGCTGCATGGTACGATTTTTTTCAGACAAAATTGTCTCTGGTTCCTATGCTCGTGCAATCCTTTCTTTGTTCTTCACTTAACAGAGGTGCTTGGAGAAAGCTGGGAGACCTAATTTGAGCTTCCCAGGGTTTTGTGGGTCACTGTCAAACTCATTTCCTCTAGACTTCACTTAAAGAAAAAAAAATTCTCTGGAAATAGCTGTTTGTGCACCCACAGTTCTGAAATTCTAGCAAGACGTAGCTCAGGCTTTGTTGCTGCTGTTGCACTTGTTCTTGCTCCTCTCACATCCTCCTCTCTGCTTCCCTGCCTAGTCGACAAGTAATTCTGTACAAGTATGCATGGTCTTGCACTCTTCCCACTAATTTTTTAAAGTGGTTTATGGGCTCATGGAAATTTGGATCATTATCACAGACCTGAAATTTCCATTTGGTGATTTTTGCGAACAGTGTGAACCACCTCCTCAAACCAGCCTGCAGCAAAAGCTGRTAGGATGCCCACAAGCACCAGCAGGGCATGTAAATCAGTCCCACAGCAGCTGCAGGGAGAGGCAGTCTGCTGTGGGAGCTGGGGGATGCTTCATACTTGGCAGGTGTTAAAATGTTTGAGGGAGAGAGGATTCATGCAATATAGTCTGGTTCCAACCAGAGCTGTTGTCTGCCATCATGATCAGGGATCAGGTAGGAGCCAAGGAGTTGCAGTGATGAGTGAATCCCCTCAGGGGACTGGTGTTACTGATGTTTGGGGGCCTTTAATACCCTGGCCCAAATCTGCAAGGTCCTCATCTGCAGCTTGGGTCACTTGGTAAACCTAATTTGAGCTGGGTTCATTTATGCAACATRTAACTGGAAAAAATCAACTGTTTTTCATCGTTCTCTTTGGTGCCAAATAAACAATTTCTGCCACTCCACAGGTTAAATGMCTGATCTGTCTCTGATCTGTACCACTTTACTCCCATGTAAGACTCTGTTGAATACAATATTGTTCCTAATTCCTACGGTGGGAATATGGTCCAGAAAATATCCATGATGCTCTCCAGTCTGTTCCTGGCTTTGGCCTCCACTRTGGAAACCTGACTCACAGTGGAGCCTAAAGTGCAATTATTGGGCTTAATATATAATTCAGCCAGCAAAATTCCTTCAAACTGCGAACAGTTGTCTTCATTATTCATCCCCATGTGATTTCAGCATTTTRCTAGAGGTTCACTGACATGACAACTGGTGTGTTTCTAAAAAGCCCCTTTCCCATTTTCAGCAGTCTTGTGTTCTGAAGGTACCTAGTGAAAATGGAGTATAAAATTCACAGCTGAAGAAAAATAGTCACTTAAATTGATCCTTTCCAAGATTTTGAGACTGTTTTTGAGTTATCAGTCCAGCATAAGAAAACTCAGCATTTTATCTTCAGCTTAAGCATGCTAGCAAATCAGAAGAGTTTTGTTGGAGTTTGGGTGCTAGAAATCATGACTAGTTTAAAATCTGGGATATGGAAAACACCGTGGGAGCTTGGGTCAAACTAAAAAAGGTGATTCAAACCTTTCTGGACAGTGGAGAAGTCTGGAGCCAGGCTTCATTGGTCATATCATGTCATGTCTGGCTTGTGATCTGGACTGAGAAGTAGAGGGCTGTGGGGAAGGGAGAAGGGAGACTCTGGCATCTCTTTCCCTGAGAGAAGCAGCAAACTCTGTCACGGTGCTCAGGACAGCAGCAGGAGACGCTGCCAACTGMACAACATCCCTACAGGGGCATGAACTGCTGTTCAGCCAGGCATGGTGAGCCCTGTCTCTGCCTGGCGAGGCTCGCTGCTGACTGCAGCAAGCTCCAACCAAGGACATCCTGTTTCTCCCTAAGAAGAGGCAAAGTATTTTGCTCAGCACATTCCCCCTGCCCATCATGCACCGTGTTGTTTGCACAAGCTTCTGCTGTCTGTCTGTCCCTCTGCAGAGACTATTRCTAGGTGATGTCTTTGGTTTCCTTTCTCTTACCAGCCAGGGCAAGATTTAGCCAGGCATCTCTGGCCCGTATGCCTCCAGTTGAGCAGAATGAAAACTCTGCTCTCAGAGTCCTCTCTGGTATAGCAAATCATGGCATTCAGAAGATACTGATACTTTGCTCAGACATAGCAGCTGAAAACAGATAAACTATAAATKAATGAGTTACCTTACTTTGAGAAGTTGCTGTGCCCTCTCAGTTGGAAGCTGCTGCTTTGTCAGTTGAGAGGCAGAATCATAGAATCAGTAAGRTTGGAAGGGACCTCTGRAGATCATCTAGTCCAACCTCCCYGCTCAGCAGGGTCACCTACAGCATGTTAGACAGGGTTGCATCTACGTGTGCTAGGTTGTTCTCTGTAAAATAAAACAGATGTGCTTGAACCACCTCTCTGATCATCTGACTGTGCCCTGTGAGTAACTTACGTGGATCAAGATGTTCTTCTTTCTGCTTGGATCTTTCAAGTTGTTGTGGCAAGTGAAAATAACCACCTTGTTGCCAGGGTAGATCATGCTCTRGTTCTGATGTAGCCCCTTTCAAATGGCCTTCAGCATTGCAAGAAGGGGATCAGACCCTTATTGTACAGGAAAGGTTATCCTGGATTCAGTTCTGAGAGCTTCCTTAAGGACTCACTCCTGCAGTCARTACCTGTTCAAATAGCCCTAGCTTGTACCAGCACTCTGCTGAGGCCTTTGCAACTGCCACCTGAATGAAAGCCTGAACACTGGTCCTTTAATTTGCAGAAATAGATGTGAAAGAGTGCTCTATGTTTCATTATCATCTTTCTTTTTTCTTCTTCTTCTTTACCATTTACATTGCACGCATACACTTGAGCAACTTGGCTTCAGTCTTGATTGAAATATTTAATGGATATTATTCATTGTTGGTATTCTCTTGATGTTGTTCTCATTCATTTTAAAACTGCCAAACCTTCCCATTTTTCAAGGATGCCTGGCCTTTTAAATAAGGAAAACATTTTGATACCTTTATTACATTTTGTTGAGGCCACATTAGCTTGTTTTTGTTATCATTTTTATTTTGATTCTAATAAACTGAACTGAATGCAGTTCCTGCATTTCTTAAATACTGCATGCTTTTCCATTATTGTCCACAGTTGATTCCAATCAACTTTCTTCAACTCATTCCACCCTCAAAATTATCTTACCTTTATAACCATTCACAAATATTCTCAGAAGTGTTTCCAATTTGATGATATTATAACCTAGCCCTAAGGGTTTATTATCTTCCATATTATTCATTTCACCTAGTTTCATTTCCTTGGACTAAGTCCAAAATAGCCTCTGGTCTTGTTGATTGCTCCTCAAACTGAAAAAACACTTTGATACCACACTTAGAAACATGCATCCATCCTTAATGACTCCACTACTGCTATGCCCGTCAACGTCAGTGTAATTGAAATTCCACTATAGTCACTGCCTCTGTATTTTTACAGCTTACCCCTTATCTGTGTAAGCATTCTCTGATCTACTACTTTGTTTTTAACCACTTCCAGGTGCATGCCAGCTTTCTTCTTGGATTGTTTCATACCTCTTAGAGATCCTTATTCGTGCTTGATATTTGTCAGTTATTTGACAAGCTGAATGAAAAAGAAATAGCAATTTGAGCAGCATACTCCCTATTTTTGGATTTCCCCTCAGTGCAGGGGTAGCGCACGTCTATTCTTCATAGATTTGCCATCTATGCCAAGAATGGCTACTCAGGTGCAAAAGAAAGTGGAGGAAGTAAAAAAAGAGAAGACACTCCCCAGATATTTAAGCCATATATATCTTTCTTGGGAAATGCTGTAGGTAAAATAAAGCAGAACATTTAGGATGCTTCAAATAATAAAAGCCTCCCCCTGGTGAGCAAACCATGAGGGGGCTTCCTGACCCTAGCAATGCTGCCGTGCCAGCAGAGAGAAACTACTCTTCCATTGCTTAGACATACGCTGAGCTTTTGCGAGCCTAATTTGGCTTTTTATGTAAGCAGATCTTCCTTAAACAGAATTTTGAGTTAGCAATGAGCCCTTTACACTGTATTCCTGGGAAAGGTAGATTCTTTTCCCTTCTTTATTAACAAATTTTAGTCTCTTGCATCTTGGATTACTGAGATGGGTGGGGAGAATAGCCGACTTCCAAGGCTGCATAATCTCACTGATGATGTTGCTAAAATGTGGAAGATTTTAAAAGGTACCAGATGCTGCTAGGACTCACTGAAATTTTTGCTTTGGAAACTCACACAGGCCKTGAGATCCCCCTGAGCGCTGGCTGTAGCAGCAGGGAGACCAAGGAGACTCACAAGCAAATTGCTTAAAAAACACCCCGAGGCCTCACTGTTGAGGATACGTATAAGACAAATACCAAATGATGTATAAAGGCTTGAGAAACGTCGCTTACACAGTACTGCACTTGAGAAGAAAGGGTCTTGTATATCACTGCGATGCCCAGCTGATTGCCATCCTAATACGTCAAAACCACAGCCACAGCAAGGATGCCTCCCTGCTTCCGAAGAGGGGTCCGTCCCCGTGCTGCACGGTGCTGAGTGCGCTGAGCCTCCAGCCACTTCTCTGAGAACGGAGAGCGGCAGCGCCTTGCGGGTCTGAGCCGAGGCAGCCAGCAGGGCTTCTTTTGTTTGAGCGTCCCCACCGAAACAGYGAGGTGCACCTGGCAGATATTTCCCAAGAAGAGCTAGTGCCAGGGGACTTTCTTACCGTTTCAGCACCTCTTGAAGTTGTTTGCGAACGAATTACAACACCYCATTCATTTTTCATATGCCTGCCAGTATAATATTGTACCTCACCTCGCACTTAGGAATTGCCCATTCTGTGGTGCATGTCTAGTGTTTATTTCAGAGTCTGTCAGAGACCCAGGGTTAAAACTATCGGAGGTCCAGATGACATCTGGCTTCTCAGCTCCTCCAGAATATTGGCTGCAGTGTTTATCAGTGCATTATTCATCAAAACTGATGATGCAAAGTACAACATGCTGTCTGCAGCTCAGTGTAAGAGTGGAAAGAAGTTGGCAGAAATGCCTAGCGTTCTGTGAGCAGCATGTAATCAATAGTCTGGGTGCTTGTTCACTTTATGTTGATGACTATTCCCTCTGGTACATCTTTGTATATTTTTGGGTTCTCTGTATTACCAGCTGTGCGTTTTTTTTCCTCTCTCTTCTTGATACCAGCCTTGATAGAACAGAAGGGGCAACCTTTTGTGCAGGAGGTGTCAAATCAAATAAACTATTTGCACAAAGCCTGGAAATGAGAATCAGAGAAAAAAGATTTAGTTGAGAATTTCCATGACAACTTGATAGTTCCTTGTTTTTCCTTTTTTTTTTCTTAAAGAAAAGGAAATACATTAAATGTGGCAGAGGTAAAAACTGCTTTAACAATAGGTAAGATTTGGAACTAAATGTAAATCTAGCAGGACTCCAGAGACTTCAGTGAAGTTGCTCCCACTTACACCAGTCTAACAGAGCAGAATGTGAATGCTTATCTTTAATGCAAGAACTTGCAAAACAATAATCAGATTCTCAGCTGGGGTAAGTTGGCATGGTTCCACTAAAGTCAATGGACCTAGGCTGATTTACACCAGCTGACGATCTGCCCCAGTATCTACCATACCATACCACACCACACACACAGAGTCACTGCTTATTTATTTTCAACATTAAACCTGCCTTTGAATTTGGTGCTACAAGAAGTGAAAAACAGTGGTAGGTGAGTCTTATTAAAAAGGCACATTGCAGATAAGAACTGCATTATTTTTCTTACAGAACTTCACTTAGCATGTCTGTATTGATTTGCAAGTTCTTACTATTCTTGTCCAATGTAAATATTATAAAAAAGAATGGAATTTTAAAAAGGCAGTTTCACTTGTGACCTAAAACAAATTATCAACATTCAAAATCCTGAAAGGGCAATTTAGTGAGCACTAATTGTCCTAAACAAAACATACGGGAAACAAAGCAAAATAAAATCTTGCTACCTCATTTAATGGCTTTTCTCAGAAAGACTGTGAGGGTTTTTTTTTGTTTGTTTTTTGTTTTTTTTTAAGGGGCTCTTAAATTTGTACGTTGGAAGTAGCTAGAGCTGTGGATCTATATGCATTGCAGTAGAAAGGGGCTCCAGCTTGTCAGTTATCTGCTGTTCTTCCAAAGCCACTGGAGGTTAAACTGTGCGTGGAATGGGTATGACCACTGCAATGTATGAATAGCAGGTCAATCCCACAGTGGCATTTAGCCAATTTCCTGTATTTGTGATATTTGAACAAGGCCACTAGCAAACAATAAGTCTAGATAAGAGGACTTCACATCAGAAAAGATGGGCTTGTAAATCAATGGTTTATTTACTCCTTCAGTAGAGTTCTTCTGTTGTGCTTGCAGGACTGGGAAAGGTGCAATAGGGTATCTAAGAATAAAAAAAGGATAAAATTAGAGAGATAATGAACTGCAGATTTGAGGACATTTGCCTCCAGCCATATTAGTGGAAGTGAAGTTGAAACTCCGTTCATGAAGCTGTGTAGACTCAAGCACTACCATCTTCAGGTTTTCTGTCACATGTGTTCTTCCTGTCTGAGACAGAAAAGTGATTTAATAACTTCAGTCCTATTGCCATAGATAAGTAATCCTCCAAAATTCACTAGGTTCACAAACAGGGGCCTTAAGGGCTCACAGAGAGGAGATGTGAGGAATCTCAGAGGGTCTATTCTGTACCAACTTCATCTTAGCACCTGGAGATGTGTTTTCAGGAGCTGAAGAATCCCATGTATTTGGACAAAATGAAATAGAGAAATTGATTGGATAAGAAACATTCCTCTGCTAAGAAGGAAGGCATGGAAGGAGATTTTATACTCTTGAGTTCTGAATGTTAGGTCAAAAAACAAACCGTCCTTGAGGATCTGCAAGACTAAGGGGAYGTGGGTTGTGCTGGAGTTGGTGCCTCTGTCTTGGCTCTATTCCACATGCTTTCTGCAATATGTGGAGTATGTCCTGGAAACACAATCTTTCCTAGAGGAGAGTTCTGATTAGCTCGTCAGACTGACCTGCTCATCTTATTTGTCTCAGTTCAGTAGGCATGCTGCTAAGCTCAGGCTTTTTGGATCTCTCTGAGTCATGGGGTGCTCTGGCACAGCAGATCTTCTGGGCTGGGAGTTAAAGAAGTGACAATGCTGGAGGCAAGTGATTTTCGAGAGTCTTGGACGAGAGGAGAAAATAAAGAGTGAAAGTGGGTYGCTACTGCTATACTCTGATATTCAGATGTGGTTTTGATCTGAACCTGTCACTAAAACATGCCACATTCAACCTTTGTCCCTCAGGGGACTGTGATGCCAGGAGAACTTACTGTGGGGCAAGAGAAAGAAAACAGCAGTATTGTACTTACTCATAAAACATTTGGCAAGGCAAAATTTTATTACCATGGCAGTTTTGCCTGGATTCAGACAGCAGGATTTGGATTGGAACAGTAAAAAGATTTGCTTACAGTCATGCAACACGTCAGAAGTCAAGTCAGGCCAAGGACCCAGACTTGGTATACCATCCTGTAATGGTTAAACCATTTGTCAGCCCTTGCTCCAGTACTTCTTAGGCTTTCAAAAGCTGAGCACACCTTCCACCAAGTCAGGCTATGGAAAGCCCATGCCCAGCCTTGCAGTCTGTGATTAATGGTTTGTTTGCATAGTCCAGTGATCTTCTCCTCTCCTCAGTGTACTCTGCCCTTCAGTGAATCCCTAGGTCTGTGTAACATGATACTCCTCCTTTCCAAGACATATGCATGATATTGTTAAGAACTGTGACATCTAAACATCCCCATTTGCCTCCGAGTTGGCAATAAAATCATTCAGGGATGTTTACATATTTAAAACACTTCTTATTCCAAGAATGAAAATTCCAAAAGCAGGGTGCTTTCTGAGGCAAGGGATGTGATTTTACTATTTTGCTCCTTTCAGTAGAGAAATATTTTAAAACGTATAATTTGGCAAAGTGCTTTGCAGATGTTTCCCTTGGTAGACTGAGGAAACATGGGGAAATGAGTAGCTTTGGGAAGCTGTGGGTTCACATGGTCAGAAAATGAAGCAGGAAGGCTAGTGAAGACCATCGAGGCATATTTTGTGGGAAGATGCCAAGTCATAGAGGTAATATTTCCCCATGGAAATCTGCTCCAGCAAAATGTTTTTGTTAGATTTATTTCAATATAACTTCTTGGGCTCTTGGAGGACAAAAAAGACTTCGCCATTAGCAGCTGATGGAAATATCATACCACAGTGTTAGGTTAGCCCCTCCAGCTTGGARCACCAAGAGGGTTTTCATCTGGCCTCTCCTTTCTGTGTGGGGATTGCACAGCCAAGACCTGGCATTGCTCCCGTTAGTGGGAAGCTGAAGCTTCCTCAGCATCCTGGTGCCCAGGTATTCCCAAGGAGTCTCCCATCAAGTGCTCCCATCTGAGCATGGCCAGGGCAGTGGGGTAACAGCACCACGCTGCAGCCAGCTGCAGCACCCTGGGGCCACCCACACCTCCCAGCAGCCCCAGCAGCCTCTCCACTGGCAGCAAGGGCCACCGCCTGCCTCCAGTTTTGAAGGCTTTTCTTTGCACAGGTACCAGGAGACACTCACTTAAATAACTGGAAACCGACTCAGAAGAATTTCTGAAACATTTGTCTTCATACCCTCAGCATCCTGCCTAATCCTTTGTGCTTCCCACGAGGGTCTCTCTGCAACACACACAAGAAAACATTTGCTCTACTTCACAGGTTTCTAAATTTAAGTTAAGCTGGAAGTATTGGGCTGGCACTTTGTATTAGGGATAGAAGTAGAGACTGTYTCAGCTACCTGTTCACGTGCACATACTGGCACACAAGTTCCCCAAGTCAGTAATATCTTGAATTACTAGCTGGGCATAGCCTGATTTCTGAGGATCAATGGAAGTCAGAGAATGGGTAGTTAGGAAGAGGATAATCCTTCCCATACAACTCTCATTTCAAATGAAACCTGAGATAAATTTAGAGTAAGGACTAGAGGAAGGAAAACAGTGTCTAGCTTTTTGGTACCCTTTTACCTCTAACTTCAATCTCAGCTYCCCCTGTCTGAGCTAGCTTTTACTGTCAGACATCCTTTAAGGAAAATCCCAGTCAGTTTTTGCTAGCTGCCATTTGCATTCTGACTCCATTTCACTCCATACTCGACCCACCACCTATTGCCACCTCTGCAATCTTCTTCCTTTATTCACCCCTGCCAAGCCAGCAGCTCCACTTGCTCCACCTAACCTTGGTCACTGAGATGAAGGACTCCTTCTCTTCCTGTATAACTTTCTCACACAGCTGGCCAGCTTACCAGCTGGATRAGCAACCATGCAATATCCACATATTTCCCTCCTGTCACACCTGAATCTTTCCACTGCCCATAGCCCCAAGAATGCCAATATGTGGCCTGATGGCTGGGAAAACAGCACCAGGGGCAGCAGGCCAGATTTCTACTCTGCATCTGAAGGCACCACCTTCATGAGCTCCTCAGTGGCTGTGCCACCAGCTCTGCACCTTCCCAGGTCACTGCAGGTACCTGGCATGGCAAARTCCCCTAGGATAAGCTTGTCCGTGTGGGCTTGGCTTCCCCAGTTGTATTTTATGACACGTGGTCCACCTCAAAAAGAAGAGGATCAAAACAAATCAAAATGTAGGATTCAAATCCTWCAGTGCTATGGGTGATAGTAAAAAAATCTTAGGAAAATGAGGTCATACATAGAATTTTGCTGCAGGACCAAGACCTTTGAGGGKAGTTGTGATTTTGAGTGACTTGGGTTTGGAAAGTTCAGAGTACCTACTCTTCAGTAAAAGAAATGATGCTCCAGTAGACAGGTATTCTAATTACTAGATAATCCAGATAATCTAATTACTACTTACTTCAGAAAATGTTGATCTATTTCTCCTGAGAAGGAAGGACATAGATTCCATACTTGCATGTGATATTTCCAGAAGCTTTGCCTATGATTACATAACCTTATAAAATTATTGCTTATGTAGGAATGAAATTACATAAGAACAAATCACTCAGGAAAAAAAAAAATCAAATGCTTCCACTTTCAGTGGCATAGCCATAGAATGAATCAGCATTAAGGAAGAAAACTGAACCCTTAGTCTTTTTGTATTTTTCCTTCTTAAACCAGACAGTTTGGATTATCCATTTTTTKAAGTATCTGCACATCAATTATCCAAACAATTTAGAATACCATAGTCTCATTTTGTGACAAAGATGTGAAATCCAAATGTAATCCAAGTGCATCAGTAAATGAAATGATATAACCTTGTGCTAGATATTATGCTATATCACAAAAGTCCCAGGTCTCTTGCTGTTTTTAAGTACAAAACTATGTAATAACAAAAAAGTATAAAGATTTATTTACAAATTCATCAGAGAGAGCGGTGGGGTTGGGTTTATCACAGCCTGGGAAAAGACGAAGGGATTTTTGTTTCAGGTCTGAGTATAAACTCCATGTTGGGCACTAAGTGTTGCAAATATAATATTTCACATGTAGATTTTTGATGTGCATGCTCACATATATGTACCTGGAGCTCCATGGACGTAGCTGTGTCTGCTGAAGGCACAGTAGAAAATTTATCCATAAAATATTGATTACTTTCCTGGTTGTTAAATCATTATTAAAGCAGGTTGAAAAGTTGTTTGCAGTTTCTTCTAATACTGCTAGTATCACAAATGACATCACTTTTTAGGAAGATGGATGTTTCCAATGCTAGGCTCAGAAATGCCAAGTGGAATTAGCAACTTTAAAAAAATATACATTTCAGTGTTTTTTCAYGGCGACAAGCGCTTCTTGCACTGTACTTTCATGCTGCTGGCCTCAGTAATGTGGCTGCAGTTTTCTTTTAATGCACAAGCATAGGGCAGCTCCAAGGAGGAAAAGCAGAAGAAAGGTTGGCACAGCCTGGGCTGCTGAAGCGTGCCGAGGGCTGAATTCRAACCCTCCTCCCCTCCTCCCACCCCGAGCGATTCAGTCCAGTGAGCCGGATCCTTCTGAATGCTCCCTGTGCTATGACCACCTGAATTATAATAAAAATATTTGCAAAAATATTATTGAGTGGTATGCAGAAAGGGATTTCACACATAAAAGGTGTCAAGCAGAAATCTTAAAATGTTCTTTAAATATTAGTGTGGGCCAGATGTGCACGTTCAGAAGCCCCTCTGCTGTTGCTGTGCAAGAAACAACAAACAGACACAAGCTTTGCATAGAAGGTGATTTGCTGAAATGSGATCAGCTGGTCATATGCCCCTTCCAAACTCTGAGTAAAGCAACGAGCTATTGTTATTTCCCAGCTGTGATGTTCTAGCACCATGGTGGTTACATTTCTGTGATSGGTTAAGTGATTTCTTTGGAAAACACTTTAGAGTCCTTTAAAATCCTTTATAMCTTTTAAATATAACCAAAGGGCTCAACATTGTGTTGTCCATCTCCTCCTCAGTATTATTAGCTCTCATGACAATAAATAATTTGACCATAAATTGGGGTCCATTGACCACAAAGATGGGGACTGTTCAAATGCTGTGCTTAGCATTAGGCTTGTTTTGCTCTCGCTGGCTCTTAGGCAACTGGAAAAGGTGCAGGCGGGAATTTGTCCTTTATGTTGACAAGTACTAGGTATATGTAATTCCAGTAGCTTGCCCTTGAGTAAACAAGTGGAGAAGGACAAAGACAGTCTTTGAACTTTGCTCAAAGCAGTTTTACAAAGCCGTGTAAGGAGCCAGTGAAAAATGCAGACCAACACACAGCGATAACCTGCTGTTAGTTGGCATCCTGCACGCAGGCTTCCCGTGATCCTCTGCTACTGCCTCTTGGGCTGATCCCCCTTAGCCTTAAAATGCCAAACAGTGTGGTTTCCCCAGGAGAAGTGTTTGTAGGACGCGACAACCAGCTGTTACAYGGAAATTTGTACTGCCGACTCCTGCACTGCCCCTGAAATACTAGGTTTTATAGGCCTACCTCAAAGTGATGTTTTCTTTCTTCATTTGACCCTTAGCTTTTATTGTCCTGGGAAGTAACCTCAGCTATGTTTCRTGTTCTGTGTTTATCTAAGGTCTTTCTTAGATAGAAAGAATCACAGAAAAAAATTAAATGAACATACTAAATAATATAAAACAGAACAAAGGCCAAATCCATACAAGCAAGATGCTTTTAAAAGGGGCATTTTCTCATGGAAGAGGTGAGAGAGGATGCCTCGGAGCATGAATTGTTGCTCTTTATGTGTTGCAGTGGGAAATCAAATTTACAAGAACAGTGGGAAGGGTGGAAATAGTGAAACCCCAAGCAACATTAGTATATGCAGCTGAGCCACAGCACCCAAGAGACCGGAATCTGGGTCACAGCCTTGTCTTACCTTACAACATGATGAAATGGCCTCTGAGGAGCACAGCCAGTGACCAAAATGCAAGGAGAGAGGAGTCAGGATATCCAAAAGCCTCAGGAATGGGACTAGGGCATTTCAAACCTACAGAAAAGCCCCCAAAGCGGGAAAGTGTGTCTGGAAGAGAACAACTAGACCCCTACTGTTCCCAAYGTAACACATTTTTGTCTATTTTTTCCTGCAATCATGATATAATGCAAGGAATTCTGGCTAGATTTGTTGACTATTTTTGATAAGCAACCACATAATTTAATGAACCTGTGAGAGTGAATTAGTTTCTGAGTCTACGTCCAGTTGGAAAGCACTGCTCATGCAGCAGCCAGCAGGCAAAGCCCGAGGCCGAGGCTGGCCCCGGTGCTCGGCCCTGCCTGCCTGCAGCGGCGGCTGCCGCCGCCTGGGTCGCCCACCCTGCAGGTCAGTGCTGCAGAGACCTTCACGGAGAGCGAAAAGTGCGTAGGGGAAAGCGACGAGGTATTGCTGGCATCACATTGCTTCTTATCCATCCCTCTTCTCCATCCCTTCACAGGCAATTTGAAAGACAGTGAAACTTTTTTTTCCCCCAATATGCTCATTCTRCTTTTCTTATACACCTTTTTGTCAGCACCGCCCTCCTCATTTTTCTTCTTTCTCACTATTTTTTTCGGCTTTTCAATGCCTCTTGCATCAGGTATGACAGCTTTATGCCCTTCCATGCCCACTGTGTGAACAGGGTACCTGAATTTTGCCAAAGCATGAGCTGAGACAAAGAGGCTGTGTCTAAGCTGCCTATTATAGTTATATTTCATTGATTTTCAGAGTCAAGAAGCATAGGGCAGTTACCTCCATATGGCATTTAAGGACCGAGCTCACATGAGAGTATGATATTTCATAATTTTCAAAGCCTTAGACTTTCACAGGAACTAGAATTGCTCAGCACATCTGGAAGAAGCAAAATGCTGATATTGTAATGAAGTCTCTGAAAGAGCCAGGATAATAACTCTGACTTTCTAGCCACTTTTTMCTGGTTAATACTTCCTTCCCTTACCAGTGTGGGGAACACTAGTTTCCCGTGCAGCGCTAGCACTTTTCTTTGCCCCAGCTAATGCCTACAAAAACGCAACAAAGCCTGTGTGTACCCTTGTACACATATAGGCTCACATAAGCTCAAAGCTGGCCTATTTCTAGAATTTGGCTTTGTAGTTATTCGGGTTAATAACAACAACACATCAGGTGCAGACAGAGCTTTCTGCCTCCCACAGTTTGTATGTTTTGTGCATGCCTTCCTCTGCTCCCAGTATCTCCTGACCTGAGGGAGACACAGTTCACAAACTACTTTTGCTGCAACGAGTGAAAAACTTTGTGGTTTTCCAGCAGTTTCCAGTTAATGCTATTGCCAGGGCTCCATTTGCATCTTCAGCAAAAGGCATGAGGCAACAGAGGAGGTTTTCAACAGTGTGCCTGGCTTGCTACCATCTTCTTGTAATTCCCCATCATACAAATCTGTGTTGTCATCTCTGTCCTCTTCCAGGCCCATGCAGTGACCGATTCCACTCTTTCATCCTCTTTGACACTCCTAAAATTCAATTCTTTCCTCCTGTTTTATTTCTGCTCTTGCAGTTACAAAAAATTCTCATCTGTATCAGGTCTCAGCAAAAAGTTCTGCTTTTTCACTCTYCTCCCTCCCTCTGTTATCTTAACCTTGTGTAGAAAATGATTGTAGCTTTAATCTGCTGTATTCCCCCTGCAGAGACACCTTCAGCTCTCCTCATTTAGACACCTCCACTGGTTCTCTTCAATTGAATCTCCAAATCTCATTTTCTCCTGTGCCTTCTTGCCATGCTTCTTCCTGGGGAAGTACTAGTGCTTTTCCACTCCTTGTGTCTTCTTGCCACCTTGCCACACAAGCTACCTGCTCCCTGCTCCTTCAGGGACTCTGAGTCTTACATGGATTTTTCCAGTCATCAGCAGTGATACAATTTATGCTATAGCTGTAATACTCACTGAGGTCTTTACCTTTAAGGGGAGGATCACGTTAGCTTCTTTTCCACCGCTGTCTCCTACTGTACTCCTTTTGAAAGGAACTGTGTTTYTCTTCACCTCTGCAGATCACCACGTGCACTGTTCCTGTGCAGCTGGAGAGTTACACATCAAAGCGCGTTTCAGGTTTCCCTCTGACTTTGTCTCACGCTTAGTCTATCCAATGGAAGCTGAGAGATGGCCATCACATATGTCATGATGGAACAGGACCTGGAACATAGCAGTCATCGTGGTTCAAACTTCCACTGCAGAATTCTGGACAAATTTTGACATTGTTCTCATCAGGCATGTCTGGATAACTGCCCAGCATGACTCTCAAATAACTCATGTCTTGTTCAGCTTGTCACACCTTGCAGAGCGTGGTCAGCTTCACAGGGGCTCCACTCTCCAGGTCTGTGTTTGGCAACACATCCACTTGTGTTTCCTTCTCTTCCGTCTGCCTGATCTTTACATTATTTGTTTTCTCTTCTTTTTGGAAAAACAGGGCAACTATATTGTTGTCCCACTACTGGTGCTGGAAAGCTTAATTTTGCACTGTYCATGAAAGGTAGAGGCTTCTGTGTAAACACTGCTGACATTTCACCACTGGGATTTGTCACAAGTCAGAATAAGATCATATTCACCTGTTTAGGGGCCCTAGAGAAGAGTCTCTGGCACCTTTGTGCTTAGGACTGCATTAGCTTCTCTGCCACAAATCTTGTTTTCACGTGCTAAGAAATCCACAGAAAGTTTGGTATGCAAGACTGAAGCTATTTAAAAGCTACGTTTTACATGTGAGGACAGACTAGCAAAATGCAAAGCAGCACAGGAGAGAAGATAGTAACAGTCAAAAAAAATACATTAATAAAATAGTCTCTTAGAAAAATGGACAGTCTTCCTTAGGTTTAGACAAGAACTCAGAATAATCTATCACCAAAGACGAGGCGAGTCTTTTTAATTCCTAGTCCCTTTTGCATCACTCCACCCAGAGAGATAGCATGGATTTGGGGTGTGGATCAAACCGAGTAAATGAAATGCAGCTTTCTAATGCACTTTGCTTGCTTCTGTACCTGGCTTTCTAAGTGCAAATCTTGTCTGGAAGTGAAACAGCTCTGGGCTGTGTTACGGCTGTTTGGATACTCTCTGTGACTTCTACCGCACAACTAAAGAGAGACCAAGACAATAAGCTGCTCTTATGAGCTACTGGGGAGAGGGGCTGTAAACTGAGGGCAAACCTTGCCCTAATGATTTTAATGGCTGGCATTTAAGGCACAGTATAAATTTAAAGCAAACAATATGAGCTAAACCAATACAATATAATCTGTGATTTGCAAGTGCTATTGCTAGTTACTCTTTTTGTGCAACTGCTGTAAAATGACATCCAGCCCAGGCTAAGCTAATGCCAAGAACTGGGTTTGYGTTCTGAGCTCTGCTATGCCTGAGCTAATCTCCTGGTTAGCAAAAACAAATGCTATAAGTACTCAAGAATAGGTAACTCATGTAAGTTTGTGGCAAGGAGATAACAAGCCAAGTTCACTAGTTGGCTTAGTCTTGCTGATCCAGACACAGAGGTGACTGCTGACAGGCATAAGGGTGAGAAATAAGTAGCAGACTGCAACTTTAAGCTAACAAATCAGGAAAGTAGGATTCAAGGGGGCAAAGATGGAAATTCAGCTATCCAACCATCTGCTCCAAAATAATAGAGACCACCCTCAGCCACGGAGGAGATTCAGTTCACTCTCTGAGTACACTACATGCCCCTTCCTGCAAGGGGAGCCACAAAGAGGGGGAAGGAAGGCTCATTCTGCCTTAGATTTTAGCTGTGCCTGCCCTGAGCCACTGTTACTCTCTTCTCCCTGCTTCGATGCATGGGATGTCTCTAGGTCCTGGTGTAGACATGCCACCTACACACTGTATAGCCTCAGCACCAGAGGCRTAGCACAGAGCACTCTTGCCATGGAGGGACTTCTCCCAGGTGTGCGCTTCCCTCACCCTGCTCACTGCCCTGTGCAATCAGCTGGCAGGAAGGGAAGAGGGTAGCACTGCGCTCAGAAATCACACGTGTCTTGTGAAAGCAGCACAAGGTCTTCGCACAGCTACAGCGTTACGTCTGCTTAACAGGCAGGCCCCCACGGGAGAAGGTGCCACCAGGAGGAAGGAGGTCTACAGAACAGGACAGCATGAGATGAGAGTTCCCCATTGGCTTTCACACAGGTCGGAGAGCCAGTTCAAGGGCTGTGGTACTGAAGAACTGTGAAATCTGCCACAAGACGAAACTGCCGTTAAAAGTCCCAGAGGCCGGTGGAGTCTCTCCTAGGAGGCTAGAAGCGCCTTGGGCCTGACTTAGCCTCGCAACTTGGGCTCGTATCCCACCCACAGCAGCAGGCTTATTCCCGTCTAGAGGAGGGAGAGATGCTTGCCCAGGCACTGGTTTCAGTTTGGCAAATTTCACCAATATGACAGTCAAATAATGCCCCACTCTAGGAAGATGCCCAAATTTTAACAGCTATGCAGGCACCCCTTCTTCATTGAAATTCAAGGCAGGCAGATGCACAGAGATAGAATGCAGGTATAGCTATATAGGTATATGTGTTTATCTAATGTCCTGTGTGGTTGTATGAGACCCTTCACAAACTACCAAGGTTTACTAAACATGGCATCAGCCTGTACTACTGCTCTCCAAACAGAAGCACCAGAATGATATTCAGCCTCAACTGGAATGGGATTTTCCAGCCCACGGGTATGGCATTTGCCTCAACAAAGCTCCTGGGTCATAGCAGACTTGAAATAGCAACTGCATGGCATGGGGAAGAAAGTGCTCCACAGAAATTAAGTACTTGGCTGGCTTGGCTGCTGGGGCACATCTGCTCAGCAGACGAATGGGAAAACATGGCCCCATCTTTAAGATAGCTACACTTGGTAAGGTCAGATAGGAAAGCAGGAGCTGCCTCCTATTTCAGTCCATACCACCCTGCTGCTGATAATATCATGTGTTAAAAATATGGATGCCAAGCCAGTCTTCTAACTAGGGTAGAAAGCATGTGCAGCAATTAATTTTTATTCTTGATATCTACTGGGGCATAATCACAAACAGGACACAATAGGTTAGCGTGTGATGCCAGTCTTTAAATTCACATGGCTTTGTCCGTAAGCATTAAAGAATTTTTCTCTCACTACTGACACCAAAATATACAGCAAAGAAGTCCCTGAAATTGTCATTATTATTTTAAATGAGTGAGCGTTAGTGCACAACATTGTCAAAAGGAATTATGCGCACACCGGGGCGTTGAACTTCCCCACGGTTGTAGGATTCTTTGCAGCTGAGGAGCTGGAAGCAATAGGAAATAACTCCATTCAGTGTTTAACGTGGACATGTTTGAATTACACATGCTACAAGAACCTTCCATTGTTCACCTCACTAGCGTGAGTATATAATTTTCCTGCTGTCTTTTTCTCCCTTTTGTTCTTTTCAGCTATTTTGTGATTAACACTGTCTGGGGAAGAATTTCAGTATTTTCTCTGGTTTAGCAGGATGTGAGTGAGGTGGTGCTGCTGCATGAATCTTTTAAAAGCAGCCTAAGAAATATTTAAGACCTTAGTCTAGGAGGAACAGCTCTCCCAGGCATAATTTTTGGTGCTGGTTGCAGCAGGGAGCGTATGCTGTGAGGAAAGTATTATTTTTCTAAATGGAAGGTGTCAGATGGTCACGCAATGTGACTGCATGTTCGAGATCACTGCCTCCCATCTGCAATTTGTGACGTGTGAAAGATTCTGCCCAAATGTGCTCACCAACTGGAAACCCTCGGCACTTTTTTTTTCTTATCAGGAGAGACCAAGATAACCAATGGTTTTACAGATCAGGGATCCTATCAAATTAATATCATTCTAGGATAAAATCTGCTTTAAATACAACCACTAAACTCCAGCAAAGTTAACTAGTACATACAAGTTCATTCAACTGATTAAAAATCCCTACTAGTAAAACAAGAAAATATACATGGATTTTTTTTCAAGAAAGGTATTCTGCTCCTATCTTTTAACCAAAGACTTGGTATAAAAATGATAGTCTCTTCCAGCTCTAATTAATGCCACCTAATTATAACACTTACTAGGCTCATGTCAGGCATTAATATACTGGTGATAGTCTCTTCCTGTCCAGCTTTCTCCCGGATCAAAGGCAGTGCTTGCTTTTTGCATCTACTTACCAGTTCAGTAGATGCCAGTGTGGCAGGGGCAGAGGCTTAGCGGTGATTATTTGCTTCTGGAAGAGAATCTGCAGAACTGCCAAGAGGGGCAGCTGCTCCGGAGAGGGGTGGGCTGCTTGCCTGCGCTGCTCCCCTCTGCAGGGCCGGTGTGGCCCTCGCCGCCCCTATGAGCAGGGCAGCCGCTGGCAGGGGCCGCGTGCAATGCCTTCCCTACTGGGAGAAAAGCTAGGAAGGCCCTTTCCAGCCAGGAAAGCCCATCCAAAGGGTTATGAGCTGGCGAGCCAAACCATCGTCCTCGCYGACTGCTGGGGGCAGATGATGCCTGCCTCCCGGACTGCAGGGTGCCCGCTTCAAGGACATGCATGTTCAGCGACCACAGGGAGCAGTGTAGCTGGGTTATAGCTGGTTATCCCATGTCCTGGGTCAGAGAGGTGGTAGTCAGGCAGCTCCTCTAGCCTCCCCAGCCTCCGAATGTCCTGCCTGGCTGCTTTACCAGCAGCTCTGCCATGGCACGGTGTATGGCAACACAACTGTGACCTGCCACACGGCTATGGTATGGCCTCCTAGTGCTTAGAAATCCCTGACAGCCCCAAACAGGAGATGCTTTGCAGGTCTGGGGGATGGTTATAAACCCAACCTGGCTGCTGAAGCATCCTCCAGTGTCTTAGAGCTGTCAGCCACCAGGGGAGAATTCCTCTCCTGTGAGTTACTATTTTTGATGATCAATAAGCTCATTGTGTTTAATTTCCCCTCTTGGTTCAGCCAGGAGGTAACACAGCAGGCCTCTCTGCCAACCCCACCAAAAAGAGCAGATGTGCTCATGACTCAGCACTGAGTGCTTGCTCTAGGAAGGGCTGCTGACCGAGGCTCTGAGAGCAGCGCAGCTACAGCTGTGACTGCAGTCATTCGCTCGCAGCAGAGCTAACTTTCACCTGACTATTACACACACTAAGAGAAGTGGAACAGGAGAAGCAGAGACTTTCATGCGTTGATTAAAACCTTTCCATGAAGCTAGGAACTTGCCCACATGCCAAGGACTTTGTTAAGGTTATTAGCAACTGCTATTCCTACTGGGTTTAATTAAATTACAGGTATCTCTACTTGCCCATCATCACATAGCCATACTTTAGGGACCTTAAAAATTTAAAAAATGTCAGTGAATACAGTGCTGGTAAACAGCATTTGAATAACAGTCCTTCAGAGCACCTACAGCAAAAGTGGTAATAATACCTTGTCTTCATTGCCTCTCTCGTGGACCATCATACTGATTTGGAAAAGAACGAAGATTTTAGCTCCATAACAGCTCTTTTCTAGACCTTTCCACCAGRAGAAAGGCCAAGCACTAGACAGGACTGTGGACTTCTTTATTCAAAAGCTGAAGTGGAACATTTCCTGGATTAGAGAGGCCATCCTCAGGTGGAGCCACCTCCGATCAACCTGCCAAGCTCCACATAGCCTCGCTTGCGCTGGTTGTACAGGAAGGCAGTGAGCTTTCTTCAACGGTTCATAACGATCTCATAATCGGACAGGAACCATCCTGACCAGCTTATACCCACATATGCTTTACACACATTTTCTTTAGATTAAATAGTTCTTTTCCATCCCTAAGTTTATCTTTCTTCTTGCCTTCTGGACACACAGACATGSAGGAATCATATCTCCTGAGAGATATTGGTATTTATGCAAAAGAATATCTTCTGATCTTCTCCCTTACAAAAGGATCTTCAGCCCCCTGACAAGGCTCCCAAATCTTTTGCCGTACCTGCCAGTCCAAGTTTCTTTTCCTGGAATTTAATCACCTRGAATAGCTCATTATTTCAGACAATGCTTTGCCCTTGCCTTGCACAGTGGTACGAATATTTCTCTATCTGTGCCACAGCTACCTGACCTGATATGTTCTATGTTGCACAGTTTCAGCGTGTTGGCTCTCTATAATCACCCTTTGATGAACTAGAGCACCCAGGTTCTTCTCTTCCCAGGTCATATGTAAGCAATAAGYTCTCAGTTTACTACAGAAGAAATGATACACYGAGATCCTAAAACTTTTCTAGCTCAGAGAAGTGAAGAGCTTGCTAAGAGCATTTCAAAATGAACCTGAAATGGAGCCAGTTTTCTAGGCTATTCAGGCATGCAGGAAGATTAAAGCCCTACAGTCTTTCCCTGCATATCTTCCTGCACTTAGCTTGAAGCCTGCCTCACCCAGCTCGTGTCTCATCTCCAGCCCATGAGCGCCAGCTCCCCAGATGGGTGACTATTAGCAGGACTTGTGTTASTACAGCTCCAAGAGGAGCTCTGGCTCTGTCTGCCAGTTTCAGCTTGATTCAGCTAAATCAATACCCTACTCAAAGCCTTCCAGCCCTGATTTTTCTCTGCTCTTCCTGCATAGGGAGCGATGATAGCTTTCCGAGTGTATTTATTCTTACTATCSCTATAATTACGTTATCTCCCCCCTCATTTCATCACCATAACAGCCAGCTCCCACGTGGTGCTTGGTGGTTTTTGTCCACTCGCCCCCAGGGCTGGCTGGGATCCTCAGAGGAGCCGGGCTGAGGGCGTCTGCCAAGCCTGGGAGCACAGAAAGCCAGGCAAGGGTTAGGACGAGACCCCAGGATGACAGCTAAATTGACAGCCGAGGAAGATAATTTTGGTGCCACCATAATTGAGTTCACATGCTTGAGTCAAAGGTAAAAAGGGTTTCGTTTTGCTGTGGTTGCTAACTTTGAGTAAGCTACCACTGCATTTATGTTGTTTTATGGGGGCAAGTTGACAGAAAAGACTAGGAATGCCAAATAACTCTCCCTCTGAAACCTTTAGATCTGGAAACTGCTAAAGTGGCTCGAATGAGCAACTCCTTTGACCTTTGTTATGGCTTCTCATAAAAGATTCTGGATCTCTGATTTAACACTGSCTCTCATTTTAATTTTGTAGCAATTTATGTGCTCTTTACACAGGTGTGAACAACTATTCCCAAACGTAAGGCATCTGTGTTTTCAACTTTTATGTGGTGAGTATCATTTGGGTATCTGGATTACCCTTATTGCTAGAAAGTTATTTCATGTATATTCACAGAAAATAGAAAGGGAATAATATATGTTCTTTTCGCACCCTTATCTCAGGTCTCTAAGTTAGGACTATGAGAAAAATTGAGGTGTTTTTGCTGACTAGATAGAAAAATAAAGAAAAATGTTTCAGATTTACTAGCAAAACAGTAACAATAAAAACAAGTAACACTATCTGCACCACTTTAATTTCATTTTATATTTCCTTTCCTATATTTTCTGTAAGTTTACATTTATCAAGGAAATTTTTTAAGCAAATTTAAAAATCAATTACATTTTGAAAACACATAAATTAAATAGTGCCTCTGAAAATCAAGTAAAGCATTCCTCCCATGCATTTGGATAAAACTTGTTCACTAAGGCCATATCAAATTGAAAGGCTGAGTTGCTCCTTAAGATGAAGTTTTCAGTAAATAAACTTTAAACTTAAAAAAAAAAAGTCTCTTTCACTATGCTTTGACCTTAGAGACATTTATGAAAATTTTAATTAGAACAACTTGAGATGGGGGAAGGGCAAATATTAAATTCAATGAACTTCATTTTTGGTGAGGAAATCTAAACTGCTCACAGATTTGGGCTAACATGTATTATTCAAAATATCAAAAATTTTCATACAGATACTTTGAAAAGATATGTTTTATTTTGGCAATGCCATCTCTTTTCTTGATAGTCTTTAAAAAATATATACTTCCTTAGAAACTGATTTATATTCTAGAGAAAAAGCTAAATAAATGATAACAAAAATATGGAGTTGTGTCTGTCATTTGTTCACCCTGTGAAAAGGAGAGGGCTAGCMAGAAATGACAAACATGCAGTGAATATGTTTTGATGACATTTGGCAGTAGCCAARTAAAATGAACAAAGGAAAATAACCTTTGTGTTTCAGGGTTAGCGTCTGGTGAGATATTTTCCATTAAAGAAAGACCATACTGTAGTTTTTTGTTTGTTTGTTTTGGGGGGGTGGGGCTGGAACAAAACAGCAGAAGTATTAAATGCCCAGATCAAAAACCCCAAGCAATAGCCCAATGCTCAGAGTCTGTCACCTACTCTACCCCCAAATGTGGTGAGCGGAACTGAGAAGTGACCAGAACATCCCCAAATGTTACGTGCATGAGATAAGGAGCTCAGTGGAGAGGATTTTGAAAGAGGACTTTGTATTGTTCGAGGAGTCACCCAAGCATGGCGAGGGTGGAATTCCATCTGTTCAGCTCAGCTCAATGAACTGGGTCACTTTCAACGGTTCACTACCTTCTGACTATCTAAAAAGTACAGTTATTATGCTTTTAAAGTCTTGAGCTGTATGGCAAGATCACTTTTCTGTTTTTTTTTTTCCTCTCTTATCCTTGAGTTTAGCACCTCTGAAAGTGGGTTAAATGTAGTTCATAACCTAGAAGATGGGTTGGGTGTCGTACATGACATTTGGATTTCTGGAAAAAGAGATGTGAGCAAGTCCGCTCATTAATAAACACCCTTCTGTCAGAACAATCCTTTGTAGGATTTTGTTTCCTAAGGAACTTAACATTTGGAAAATCTGACCTTCTTAGACCAATCTTTACATTTTAGTCCTCATGAAAATCTCTCTGCCTTCTCCTGGAAACTGATCTCTGACTGCAGCAAAAGAAAAAGCATTTTGATGGCCTTATTGCACAGTTATTCCAGGTTATTGTAAGAACAACTAYAAAAGTAAAGGAATGACATGTAAAGATAACGTCTTTGGAGGCCCAAATAACAATTTACTAGAAGTGCACAGTTCCTGGATATTCAAGATTTCATGGGAAGAATTTCAAAGCAATAATCATAGGCTGCCTCTGAGAAACTAGTCTTGAGCTCTGCATCCAAGGCTGGCTCAGGAAAAAAGAAGGAAATATATCTCCCTTTGCCTAAATATGGCTCTTCCCCCACGAGCACGAGGACTTAAGAAAGTGATCTCTCCTACAACACATGGAATTTACTTCTTATTCCTCAATTTAGTTATGTTGTATCCCTACAGTCTTTGTACTAGCGCAAATTTACAAGACTTTTTWAAAAAATTCTAAATACATTTTCCTCTGTACAAAGAGTTTAATAATATTCAGCTGCTTTCCAAAGGCAATTTATACTGTTTGAAAGAATACAATGACACCAAAACCAGAAGAGTTAAAGAATGAGCACAGCTCACCAACAAAACTATATGGACCTCTAAACAGAATCAACTGAAATCAGCACTTTGGAATTTAATGCGAAGAACACATTATGGAGCCTGCAATTAAAGACTTTTTCCCCCTAGATGGTCACATAAATAAATGAACCATTCAAAGTGAATCAGTTCACTGAGGAGCAGGAAAGTGCACAGCATCAGCTTTCCGATCACCTCCTGACATGAGTGCTATAACTTCCACCCCCTGACCTCCTCCATACCCAAATCCCTCCTCTCTAGTCCATTTGGGTCACTGRCAGATAACTACCCAGGATGAAACTCCTTGTGGAGATGGTTAAGATGTTAAGCACTAAATGCACCTATTGAGTGACTGCAGACACTATATATTTAAAGTTCTTTCTTAAACAGGTTCAATTTCAGTGCAAAGAAACAGCACAAAATATTGGTACTTGGCTGTGCAGATYGTTTTGAGGAGATGAAATCTCATAAGTCTGGCAGGAAAAGGTGATCTGCCTGAAGTGGAGAGAGTCCTGAAGATATAGCAGGCACTTGCTGCAGTATTTTGTTCTGGGGCTTTTTACCYAGGAAAAAAGTTCAGCTGTTTTAATTGTGAAGGAATAAATCCAAGCTGCAGACCATTTGGGTTCTTGCTGCTGAAACATTTGAGTTTTCACCTTTTTAGTAGGAAAGAAAAAAARATCTTCAAAATATTTCAAATTAAATATACATCAGCGCTAGAATTATTTTTTTATAAACCTAAGAGATTTTAAGCCTTATTGTGAGGTTATCATGCAATGTTTGCACAAATCTTCCTTTCTACTCTATGACTGATTACATTCAGTTGTGCCTCTTACTTTCCTGCATACATTTCTTCAGTCTCTGACCCACACTCTCACAACCCCAATAGCAGAAAAAGAGAAAAAAACAGGCTTTGCAGTTAATTTGCAGTATAGCTCAAAAGCAAAACTTTGGACATCTCCCAAGAAGGAACTGCTGCATCTGTTTGTTAATTTTATTTATTTTTTCTTCTTGTGTCTGAACTGACCTTGTATCACTGCCTTACCATTTGGGTTTTTTTCCCGACTTTCTAGTTGAGATCAGTCCTGTGGCATAGGCTATTGCATCAGCCTATTGACCCTTTGTTCTATCTTTATTTTAACAACTACAGTAATGCCACAAGATGCAGATCTGGGTAGCAAACGGGGTGTCATGATTTCATTCCAGCTCAGGGCTGGATGTCTCATGGAACAGCCTCTCCACCCCTTATCTATGGATACATACATTATTTTTCCTATTGAAGAGGTATAGGCTATCTCCCTCTTTTCACCTGTGGAGCCAACTGAGTYATCGAGTTGGGTGAGAGAATATAAAGCTGCCCTTTCCCTTCAGCCTGCTTAGCAGTGGGGATCATCAAAAATGCTGGGGCTGCCCAGCTGAGCTCCAAGGCTCAAGTAATTAGAAAGGCAGAGGAGGAAGAGCTTTCCTTCAGAGCTGCACTAGTAAGTAACAGGCATAACTTATCCCCAAGGTAATGGAAAGCAAAAAAAAATTTAATGAGTAGCAATAGGTCAGTTCCTGCAAGATGCTAAGTGTCATCAGCCCTCCTGACCTTTGTAGTAGGTGACAACGTTGCACATTTTTCAGAAGGTACTGCTGAAGCTGCRGGAGCATGTCCCAGAGTTATGTTTCCACAGTGCTCTTCCATTAGGGTGTCAGAGGCCTTACAGTATTGCCATCTCCAGATATCAGAAAGGGAGGGACYCAGAGAAGGTGCTACTTTTGAAAATAAAACTGTATATGATGTGCACTCRCTTAACCCGTGTCTGAATTGTCCTGCAGTTTGCCGTTATTTATGTCTTTGCAAAATGAGAACAAAGCACGTGTTGGACAGTCACCATGTTTTGGGAATGTCCTGAATCAGTAGGTAGTAAAACTATGGAGAAAATGCTTCTGTGAATCAATAGCAATAGAACCTAGGATTTGAGATCCCGGTCCCTTTATCAAATCATCTGTTTAACTCACTTATTTAACCTACTGGTTATTATGAAACATAGCCAGAAGAACCTCCTGCCTGGTAGGCTAAAATCATCCTTTTTTATTTAAGAACAACCAAATGARCAAAAAGAAGAGAAAAAATATCACTGTGCATCAGCTACGCCAGTATCTGCTTCTGAGTCATTGACAGCTCTGAAGGAAATGCTCTCAAACGCTTATGGATCAATGGTCTATCAGATAAAGAACAAGGTGAAGCGCCAGTGCTATCTGCTCTGGACCACCAAATCACACAAGGGAACAGGATGACCAGTTCCTTAAACATCTTTCTAAATATAAAAAAGCAGTATTAAGGTGACATACTTCAATCTGAGTGAYATGTGCAGGAAGTTTGCTGCTGGCAGAACCAAAATATCCTGAGATTTTTTTAAAAAGTATAGACAAACATTTCAGTACTTCTAAAAAAACAAACCCCACCACCACCCTAATCTATTGTATACAACATGGAAAAAGCTCATCAAACAGAAAAAGAGAAATTTATGCCTGAATTAAAATCCTGCTCAGGACTGTAAGTTGGCTATGTTTATTATGTGATAACAGAATATAGCTTGAACCACGAATACACGTATCTGATGCTTTAAAAGAGGCATATTTTACACAGCCTAGAACAACTGAGCTGGAAGAGAAAAAAAAAAGAGCAGAAATCCTGAATGATAACTGTGAACTGTATGAGAAATAGATACCTCTCCCCCCAAAATCACACCTCTACACATCCAGAAGAAAGGCTATATTGACTAAGAAAGTATAGAAATATGAACAGCTATAAATACCCCCCCCCCAAAAAAATAAATAAATCTGAAACCATGAACATATGTTATAAGCTGGGAAAACTGATAAGACCAATGGACACCAAGAAGAAATCTACAAGACGGAGTTAGAGGAAAAATAAAAGAAGGATTTTTTTAAACTTTGAAGATTAAAAAAGGTGTGAACTGAAGGGTATAAGAACCGGATGGATATGGCAGAATAAACACAAAAAGTTGGAAGCATTCAAGAAATCTCTTTTTTACATTTGGRTAAAAAAGTAGCTGTATATTCATATGATATGAAATTACTGCTGGAATATTTCCCAGCATTCTCAACAATACGTAAGGCTGATGTTAGGCAGCAATTACTAAGTTTAGATATTTAAAATCAGCAGGTCAAATAATAGATGTTTTAATGAGAGCTAGGCAAGGGACCCCTTTAGATTGTTAACATTGATTTTCAATAATTTTTGAAACAACCTGGTTGTTGTAGAGGAAGAATAGAAAGGCAGTGTTGTGCGAGGATTAGAAAAAGAGTAAATACAATGACCCAGCTAGCTACAGGCCTCTCAGTCTGATGTCTAGCCAGGATTTTGAAGAAGCATTGTTGGTAGAGGATTTGATTAATAGAGAATGCAGTGTAATTAGTGACAATCAACATGAGTTTATAGAAAATAGATTTTGTAAACCTAACTTCCTAACATTTTTGATGAGATTATTCATTTGGTAGATAATGCTATTGATGTAGTATACGTCGATTTTGGTAAGGTATTTGACCTGGTGCTTCAAAGCATTTTGATTAACACACTAGAGCAATACAAAACCAATGTGGCACACATTAAATGCATTAAAACTAGTTAAATGATATATCTCAAAATGTAATTACAAACACGAATCACCACTGACTGTGCTTGTTGCTAGTGGGGTTCTGCAGGGATTGGTTCTTGGCTGTGTATCATTTAACATTATCAATGATATGGAAGAAAACATAAAATCAGTATGAAAAAGTTTGCAGATGACATGACATTTGGAGGCATGGYAAATAATGAACTGGAGAGATGTCTACTACAGAAGGGTCTGACTGCTAATAAAATGGGCACAAACAACGTAATTTCAGTACAGCYAAATATACAGTCTAATCTAGGGGGGAAATCCTTCAAAAAGAGGGGATATTTTCATAACAGAGGCATTGAAATAAGATGGAAATCATGATGACTGGTCAACTGATCATGAGCTCTAGTCTTATCCTGAGCCAACAGTGTGGTGTTTCGGTATATAAACAGAGTAGTAGAGAGATTTGTTTACATTAATACTGTTGAGGTCCTGTGGCCTGTTCTTGTGTCCACAATTCAGGCAGGTTGAGGCCGAGCTGTAGGTGGACCATGAAAGAGTCTGAAAGGTAATTACATTAGACTTAAATTAGAAAACATGCCTTATTAAAAAAAGCCTTAAGGAGTTCTATTTACTCACCTTGAAGGAGAACAAAGATGTTCAGGGAGGACGGAGAACTGATGCTAGGTGAGTCCTCAGTTGTATAGTCAGAAATACAACAGGACCAAGCTGCTGTGRGCTGAAGCTAGATCAGTTCAGACCAGTGAAGGTGCTCATTTTTGGCAGGGAAGGTAACRAACCATTGGCATAGCTTGCTTGGGACTGGGGATGACTGAGCAGCARGAGGTCAGATGTGACATCAGACCAAATAGCCTCTTTGGGCCTTAATATTTATGAAGTTAAACTATAAATGAATGACTTTGCAGTAATGATGAATACAGTTAGTCTGCCCAAATAAAAAGCAATTTTTCCTTTCTTGAAGCTAAATGCTGCTAACTCTGCTGTTCAGAACCATAGATTCATTGCAAGACTATATCCAGTGCTAAATGTAGAAGAGATACTCTGTTCAGGAATTGAAGGTTTAACAGGTCCTGCTAATAAGCCCATTATTTCCATTTCCTAAGTAGGCTACTGTAGATCTCACTTTGCTGGGAGCTGGATAAAAACAGCCAGTTAATGTACTAAAGGTCAAAATTTCAGAAGTGCTCTACAAATGCATTACAATGAACTATTAATAACTCTCTCTTTTTTTAAGGGGTCTGGTCATGTCCAAGGGAATGCCAGCTACATTTTTCTTAATGTATGAGCACAAGTTACACATAACAACCTAACAACACAATACTGCCTCTTTAATGCTAATCTATTCCTTGCAATCTACTAGATACATGTAGAATCATTGGTGTGTATCAAGAGAGCAAAATCAGATTCTGAAAATATCTGAAAGGATGCACTAGAGTGTACATAATAATGTATTTTAATCTGCCAGGCCTTAAAATTAATCATGAATTCCCACAGAGATTTTAATAATTTTGAGATGATGTTTTTTTTCATAGAGTGATATTCTTGGACAGAGTTCTTGAAATGCTACATGGAAATGGGTGGGGGAGGGAAAAATGGGGGCCATTTTTCAATTAGCAGGTTAGATAAGATACATGTACAAGAGCTACTGTTTAATTGGTTGTTTTATTCTCTTTCTTCCACCTAATAGATAATCAGTAAGGTACCTCAAACCCAAACTTTTATGGCACCATAAAGTTGGCATACAGCATAAAGTTTATCTCTTTGGGAATATACTTAAGGGAACAATTCTCATCAGCCAATGCACRACTAACGGACTTGAAACTTCCTGGGGAAGTCTGCAAGCCCCGACATTTGAGCRGTGAGGTTAACAGGGGCTACGCACTGGGGCTGTTAGCAGGCACAGACTGTCATGACAAAAACAGACCTTTAGGGTCTCATCTTTCATTTTGTCCTAACATTTTTGTCTCTTTACAGAAAACAATAAGTCATGGTTCTTCATGGCTTTGAGTGAAAGGCACCTTCAAGTCACCCTCACCCAGGACTGTATTTTTGGTCTGAATACCTGCAGCTCCTGTATTTTATCAGAGCCACCTGTAAGGTCACAACACATAATTCTCAAAAAGCCAGGCTATTTTATGTTTTGTTCAGTGCTCTGTCTTTGACAGGTGGCCATGCCTAAGATACAGTAATCAGCATACGTATTGCAGAAGGTCTACGATTTTCAGACCCAAAAGGAGAGTATTCCAAAAAAACTACTGAACTCACCAAAACAATGTATTTTTAACACATGTGGAATTCAATCAAGAACTAAACAGTTACTGTGCACCTCTTCTGCTGCTGCCTGAGAGATACTCACGTCATAAGGGAGCAAGCAAGACAAGCAAAATGCATTTACCCACTTCAAAAAAACCCAGCCTTCTAATTTTTTAATTAAAGCATATTACTTATGTTCACCATTTATATGGATTTTGCACAGCTGTTTGCACTAATATGCGTTAAAATGGGTAATTACCACAGCAATCATGGTATGATACAACACTCTTGCTCCAATTTGAATATATAGCCCTGCTTTAGTCTCGCTAACCCATAGACACACCTGTTTTTGTGCTACTTGTTTGTTTGTTCCTTCTGACTAGTTGATGCCAACAAATATTTCAAACATTGAATATCTGACATTTCTGGATCTTGTATTAACAGCTTCTGAGCTATGTTTTTGTTTCTCTGTTTTAATGGTTGAGAGAGGCAAGAGGCAAATGGAATAGTGATGTTTATGATGAGAGGGTAGATGAAGAGGTCGAGGAAAGCTGGGAATAGCTGAAGTGTGTCTGACACAGCAGTTTCTCTTCTGTATCACTATTTTATTTTTATGAGGCTGCAGCAAATTGATAGCTTCTGATACCATAGTCAATAAAACGTTGTGTAAATTCCAGCGATGGGCTGGAAAAAAGATTGAATTAAAAGGGAAGTATTGGGTCACATCCATATTTCAAGTCATTTCTGCGCTGCGTTATCCCAGTACCTGGGGGAAGCAGTTTCTTCACAACTAACCACCCAATTAGTACCTGCTGAGCACCCAATGCTTGATTTTCTTCTAACTGCCCCCCTCTTCCCATGCAAACCAATTTCCTAACAGTTTCCATTTCATCTATCACAGGATAATTCTTTTAAGGAAGTTTGGAGAGGTCACAAAAAGGGGGGTTTAGAGCTAAAATGATTCTGAAATATTCACAATTCTGAAAAACATTTTTATAACTATTATGTAGCAATGTTTTTCACCATAATTGTCAGCCCAGTTTGTATTACATGCTTCCACCAGAAAGAAATTTTCTGTGGGATCACAGGATAATTCAGGTCAGAATGGACCTCAGGAGGTCTCCAGTTCAAACACCTTCTCCAACCAGGCTCAGCCATGACGTCAAACCAGGTTCCTTGGGGCCTTATCCAGTCCGGTCTTGAAAACTGCCAAGGACAGAGACTGCACAGCCTCCCTGGGCAGCCTGTTCCACTGCCCCATTGTCCTCACAGGGAAAGAGTTTCTCCTTATATCCAGTCTGAACATCTCTTGTTTCAAATTATGCCTGTTGTCTCTCATCTTCCCACTTAGCTGTGAAGAGCCTCGCTCTATCGTCTTGATAAGCTCCACATAGGTGCTGGGGGCTGCTGTTAGGTCCCCTCAAAGCTGTCTCCTCTCCAGACTGAACAAGTCCTGGTCCCTCAGCTTCTTCTCACGGGTAGGTTCTCCAGCCCTGACCATCTTAGTGACCCTCTGCTGACCATGCTCCAGCTTGTTGATATCTGCTCTGTATTGAGGGGCCGTATAGCAGGGAACAGACATGTATAAGGTGGATGTTTTCACCACCATACAAAATAGCTAACAAATTTTAAGAATGACAAGCACTTGTGTAACACATGATGCCATCAATGACTCATTTCCCTGAAGTCTTGCAAGAGATTTATTGCTTCCTTAGTATATCCCATTGCTAAGAGCTCCAGCCATCTTAGCCCTCACATGAGCTGTCAGTAACTTTAGCCCTCCATTCTCTCCAACCCAGCTCTTCAGGCTTTTTTAAACTTTACAGTCTTAAAACAACCCCATCCCTTACCTTGCACCAAGCACAGCTGCAAAAATGTGACTCCAGAGCAAAGAATGTGGMGATGAGCTTTTTGGGGACAGGATGGCAACCACATGGCCCTTACAAACATTCTGGGGTCATTCACCACCTCCAGCATGTCTCTGACATCTCTCCAATCTCTAATGCAACCGCTAGCAAGAGGGTCATTCCCATTTGCTTATAGCAGATTTGATAGAAGAGAAAAATTACTAGAGCACAAAGACACTCACCTGCTTTGTCAGCAGGCCTCAAACGTGGGTGTTGAAAGGTAGCTAAAACTCCACCATTGAAAATTGGCTTGTACTAGAGATTTGCAGATGTGACTTTCTGCCATTTTCCTGGCCACACCAAAAACCACAGTCTACCTTTTCATACTTTTGTTAGAACAAGCACAAGAGAAACAAAAATCCTCGAAGTTCCCAAAAAAAAAAAAAAAAAAAAAGTTGATGCAAAATTAATGTTGCCAGGTTCACTTCAGAGGAAATAATTTCTTTACAATAGTGCTTTATATACCTATGTATATACACTATGCATATAACAGTACAGTGTAGAGCCCAAGGAAACCATTCCCTACAGCTACACAAATAGCTCCAACACAGACATTASCCCTGCTTCCCACCATTTATGTCACCTGAACAGTCCCAGTGCGTGTTCAGCCTGGGTTGCCTAGAAGCATGTGTGTGTGTATGTGTCCAATTTTAATTCACAGTCCACAAYGCAGATCTCAAAATGGTAAAATGTGAAGAAGAGGGTAAACATTAAAGGCACTCTATACAAGGAAAAGCTGAAATATAAGCTTTTTGAAACTGTGGCCCAAGGTGAGCTGATTTGAAGGTCATTGTATTCTCAGAATATAAGAAAAAAATCTGGCTTTTCTGAGGCCACTCAGATGAAAGAACAGCACCTCCTGACTCAACCTCCATAGAATCAGAGATGCAAATACTTGGAATATGAATAGATCTTATGGGCAGCTGTGTGAAATCCAGCTTTTGGACCTAACATGAGTCCTAATTCTCTCTCCCACTCATGCAAACTGGATTGTAAAGTAGATCAGAAGCACAGAGGTCACTTGCACAGCTGTTGCCCTGTAGTCATCTCTGCGCATCTATCCTGCAAAGTAACAGTGATGAGACTCTGTGTCATATCTCTGCATTTGGCTTCATGCAGTTCTACATGACTTGGAGAAAAAAAGATATCAGCATCCTTCAGCTGATTTACAAAGAGCCTTAATGCTCATCATTACATTAATTTGATAGACTACAATGAGAATGAAATACATTTAGAGCTTTCCCTGTAAGCGATGGTGCTCATAATATTAAAATATAGTTTACATTTTATGTAGCACCTTTTATGGAGACGGACTCCAAAGCATTTACAAACATAAAGAAATAGAAACAAATATGAAACAAACCATTGAAACACAACCTACAGTTGGAGGTAGGTATTTAGCAGTGCACAACAAGAAGAGTTTATGACAGCACATAAAGAAAAATTTTGCACCTAGTAGAAATTGGAAGGAGAATTTAGCTAAGCAAAATGAAATTCCATAACTCAGCACCTGGAAAGGACATCCTATGTATGTACCTTTCCTCCTGGAAAAATGTCTCATTTCTAGACCTTCATATTCATCCTTTTTAGCCCATCCTGATTCACCATAAAAAYAGTGGAACTTGGAGAAGGCAGTAGGGGTGAAACCAATAGGATTCAACAGAAATTTCTCTGAATAACAGATGAGATTTAGCAGACAATTTTTTTAAATTCTGAAGAACTTAAGGACTAACTTACTGAATCAAACAGCATTTATATTGCATACTTCTTCCAGTACGGCATAGGGTGCTATAAATACCCTACRGAAAAAGACATCATTATGTCAGGCTTTTCCATAAGAGTATCATTAAGAAAACTATATATAACAATCTCGTACTTGCTATGATACCATTGGGTTTTTGTAATTCTTCTAAGTGGGGTAGGTGCCATTAACACCTTCACAGTTCTGCCATAGCCAGTAATCATAACTATCGCTCACAACACTGCCTATACGTAGCACTGCTGGGAACATCTGGACCATGTCTGACATACTATGAAGGATCCTACAGGCAGGCACACAGTGTGAGAAATTCTGCAAGTACCGAGGCAGCATTCATTATTGCAAAGATTTAAATGGCAACCAGAGTGGAGGGAACGCTGTATCCCAGATGCTACAATGTGATAGCTGTCGATGAAGAGGGAACCCACTGTAAAATATTTGACATATTTTTATAACAAGACAAATTGTAACCACTGTATAATTACTCTTAAGGTATAAGCAATTTCTTAACCAGCTATCAGTATAATCCATGTTTAGCAATTACACTCTGAAATTAATGTGATATTTACCGAATTGCTAACATTTTGTTCTTCTAATTAAATAGCTCTTTAACCAAAGCAAGACTGAAGCCAAAATATCCAAGTGTCACAGGTAGTGTTGTGCCACTCACTAGAAAATCTTGGAGGTTCATTAGCCAGCTCAAGTAATCTAAAGCTGACAGAGTGCTTGTTTCTGTACCTTGCATCGGTTCAGCACTGTGCTGTGCTGCTATCGTTAAGCAAACGGAAAACACGAAGGACATAAGAATAAAAACAGAAAGAGTGATGGTGAGAGAAGAAGAAGTGTTAACAGAAATCTCAAAGAGATTCTTCTCCTGACCTCAATTACATATACCATYATAATCCATTAAAGAAGTTACATGAGATAGACTTGATATTTGGTAGTGGCCCCCACTAATTTAATATATTAGTTATCACTTGATTAAAAGTGAGGAGTCTAACTTCTATATTACGTKTCCTCTTGCATTCATACCTTCAATGTCACATTGACATAGTTTTTCTGTTTAGAGGGTTTTTATATATAGGAAATGTCGTATTTCTTTCTCCATTTCATCCTCTTCTCTCTTTGGTCCCCCCTTTTCTGGARCTTTTCCCCTTTCTCAAGGGGAGAAGTTAGCTTAGGGTGGACTATAGAAAGCAGAGATTGCCACTACCGAGGGAGCAGCAGCAATAGATATCTTAACATCAAAGCCCGRGAATAAAAGCAAGCAAGAGGCAGGAAAAGGAGCTTTGGAAGTGGGGCAGTGGATGTGCTGAGGCTGGTGACAGTGCTGAGCCGAGCAGCTGGTGGGCAGAGCACCAGGAGGGCTGGGTGTCCTCTAGCGCTGCCGCGGAGGCACTCCTGAGGCAGCAGTTCCCTGGAGCTCCCATTGCACTCAGTGGCCTGGGTGGCTTCTGTCCACCTTGTCATTTCGCAGTGTCCACCCTGTGCCCTCCTCCCAGGCTTTCAGCCTCACCTCCTGACATGCTCTCCTCATCCTGCTAGCCCTCTCAAAGCTGAGCAGCTTTGAGTTTTCCTCACCAATCATCAGCTACTAACTGCATAAGGAGCTGCTAACCTGGATATTGTTGTTAATGTTTTATCCTTTTTAAATTCTGGTGCAGAAGATTCTGTCTGTGAGGAGGCTGAAGTGAAAAAGGGCAGACAGAGAGGAAGCATGTTTCTGACAACATATAGCAAAGTTTCCACAGGCTGAGCTTAGCACTGTTCCCCCCACAAATCCAAAGCTAACTTAAGGAAATGTAATAGAGCTTGGTGTTGGGAGTCTCATGAGAGAGCATCTATTACATTCTCATACTAGGAGTTCTGCATCTCATTTAACCTTGTTGGCATTTTACTAAGAATTATCTGCTGTAGAATTATTAATTGGTCAAATTTCACCAGAGTTAAAAACCTGAGATGCTCAGAGAGTTCAAAAATTTATTACCAAATTTTAACAAAGAAAAATAAAYAGGCAGATTATTAGGTGCTTTTTTACTATGGAATTGTATTCTTCATTCAAGTTAATATAAAATGTTTTTTCAATTTCTCTCATAAACTTTTCTGGATAGTCTGATTACTTTTTCATCAACACCCACAGAAGGGGCAAAATATCCAATAGATATTTCAAAATGAATCCCTGAAGACTACTACTTTAGAATGCTAGTTTTAGGTCATGATCTAATATTATTTGTATTTTAGTTAACTCTATCCTTAATAATACATTGATTTTTACAACATTTTGAATGTCATCTGTAATTATTATGGAGAAGCAATRGGTATTCCTAATAGTTGATCTTTATACAAAGTATTTTATGTGTGCAAATACTTTGCAAATTAAACATAAATATACTACTCTAGGAAAGACAATATAGTCTGTCAAAACACCAATGTGTTTTGTACCATGACTGTTTTACTATATAGCCATAAACCAGTTGCTGAATTTCAAAGTTATTGAATGTCAGAAATGACTTTTAGGTACTCTTGATTTGAAGGACTACCTACGCCCTAGGATAACTGAAGTCCRGGATTGAAACTAGAAGATTTTTATACCACAACATGATTACTACATAATCCTGATTCTATAAGTCTTTAAGCACATGCTCAGCTGTAAATCCACAGGTGTCATTGCCTTAGGACCACTTATGTTTCTAAAAGTCAATCATGTATACACATGCAGAATTGGAATCACAATAACAGAAAACAGATCCAATGATTAGTTGCCCAATTGAAAGTTGTTCACAAAAACTCTGTCTGACAACTCTATAAGCCATTGGAATCTGCATTAAGAATAAAGGATCAAACCTAATCCTAAAGAATATAACATAACTGGTAGGACAGGAAGGGATAAATTCAATCTGTAGTAATGAAGATTACATTCAGACATACGGAAAAGCTCCCTAGAAATAAGAGCAGTGAAGTGCTGTTGCAAATTTTTCAGGGAAGATATGGACCTGCAGCCACACCAGAYTTCTTAATAACAGGTCAGGCAAATCTGTGAGGATTTTTTCTAGCTTTATTCCTCTCTCTTRTGGCAGAGGAGCAGACAAGGTGATMTCTGCAGCTCTTCAGCCTCATGTACTGGTGAATTATTAGTGTCCCACCTTGCTGCCAAAGCACAGAAGCACAGTTTCACGTTAATTAACCCAGGATCARTTTAAGAGAACCCCAAACTGGAGAGCCCCAAAATTAGATGTGAGGAGGGCAAGACACACAACTGCATTTCAGTAGAACTGGACTGAAAGCACAAAGCAGTGCTGATACCAAGTTTATGCTGGCCACAGGAGGAGAGACAGTGTCTGATCTGGCAAAAAGTTAGAGCAGTATGGTGACACCTGATCCATCATGATCTAGATTCTGCCAATCTGCCTTCAATATTTGTGAACAAATTTGAAGCTACCGAATGGATTTGTGCTGGCTCAGTGCTTTGTATCATAATGGTTTTGATAGGATTCTAGATACTTTAGAACCAGATGTGAAACTACACCTTCAGGAAAAACAATCAAGATACTTTAGAGAAGTGAAATACCTCTGCTTTTTGATGCAGATTTCTTACAACATGCCAAAAGGCTGTAGGAAAAGTGGCTTGGCAGCATATTTTGTCCCAAGACAGACTACTGAGAATGAGCTGAAGAAGGATATGTGTAGCTTGCAGCYTATTTATTCTAAATATATTAGCTGGTTGAAGAGGAGATATTACTTCTTTCTATAAACCCTGATCTGCTCAGTCTTTGGATCATTACAACCACAGCAATACTACTACTTGAATGACAGATCTTCCTTTGGGAATATCTTGCCTCCAAAAATTATCCCACCAGATGACACGATCATAGCAAATGGTGGTAGGGTAGGAGGAGGAAGAGGAGATAATTATAGACACTAGGTTTCTTCATACATTTGTCTCCTAACCATACAAATATTTTCAAGTGAAAAGATCAAACTGATTGGAAACGGCCTCCAGAATAGCCTTGGGCTCAGACCCGGATCAGGAGGAGGAACTCTGCATCATCATATGCTACACCAGTTGCAGGCTGAGGTAAAGATCAATGGGATGGCATATTTTGGACTACATCAGTCATTGCCCARGGAAAGGATGGCCTAATTGTCTGAAAATCTCAGTCCGTATGAGGTTTCAAGAGAGATGAGAAACCAAGTATAACTCACAGGCCTTATCTCTCACATGCCAGTCTGATAAAATATAACGTCACCTTTATGACTATCTCCCTGGATATTCCTGCCTTGACATACAGTATGGTCAATTCTTAGCTGAATTCAGCCTTATCAGAGCTGTTCTTCTGGTTGTCTTAGCCCCTATGAGGAGAAAACAGCTAGTGCTCAATCTAAGGCAGTGGGGAAGCTGGACATYGTCTGCACATGGATAACATCAGGGCCTCAAATACCATTAATGACTTTGTACCTAGCAGACTTATGGTGGAGAGGATTGATATCATTAAAACTTTGCAGATGAGCCTTGTTAAGAAGAATAACTACTTATCACTGTGCTCTAGGGTTTGATGAGCACAGCCACACTGCAGTGATCATTTCTCTGCCTGCCAGCCCCAGCTGGCAGTGCTGCAGGCTAATRGGTTGCCCAGCAGCACTAATGGGTTGGTGGACATCTCCCTAGAGCTACAAGGGTGAAACTCATAGTACTTCAGTTCCATTTTACCAGTTCYGTCATGCAAGGTATTCAAGCAAAGCTGGAGTGGCACCACCTTTGCTTTCCCATTGGCTTCAATAAAGACGTGAGTCCAGGTGGAGTGTATATGCAAACATGCATTTTCCACTAGCTTAAAGAGGATGAAAGCAGCTGTGCAGCCTCTGCTTGTGTTGTGGGAGACCGTGTTACATATAATTTTTACTAGTGYGACATTATTTTATTTAAAGTATTTAGAAAAATTATATTAATATATCTAGCTATTTTCCAAAGGCTTTTGCCAGTGAATGGCAGAGAATCCCAACTTGTCTACATCTAGCACTAGTGTGAAGCTCTCAGTGCTTCAACTTGCACCTTGGACAGTACTTTAAGAAGGGAACACTCTTTGYCATTTCTGTGTTCATTGCTCCTGAAGATCTGCATAGAGTAGCAGGGTCTTGTGCCATGTTTTTATTACATTTATTTAAGAATTTCTTGCAGAATTGCAAGATTTCTTTCTCTGGCAATCACTGTAGACAGTGCAAATAATTTTTTTATATCTCTGTCCCAYGTAAAGCCATTTTTAAGGCAGGCTACAAAATGCATTTAAGACCGAAGCCTTGTTCAGGAAGCCTGCGATACAATTAGAAAGGATAGGAAAAGGGTAAGCACTGACATCTCAGAGCAGCCACAGAGAAACCTGAAAATGTCACATTCCATCTTCTATTTATTTATATTGCTTATGCTTGGGCCACTATATTGGAGAACAGGTTCAGCTTTGACCTTCCTTTCTACCAGCATCATATCCAAATGTATGAGATTTTTTCTATATAATTGGATATATAATCTATATATTTTTGATATAATTTGTCAAAATTTCAGCCTCCCTATCCATTGTAAACCGTTGTAGGTTTACAAGCTCTTGGCACTGGTGAGATGTTGACTTCTCCCTGGCCTATGATACCAGCTCCCACTTGCTTTCCCTTTATCGCTTGCTGGTCTTCAAACCTGGGATGAACTTAATTTTCCTTAATTTTTTTTTCTCTGATACCCATACAAATTAACACCAATTCTACCACTGCTACGCTGAGACCTCTACCTTTCCTGCTGTATAAAACTCCCTCACTACATAAGCTCCAGACATCTGCTGTCCCCTCTCTACTCATAGCTTGCTGACTGCCTGGGATCTGATTAACTTTTTTCTCTGTATTTGCAACTAATATGATGGATTCTGGACATATTAGTGTAGTTTGTAGATCCTTAGCACTGYAAAGAATTAGTGATAACATATGAAGAAAATAACGGTACATTTGCAGTGTGGTGTCTTAGACACTACCATCTAGATCATTTTAAGGTTTTACRTTCTGTATAAGTGCTGTGTGACAGTAACTTTTAGCAAGAACTGAAATTGTTTAGTAACATAAGCTACACAGTTCTAGAAACTCAAAAATGAATGGGTRTTGTATGGCTACTGCAACTACCTGTTCTTGCGACATTTTTGTTCTCTTATCAGAGATGTCCTGACTTTGTAAGAAAACTGAAGCTGTCACGGATCAGTTCTGTATGATGCTTCTGGCTGTGCTTTGCATGTTCCTCCCTCTATAATGGTACTGGGCTAATATGAAACTTGGATGTCTTTGTCTCTGCAGAGCTTTCACAGCCAAATTCTYCAGGATCCAGAACTGCACACAAACAAGAACGTGAACTTTGAAATTTTTGCTTCTTAATTTTATAAAAGTTCTTCCAGGCTTTAATAATATCATAAGGAATGGAGCACAAAGCATTTCTCTCGATGGCATATGTCTCCACCTAGTCGGAGATGTGCCAGATTGCTATTTATCCATGATCTTCCCAGCAATCTATGAAATTTGAAGCCTGGAGTGATGCATATTTAGGTCTTGGAATCAGAAATTTCAGTTTTATGTGACTTTCTCATCAAGTGTAGAGTATGGTGTACATCTCCAGATGGCCTATACAAATGCTCTGCCGTACTTCACTCACTTTTTGAATGTCAAGCATCTCTGGGATTCAGCACACCACCAATTAGCATCTTATATCCATTTGACAGAAATGATTCCTCATTATTTCATACATTTCTTCTTTAATAATATTTGCACACTGAATTATTCTTCTGATATGAGAATGGGAGATAAGTGTAAGATCAGGAGCTGTTTTTAAAATGTATTTCTTCTGTGCAGTGCAGAGCTGTTTGCTGGTCTAGCCTGGTGGTCATCTCTGAATTGAAGCTCATTCAATGAAGGACAATCATCTTTTGGTCCTGCACAGCACCAAGCACTCAGAACTTGCATTAGTAATCTATCTATTTCAGTAATAAAGGAGGATATACCCCAACAGCACCTGCACCCAGACCCGTATCCTCCCACCTGGCAGGTCAAGAAAGCCCAGGATACAAGAAACTGCACCTCCCTTCAAAACTGCCCCTGATTTCCCTACAATCACTRATCACTTCTCTGACATCCACATTTGCCCACGGCCCCTATTACAGTTACGGCTGTAGCTGTTCAGCTGTCATCCCCAGGCTGTTCTCAGAAATGCCTTTCTGCATGTTTGAGGTGCTGATGTGGCATCCTTCAGCCACAGCACACGCATTACTTCTACATGCACATTAGAGTGTGCATGTGCACACCAGTGTGTCACCTGACAAAAGAAACATAAATATAGACAAAATTAGACATATCTGACTGTTACTGATATTATGAGAAGTTACACGCTTTCAAACCCCAGCTACAGGTGACAGAAACTAGCATTTCCTTAAAAATCCAAGCTAAGCTTCTCACATAATCCCCTGACTCCAGGAACTAGTGCTTTTAGGGAAAATCTGTGAGTAGGATTCACTATAGAGCTGACAATGTTGGCAATGGTGCAATCCTAATCCTCCTTAGGTGGGCAAGCTGCATTTAGCCTGGAAAATACTGTGCACACCCATGGATGTATAAGAGTAATTAATAATAAAAATGTTAATGTATGCTCTTCTACTGATTGCACTATTTAGTTCTCTTACATATGCATGTGAGAATGTACAAGCTCCTTAGAGATATAAAGGAGGAAGCCAAAGAGAGCTGTAATGGGTGAAAGAGAGGATTGCTAGCTGAAGGCAAGTAGTTGCTGTACGTCTCTGAGCAGTTGTAGAGTTAAGCCATGTTGTGCATTAACCTGGTTACCATACAGGGATACAGGTGTGCATACACAGGGACTGACAAGAAAGGCAGTAAGACTATTTGCATGCACATTTGAAATTTTTTACATGCAAGCATGTACATTCCCAGAATTGCAAGAATAAAAGCAGAGACTGCCTTTGAAAATATGTCCTCCTGTGTATTGCAGGTAACTGTTGCCCTTGGCCCTTTCCCTCCTCTCCTATTTTTCTTTATTTCTTTATTTCTTTTTTTTCCTCTTTTTTTTGATCTCTACAGTCATCTGATTTTGCTATCAGTCATCACTGGCACCTGTCAAAATCAATACCTCCTAATAYCGAGTCATTGATGCCATTTGATTTCCATATCTATTGGTAGGGATTGCTGTCAACAGGTGTCCCTCATCCCTCATAATAAAGACAGACGAACTGATGTGTCCTCTGCCCAGGCCTCTCAAAATAGGAGAGTCAGATGAGCAGCCATACATGGTGATGGTAGCAAATTCAAGAAGAGCTGGGCGGGGGGGGGGAGGTCTGTGATGGTTGTCTTCAGCATCTCCCATCAGCAGTGTGTGTGCAGACCTTGGGGGAAGCCCTCCAGTGACCCCATGCTCAAGTCCAGATCCAGTCTGGAGTGATGCCAACTCTACCAGGTCAGGTGTTCCCACACCAACATGCCACACAGGTACGTGGCTTTACGTGGACTCACTCCGTCCACAAAAAACGCAGGATATGATCTCATTCCAAATATAGCTGCATTCTTCAAAATTTCATAACTGAATTCCTGGCTCACTGGTACTCCTGCCCATTTAACCCACAGGTGCAGGTGGCGTTTCAGCCCCTCTCCGTTTTTGGTGTCGAATGCGTCAGCATGTGCTGCTCACCTCTCGGTGCAAGGTTGGTGGCCGAGCCATGAGCTTGAGTGGAGTAAATCAGTAGAAGCCCCATGATGCTCCTTCTGATCTGCTMAGATGCAGGTCTGCCACTCCTCACAGCTGTATTAAAAACATACTCGCATGCTGTGCTAGGGATGTGGAGCAAAATCTGCTGGAGGGAAGTGCAAGGAGAGAGAGCACTGATTTGGGCTTCAGTGGGACAGAAAAGCTCATGATGGCACGATGAGACAATACAGCCAATACTTTATCAGCTTTCCCTCTTATTTTTGCTTTGTTTTGAAACAAACATGTCTTGGACAGGCATAGAAAAGAAAATGTTTATATGCRATCTAACGTTCTACGTCTCAGGTGAAAATGTGAAATGTATGCAAGCAGTTTTTTAAAATGCATATTATGTTTCTGATAGACCAGAACCGCTGGAGCAGATCAGATCTCTCAGTTAAATATTCATTTATACATTTAAAAAATGTATAATATTGACTATATCAGATGTAATGGCTCCTCTAGAGTCATTATGATGCACAGTGCAGGCTCTTTATTTGGTATTGTATCAATTTGTAGTGTGGACTGTCATGGTGTTAATACAGATGTATGTTAATAACTGTATGGAAACAGAGAAAATGTTGCATGTTAGTAGCCAGTTCTTAATTCCAGCACAATTTTAGCTATTTAAAAATGCATTTATGTTAAAATTCCCCCTTCCAGTCTGCCTTGCGAGTAGGGTCTGAAGGGTGGCACCTTGCTCTGGGCTGCGTTGAGGTCACCAACCTGGAGCCCCAGGGGGAGGCAGGCGGAGGGGGCTGCAATGCACGGGGGGAGGGAATCTGGCCTGAAAGATCAGGTGGTTCATGTCTTCATTGGCAAATGAAACTGCTGTAGGCCTGTAAGACAGGATGTGTGAAAAGATCAGAAGACTGCTTGAGCTGTATTTGCTTTGACATAAGACAAAAATATCTGATGTAATTGYAGTCAAAATATGAAAGGAAAAATATTTTTACTGAGCTCAGATACCATATTGCATATCTTGGGTATGTGAAAAAATTTTACAACTAATACATAAATACTAAAAAAACCCCAGGTTTTCTGTAGAAAAACAAACAATGCTACAGAGAAATAAACATCATCTCCGTAATAATTCTGTAACTTCCTACTGACGTAATCCACCAGCTCACAGAAGAACCCCTCCATGTAAAGGAAACCAGAAAAACTATAATGATTTTCAGATACAGTTGACAAGAGACCATTTAGTAAACTTTTATTTTTTTTAACTAACAGTATGCAGGGATGTTGTATTCTAGGCTGCTACTAATAATCTCATCAGAATGCAAAAGCAGTGACTGTGTTATAAAACCAATGATCTGTTATATTCTGCAAGAATTTACAAAAGCCTAATGTCATTTACTACACCATGAGAACCATACTTGGATTAAAAAAACAAAAAAAAAAGAAAACCAACAAAAAAACAGGATTCAAAAAACCGTTTCAGCTGATGAAAAAACAAACTGTTTACTAATGCCAGGTCTTAAAGGCACAATATAGGTTAGGGTTAAAAAAAGAGCATGTTCTGCATCAAGAAAAAGGAATGGCATTTGTGTTCGGGGAAGTATACCCAACAAGTCAATCCGAACCACGCTTGTGTCGCAGGTTAGCTGCAGTCGGTCGGGCCCCATCAGCCCGCGGTGGCTGTTGGATTTGCGGCGTGGGTTCAGGCTCTGGGGAACTTTGCCCGAGAAGAGTTTGCTGCATTTTTTCCTAACTCTCCTGACAGAAGAATGAGTGCACCATTCCTAGAAATAGGTTTTCAAGTGATTGCAAAGGAAGGACTTTTTTTTTTGTGTGTGTGTGTGTGTGTGTGTAATAAATGGAGCAAAGCCTAAACAAACCCAAGACTTCACCATACGCTGAACACATCATCATCATAACAACGGTTATTCCCTTTCACCAGCACTAAGATGTGTTTTGCAAACATAAACTAATTAAGCCCCACAGCCTTGGAAACGAGTCTGTAATTTCCTATAAAAGGCAAAACTTAAGTGAAGGCCAGATTGTGACACACTTACTAAGTACAAGCGCTCCACAAGTAGCTCCATTGACTTCCGTGAGACCCTTTTTGGTGTAATGTGTAATTCAATGAGAGGTATCACAGCCTGGTGTTAAATGACTTGCCCAAAGGCACGCAGCGAGTCAGAGCAGGGCTGGCGCCGGGCTCGGGGACCCAATTCCATCACTCCTAGGGATGTAAATTGCACCGGAGTCAATGGGAGCTGTGTGCAGGCACCCGGCAGGACCCGGGCTCCCCGTAGCGCCTACCTGCAAGCCTCCACTCTCAATCCTGCAGTCCAGGCTGGCAGAGAAAGGAAAATACACAGAACTTTTGGGAACAGTCTATGACTAGTTGTACCAGCTTGGAAAAACTACGGGTGTCTCCCACCCTAGTACCTACTTGTGTTAAAGGCTGAGCTCGGTCACAGTGTGGGTTGGCCCTCCTGCACAGCCACGCGGCCCCGAGGGCAGCCCCTGAGGGYGCCATGGGATGAAGCCTGCTCCATGCAACTGCTGTCTGCGCAGCTCTAAACGGTGCAAAGCTTGCACAACATGCCTCTGGAAGACGGAGTCCTCTTTCCCACATTTAAGGGGGCTATGACACGTTCTGAAATTATAGAACAGAGGAAAACTAGAAACAAAGGACAATTCTGCATTTGAACCGTGTTTTTGAATCACATGTGTTAAAAATGGAGCAGGAAGCCCCATACAGCACGGTGAGGGCTAAACAACACACCGAGGAATTGCTCTTTGGCTGTAGCAAACACCAACTCCTGCAGGTCTTCTAGAAACAGTACCTGAGCAAGACACTGGAGACTGTAGTGACTCAGTCAGATAGGTCAAGSGAGGGAAACTAGCTTTGGCATTTTCTAACTTTTGAGCTTGACATTGGCATTTCAATGAGTGTTCTTCTAACTATAGTTTTTGCAGATTTTTGTATGCATGGACTGATATTTCAGGTGATGCACTTCTGGAGAGCACATAGCCTACGGCATAAAAGCTTTATGCTTTCCAACCTGCAAGTTCTGGATGCACCAAAGTCCTGTATGCAGCTGCCAGCAGAGGCAGCTCATCCTCTGAGGTTCTCATTAGTTTTACCTAATTTCAGTGTAACTCAAAAGAACAAGCCAAGAGAAGAACATTTGCTTGTTTTCATAAGCTTTCAGTGCAGCTGGTTCTCCAATGTCCAACGGTTTCCAATGGCACAAGGGAACACTACTTTTAGTGCTTAGACCCCCTTGATGGTAAAAGATAGAGATTCAGACTTCACGCATGTGGTCTAGCATAAAAACAAGGGAAAAGACTTTTGCTTTTAAAATACACAGAAGGAGAAGCCTACATACATTATTCAAGAAAGTCTTAATTTACCCCAGAGTTTCATGTTCTTTTGGAGGTTTTTTGAACAAGAAGTATGTGGATTTTTCTTCTACAAAACWGTGTGCACGCCTCCAGCTTGGATTGCGTTTCTTTCCATGTTGGAGGCCTAGATGACGATAAGTAAAGAGATCAGGGCCCCAGCAGCGCTGGAAGACTGCATTTCCCCAAAGCCTTCTGAGACATACTTGTCCTAACGTCCCTTTCTCCCTCCTCCACTATTGCTTTTTTTCATTTGCTGACAAGCCCAATGTTAGACATTTGCTGGAGTTTTCATATCGATAGTGTTATATTGCCATTACTGAACAGTTTGGGGCTTTGTGGCTAGCTACCATGACAATAGATGCACAGCCTGGAACCAGTTTTAGTTAATTAGAGTCAATCAATCCAAACTTTGCTAAATTACTCATGTGAAACAATAGTATAATGAACCAAAGTCTGCAAGATGATTGGGAAACACAAATTATTGCACCCTGATAAATTAAATGTGACTATTGCAAAACCTTCCTTCTAAATGAATACTCAGAGAGGGAGTGTATGGGTGAATAAGCATAATTTAGAATACAGAAAAAAATTAAAGAAGCTGTTACAGCCCTACTTCAATGTTTTCATTTTTCTTTAAAAGAAATAAAAAGCCAGATTGCCGTATATACAAGACAAAATGGGTATGACATTTTCAAGACTAATTTTTATACATCAAGCAATTTTATACAACTGACCCATCATCATTTGCAAGCTAAGTTTTGTAGTGCCGGTGGTGTCTGAGGAAGTGGACTCATTCCCTGTATTGTGTGTCCTTCACAACTGCTCATTTTTCAAAGCTATTTTATGAGTGTTTTTCTGACCTTGGCGAGGGAAAAGCCCTGAACCCCTTCAAGCTGGGATACTGCTGTCAAACAGCCTTTCCTCACAAGCAGAAAGACTTTTTGCCCCCATTTTACCGTTATAAATATTTCTGCAATGCTTGGAGTTCAACTTACATACCAAAAAAGAATCCGTCTTTCTGATGTGTGCTCTCTTGGTTTTTTAAAATAGGCATTTTTAGAATAAAAGAAGCCAGCTGACAAAAACAAACCACCAGGATAGTGGTTAAGCTTTTGGACTGAAATTACATTTTAGGTACAGAGCCAGACCCTAATAAGCCATTCCAGTTGTTTATGGCTTTCACAGGGTCTTAATTTTGTCCCGTATGTTTTTTATGATTTTTAATTTACACTGTATCCTTCACGTGCTACTATGTACAAAAAGACAAATATGGCAAACAATGGAGTCCCTGTCCTAAAGAGATTTCCAAGTAGCAATGCAGTAGTTGAAATACAACACGTACATGATTAAGCAGCGTAATGAAGGATCCTTAGAACTAAAATATGCAGTATTTAAGGGGCAGGTTTAAGAGAAAGGGAAGGGAACTCTCATATGATTGCTTCACAAATCAGCATCAATTTTGTAAAAGTGAAATTATTGCTCCATGTACTTTCTATGAATATTTCAAATTACCTATTTGATCAAATATCACTTTCCAACAGTGGAATAGTGGAAAACTATTTATGCATATTGACTTAGTTTCAAAGGTTCTGAGGAGAAGGGGGTGTATGCAAGGGACAGGGCAGAAATTCACCTATTTTAAATAAAAAAATCTTAGAATCTTTTGAAACATAATTATGAGATATGCAAGACCTTGTGTTGGAGACTGAAGATCCCTCACAGACATTTACTCAATAATTAGTTCTGAGATTTAGGAATATTTGGATTGCTGAATCATTACTGTGTTAGATAACAAAAGGTGGGATCATTTCTGCCCTGTTACAGAAGTAGTCACTTTTTTACTGTCATATATTATTTCCCACCACATATCCTAAAACTGTACATTGTTTTAACCATGTAAGGACATAGCAGGAGAAATTACAGATGAAGAAAGTTTATGGATACATCCCCCCCGTCTGTCTTGATGTTCCATGGGGAATGTTAATAAGAAAATTTATTGCCACGTGAACTAATTTACAAAGTAGAATTTTCAAAAATTATACTGTAAGAATTTTTCTACAGTAATTTTACTTTCCTTCTTTCCTTTCTTCTGTCTTCTGAAATTTCCTTCCAATATTCAATTGCAGAAACACCTGACATACAGCTATATATTAAATATGTGAATTAGAGAAAATACTCATCTGATACATTGAATAAATGTATATGCCTGGTATGGGTAACTAATATTTTTCATGTCTGTTCTACCGTGACTATGTATTAGTAAAGCATGGGAATTATGTACTTCTGCTATTACAGGTATCAGCGGAGAATTTTAAAAAGAATCAAAAGAATAAAGTACATGCACAGAAATGGAATACAGTGATACGTTATAAACTAAATGTGTGAAGGTGGATTTCAGAATTTCAGTCATTCTTTGATAAGAACCTGAAATAAGGAAGGTTCTCAGCTCCAGGAAACCAAGCTTTGATTTATTACGCAACATGAGTCTAGACAATGCTGTTTTGTAAATGTATTTAGAGAACAATCACTTCTGTGAAAATCTCTTGGATGGGAACTCATCTGAATCCAGTTACCTTCACTGATATGCCTCTGACTGAATAAGCCTTAACATGACCTTGCAAATTTAATTCTTCAGGAGAATAATGATGAGAAATTAAATTATCCACTTTGCTACGACTTTTCTACATTCTATGTCTTAAAATTACTGYCTTGCATTCAGTCCCTTTTGCCTGTTTGTTTTGTTTTAAAAGATAGGAATCATGATGCACATGTTACAGAATTAATCCATTTTCCCCAGATGGGGACAACTACAAGTGTCTATCAGTATCTGAACACTGCTGTGTTCTTTATACATCCCTTTTTCCTTACCTACCATTAACCTAACCATGTCCTTTTGCAGCTATCTAATAACTAAGAAGTCTTTGCGGATATCATGCTATTCACAAAATAGGTTTCTCAATCTTAAATATACAACACAAATTCCCTTTGTTTACTTAACACTAATAATACCAACAAATACAACTCATACTTYCATCTTAATTTATATGCCAATGCAAACTTTAGTCAGCTTCTAGGAAGGCACACTAAGACCTGGACCAGTGATTATGCACAATTACACCACCTATAATGATCATAACTAGGAAATGGGTGAACTTGCTTTATTTTATATAAATCACATTGTTCCTTCTCTTGCCTCCTCCTTTTTTCCACCAAAAACCCATGTAATGCAATTTAGGTCCAAATCACTGTGAGAGAGAACCGAACTGTTATGCAAGTAATTCTTCCATCTATTAAGTGATAATTATATGTCCTTTCCTAAATAATTAAACTACCACTTAATGCAATAAGGGAATTTTATTGTATTCCCAAAAGATCACTGAAGGGCCTGACCCACATCTATTTAAGTTAATAATCATGCTGTGAGAATGTCTATGCTCTTGGTAACTTGAAGACTTTAAATTTAGGACAAAAATTAACTCCTTCAAAAATTCTGCTCGTAAATCCACAAAGGACTCAGGCTAGAGTTTTCCAAAACATTTAAGGAAGTAAATAAGCTTTTCTGTCTTCTGTGTCCATTTTCTTTTAGTTGTTACTTAATACAGCTTTGGAAACTTTTGCTCAGAATGACAACCCTCATTCTTGAGTTGATAAAGCGATATCTCAAAAGAAACGCTCTACACTTTTGAACCTGTGACTTGTTATTGACTCCACTCTTCACTGTCCGTTTGCTATCCCGAACACCAAGCCCAGTCAGTGAGCTCTGATACTCGTAGCCAGAACGAGCAGACAAGTGAACTACGGGGCCACAGTTCTTCTGATGGGTCCTGGCAACCTCACACAACACTTGCGGGAATCTCTGCCTACACAAATCGCTGCTTCTGATTCCTTGACTCCTGGTCTGTCCAGGCTTTTTTTCCTACAGAGCAGCTTTTTTAACACTCTGTTCATCATTGCTAGTATTSAGGTAGTCCCAGCGCTGCATTTCATCAGACAAATGCATAGGATGTGCAGCAGAGGGCTGCAAAAATGCTCAGATCAGTCCAGTGCCCAGGGGCTGGACACACCGTGTCCTCACCTCTTCCGAGGAGGGGACATGAGCACAGTCACAGATATGACCACACGCTGTACTAGGAAATGGCGGAAAGAACTTTCTAAGCTTGATTGGGCATTACCCGAAAAGCCAGCGTGGCAAGAGAAAACAGTCATAATCCCCGATGATACGCGGTGATTCTCACCTACCTCCAGTGCCAATGTCTTCAAATCTGTTACTTCTTAATTACCCTACTGAAAGAGCCTCTTCTAATTCCTCATTTGCCTGCTTCTCACTTTGCTTTCTTCACAAAAAAATTGTGATTAGTGTCTTCTTTTGGCATCCATTACATATACTTAGTCAAAATCTGCACATTCCTAAGAGAAGTTTTTTACCRAATAAAACATGTTACTTTTTACTGATACTTCTTTTCATATTT
>NW_028186601.1:2094721-2157221 GCF_003343005.1 Rhea americana | reverse complement strand
TTATTTGCTAATTGCTGTTAAGTTGGTTAGAGGTATGTAGACATCTAAAGGTCAAAAATATTATAATTTCAGCATGCACTCCTATTCTTGAAAGCAGATTACTAAATGAAATTTAGTAAAAATCTCCTGGAAAAATCTGGTCTGGAGTATCAGTAGCTTTTATTTGGGTTGGTTACACTGCCTTTTAGTAACAAAAAGAAGGTAATACAAACATATATCTAAATTTTGCTGAGTGTGACTTTCAATAACTAATGCTTACAACTRTGAAAACACATCAAATGATAGTTTATTAACCATAGTGACTTGATTTCAAAAGATATTTAATAAAACATTTAAGATTATATTGCATTGTTTTAAAGCAAAATTTTCTGTGCTGGCTCATTGATAAAAYGATACTGGTATCAGTATATACCAATATACCTAAGGCCAAGGTTTAGCATGCACTTCGGTTCTCATGCACTAACAGCAGAAAGCTGTGGATGTATTCCTTTCCTCCCAAAATCAAAAAGAGAGTATCTATAGGATATCTCTGACTTCATTTCCATGAGTGACTTTAATGGGATTGTGTTCATGTAAATCAAATTATTGAATCAAGCGATAGACATCAATGAGACAGTGATTTAATTCTTAGTATAGTATGAGAAAATGCTTTGTTTTGTTCTAGTTATAATTTCTTCCTCATGTTTGTGAAACACTGGGTCATGGGAAACTTTCCACTCTCCTTCCTAAAAAGGTTCAGCTTGTTAGGAAGGAAGYTGCATTTTACAGTGCCTATAAAATGTACTAAGTAAATTAAGTTTATAGGACAGTCATATGTTTTATTAGTGTTTCAATGAGATAATTTTCATCGTTTCATTTTAGAAACTCAAAACATATTTATCTTAAATATAAAATGACATAAAATATAGTCACTTATTTTCAATTTTCCCCATTAGTCTGATAGCATCATATGCTAGTAACTCTCAAATCTTTAGAAATAAAGACAAAAATACAAGGCAAATTTAATGCTTGACTCCCACACAGATCTAAATTAGGTGTAACTCTAAAGAAATTAATGGTTTTTAAAAATGGAAAACTATCAAAATCAAGCCCTGAGTTCTTGTTAACCTTTACTGGCTCTTAATTTCTTAGCCGTTCAACCTAACATACTGAAGGAAAAGAAAGGAAGCATAACAYGTGGATATGTCTGACAAAGAGTGCAGAATTTTAATAACAGGCGAGTAACTTGAATCTCTTGCTAATGAAATATTTTATAACAATTCTCCTCCCAGAGGCTTATGAAGATTCACTTGCTGGAGGAATGAAAAAAAGACGACAGGAAATGAACTTTGGCCATGTAAGATCCTTCCCTGAAATAACATAACTGTAGGAACTTTAGCTAGAAATCGAAGTAAATGGTAGAGAACTATTTCTTATCAGCAAGCAATGACAAGGGRAACAGTGACTACTGTAACTCCTGCTGAATTTGCAAGGTCAGTTATTGTGCAACTTTTTTCTACACTGTTTATTTGGCCAAAAAGTACTTGAAGATCAATTTCCCATAAGACTTTTCCACAGATACTTTAGTTTAAAGACATGCAGAATATTACTGTTCTATAAGTATTATAACATGGGTGTATTTTAAATTCTGGAGAATCAGCTTTTCCATAGGTGTGATACATACACAGTTGCAATTTGTATTTTGTACAAATCTGTTCTCTCAGATGGTACATTTTAAAGTTACCTAGAAAAGACTTCATCAAAATAAACAATGTAATCCTCTTTGGGGGGAAAAAAAGGATAGAGGCTGCAAACTGCCCTTGGACACTAAAATGCAAAACACTTGAAATAAGATATTCCAGTAAATCCTCAAGATAATCAGAAAAATATATAAAAGGACACAGGGCTAATAATGGACTATAAAGGCCATTATCTGGGTTGTCTCCAATGGTGCAAAGTCTAGCTGGAGGCCTGTAGCTAGCGGTGTCCCTCAGGAGTCAATACTGAGTCCAATACTGTTCAACTTATTCATCAGTGACCTGGATGTAGGGACAGAGTGCCTCCCCAGCAAGTTTGCTGATGATACCAAACTAGGAGGAGCACCTGATGGCTATGCTGCCATTCCAAGAGACCTGGACAGGCTGGAGAGCTGGGCAGAGAGGAACCTCATGGAGTTCAACAGARRCAAGTGCARTGCCCTTCACCTGGGGAGGAATAACCCCATGCACCAGTACAGGCTGGGGGCTGACCTGCTGGAAAGTAGCTCTGCAGAGAAGGATCTAAGARTCCTGGTGGACAACAAGTTGACCATGAGTCAGCAGTGAGTCCTTGTGGCCAAGAAAGCCAATAGTATCCTRGATTGCCCTCGGAAAAGCATTGCCAGCAGGTTGAGGGAAGTAATCCTTCTGCTCTACTCAGCCTTAGAGAGGCCACATCTGGAGTACTGTGTCCAGTTCTGAGCTCACCAGTACGAGAGAGATATGGAGCTACTAGATCAAGTCCAGCAAAGGGACAGGAAGATGTTTAAGGGACTGGAGCATTTTTCATATGAGGAAAGGCTGAGAGAGAGCCGTACCCTCAGCAAATTTGCTGATGATATCAAACTGGGGGGAGAGGCTGGGGCACAAGATGGTTGTGCTGTCACTCAGAGGGACCTGGRCAAGTTGGAGAGTTGGGTAGAGAGGAACCTCGTGAAGTTCAACAGAGGCAAGTGCAGTGCCCTTCACCCGGGGAGGAATAACCCCATGCACCAGTACAGGCTGGGGGCTGATGAATGGATGATGATCTAAGAGTCCTGATGGACAAAAAGTTGATCATGAGCCAGCAGTGTGCCCTTGTGGCCAGGAAGGCCAATAGTATCCTGGATTGCCCTCGGAAGAGCATTGCCAGCAGGTTGAGGGAGGTGATCCTCCCTCTGTACTCAGCCCCAGTGAGGCTGTATCTGGAGTGCTGTGTCCTGTGCTGGGCTCCCCGGTACAAGAGATACATGGAGCAGTGGGAGTGAGTTCAGTGAAAGGCTGCTAAGATGATTAACGGACTGGAGCATCTCTCATAGGAGGAAAGGCTGAGAGAGCTAGGATTCCTTATCCTGGAGAGGAGAAGGCTGAGGAGGGATCTTATCAATGAGTATAATTAGCTGAAGGGAGGATGTAAAGAGGATTCTCTCTCTAAAGTGGTGCCCAGCAATGGCATGACAGGCAATGGACACATACTGAAACACAGGAAGTTCCTCTTGAATATGAGGAAAAACTTCTTTACTGTGAGAGTGACAGAGCACTGGAGTAGGATGTCCAGAGAGGTTGTGGAGTCTCCATTCTTGGAGATATTCAAAAGCTGTCTGGAAACAATCCTGGGCAACACACTTTAGGTGACTCTGCTAAAGCACGGGGGTTGGACTAGATGGTCTCCAGAGGTTCCTTCCAACCTCAACCATTCTGTGATTCTGTGAAATATCCTAACTAGCATTATGAGAGGGAYGGGCTTGAAAACTATTCATCTGGAGAGTAGATTGAAGAGAATTTTTGCCAAAATTCTCCCAGGCTTCAGTAAATTTTTATTTCAAAAGGTCTTCCTGTAATCTCAGGGCCATGCTTCCGAGATTGCACRTTGTAGGGCTTTTCAGCAAAGAGAGAAACTTGAGAAAAGAAAGTTTTGCATTTAGCTAGTTAGAGTAGGAAAGAACTACATGTCTATAAACGACTTTACAAGTTTTTTCACAGTCTCTGAGAAGACAGTGCTAAACCTTTTGGTAAAGCTGAGCAATCGGAAAGGCAACTTGTGCTGCTCAAGGCTCGGGAGTATGGCAGGGAGGGGAAAAGTCATGGCTCAGTTTTGTGGTATTTTAAGACACAAATATTTACTTTTTTAAAAAAGATTACAAATCAAATGGTAACCAAAACAGACCACTCTGTTCTTATGTTGATCTTGGTAAAGCAGAAGTTATATTGGAGATGCTGAAGTGCATGACTTCTCAACCTGAATGGTTCCTGGGCAGGATCATATCTGTCAGAGTGACACTAACGTGGCCAGGTTATTACAGACTGAGCTCCTGAAATACATACCCTCTGAGCTACTCTAAGGAAATGAAAAATTTTATGGTTTACATTTTAAAAAAATTCAACTGTTTGATGACCAATAGATGAAAGAAAGCAACTGCCTTTTCATCCTTGAGACACATGGGACTGGGAAAATTAAGGGAGCTGGAGGAAAACTATAAATTAATTCAGAAGACTGCATCATCATATTTTAGATATCTCAAACTCTAATCTGACCTACCTAGTCAAATAATTTCCTTCCTYATCTCCTGTAATATCTTTCCCTTTTAGACTGTATATGTTAAGAAGAAAGAAGTAGGAATTAAAAAGACTGAGAAGTAAATGGAAAAGAAAGTGAATAATGTTACATCAGCAGTGGTTGGCCTGTATAGGTCAAAGGAAGTAGGACAAAATGTGGAGAATTATTATTACATTGAGTTCAATAAAATATTAAGATCTAAGAAAGATCAGAATATATGTGGAAGTCTTTGCTGCGTAACTATACATATATTTGTTAACCAAGTGATAATTAGATTATGTATCAGGATCTCACTGAAAGTAAGAACATAATAATGCTCAACATCCTCCCAGATATTTATCAAAGATTRTAAGTAGTGATGCTAACAAGAAGGGCTTGTGTACTCTAAAGCTTGTCTTTTTTTTCCAGTTTAATAAGACATACCTTATAAAATTTGCCTTGTTTATATTCTTAGACTATCAAGACTGTAACAAAACTATCACCACAGTAAATACTGTTTAAAAATTAAATTTAATTTTAGTCTTCAGAATAGAAGTTTCACTCCAAGGCAACACAGTGAGAGTATGTACATTGACTCTGATTCCTTTACCATAAAAAAATTAATTCTGTAGCCAAGTAAGTCAGTATAAGCTTCATCACCAATTTCAACAGGACTGGATTCAAGTGTCTATTTTATTTTAGTAGACTTTCTAGTCCCTAAAGGTTATTTGTAGTGAAGTATAACATTAAAAATAATACTTTTCCTCACTTGGTATGCTTTTTCTTTCTTTTTCCTTTTCTTTTTTTTTCRATTGTAATAAAACTAAAACTGATAACTTTGAAAATCTGTGCCAAATGAAAAGAGGGATTTTCTGGAGTTATTATAGGTAATTAAAATCCTACAGTAAAAGTCTCTGGTAGTTGTGACAGCCAGGCATGTCAAAGCAACTCAGTGAAGCTGTTTTGGACCATCTTTGGAGGAGAGTTTCATTTAAGAAAGTTGCTCTTTTTCCTGAGATCTCAGCTCTCAGCTTTTTGCCCCAGTGCTAGCAGGGATGCCAGCAACTGATGCCAAGTCAAGTGATGATACAGATTCCATGTGTTTGTAGCAGTGCTGAATATTACAGRGATAAGAAATATAGGACAAACTATATTAAGAGAACAACTTTAGTTCTCATTTTCTTCAAAATTATCCTTGAGTACTGAGTAGTTCCCCAAGACCTTTCCACCCCACTCTCCCACCTCAAAAAWGATAAAAAAGAGAAAAAAATGCTTTTGAATAAAAACCTCCTTGTATAAATCACCTCAGTCTCCAGAATTAGCCAATAGTAGTCAGTCTCTTTTCTTTTTTCAGTCTCAATTACAAACTTTTGCTCTGCTATCGTGTACATGCTCAGTTATTGCAGTGCTCTAGCTGAGAGGAAATAGCCCATTCATTTTTGGAAAATACCTTTTAGGAGAATAGCTGCAATAAAAGGCCTAAATTTGATCCCTCACTCCTCAGCCCAGAGTAGCCTCAGTATGTATTCACAACAGCATGTGAGCACAGGCAGTGTTTTGCTATACAGCCTGAGAAATGATTTGCCTGGAACATGGCTTCAAGAAGTGGGTTTCRTCTGAAAAAGAAGTTTGTTTTGTCTGAAGATTAAGAATATTGCCAAGGTGAAGTTTAAAAAAAAGTAAGGAAGCAAATACTTTCTAGGGAAAACATACAGTCTTTTGAGAAGGGTAATGGATGGTAATTTAGTGGCTTCCACCAAACTGGCATCATAAAATCTTTATTCTCTTTCTGCTTATATCCTAAACAGGTTCCTTCTGTAGCACTAGCAGCAGCCCTCAAAGTACACTGTCAACCGGCAGTCATAGTACGTCGGTCCTGCGGCAGGTATCTGCTGATTTGTCCTCAGGAAGGATTCGGTTTCCTGATCTATCTTYCCAGACAGAGATTGTCAGAAGATGTGATGATATGAGAGGTTTAGGGTTTATTCCTAACTTTGTCTCCACATGCTTCAGGTAGCTATTTATTTCAAAAAAGAGGTGCTTACATCCAGATTGTCCCTATGCCAGCAAAATAAAAAACTAAAGTTTAGAAAATGAAACCAGGATCCTAGTAAAAGAGAATAGGTGTCTAGGTAAAAGGCTGGAGAAGCAACAAGCTGAGCCATCACGTCTGAAATCTGTGTATTTTAAAAGGTTGTGTTTGGAGAAGAAAATGACTGGATTTGAAGATGCTGCTTAGAGTAAAATAATGTAAATTATTTAATACCTCAAATGCAACTTTAGAAGATTATAGTGCTTGTTGCAAGAAGTTTCTTGTAAGGCGTTTTCTGTGGGAAATGCTTGATTGAGTCAATCAAAATACAGGATAACTATTACACATTTCATAATTTTGTACATGACAGTGAGGATTTCATTCTGGTAGGTCATTTGATTCTCTGCAGGTGGCTCTGTTGGTTTCTGGAATAGTATACTGTGAATTACATGTTACAAAAATGAAAGACAGTTATAATTCTGGATAACATTGCATTTGATTCTACAGACATCTTTAGGCCTAATGCAAAGATTCCTTTGAATAATTTATCCAGCTAAGTGTCTGTGGTCCCAAACTCCTAATTTAAAAATGTTGATAAATGAAGTATCTCTTTAGCTAATAAATGAAGTATCTCTTTAGTTATCCTTTGTCAGCAACATTCATTTTAATGGAAAGTGAGTTTACAGGGTTACATGATTGAACTACTGAGCCAAGTCAGTGTTGGCAAATGATGGGCTAAATTATTGATGTTACACACTAATGAATTCTGATGAGAAATAAAATACAGACATTACATTTCAAGTGGTTCATAATTATTTTTGTACTTTAAAAGCAATTTTATTCTTTTTCCAAATCATACTGGTTCTGTAAAACAAAAACATAGTTAGTGATTATAACCAAAACTATTGAATTTGAGGCAAAAATGTTCCTGTAAATTTTCCTATACAARTATAATGTTACTCACACTAGGATTCTGATTTCTTTATATTCTTCTGGGAAAGGATAATTAAATTAAATGTCTAAATTTTTAAACTGCTGTCTTTAAATAAGATAATCTACTTTGCAACCATGGTTAAGAGTTCAGTAGATGAGTTTATAATCTATGATATATCAGCATGTTTACTAGTAATGTTCCRAACTACCGTAATTAATTCAGGTAACGACAAAAACAGAAGAGCTGCCAAAAAGGAGCTTTCAACATGTAAACAGCTCATCATTAAACCTGTGTTATGATATATGTTTAAAATGAGTAGAAGGAGGTTATTCAACTTTAGATAGCCCAAAGTGATGTTGCAAGGYTGAATCATTAATTCAAAATGTCATTTCTCTGATTCTTTACTCACCGTACTGGATAAAGAAATTTAATTTCCTATTTTTTACTTATGAATCCATAGCTAAGCATTTGCTCACTTGGCAATATTATAACTTCATAAATTCTATTCGTAATCTTGAMTTCTAAAAAATGGACTTCCAACTTTTCTTAATTATACATTGAAGGCTTCTGTCAATTGGTGAGAAAGTAAATCTAGAAAGCAACATGTCCTTTTMTTTTTGATGCATGAGAGCTGAAAAACCTCTTTCTTTTTGGTTCACAGTTGCATTTTCTTGTCATTCAAAACTACCATTGGCTTCTCAACTAAATAAGTACCTGCAAAATCTTTCTGGTTTTGCTCACAAAATAAATCTTGAGATTCAAATGATCTTTGAGAGGTTTGTCATTTYGGGTTTTTAAAAGGAAAGAATCATAGAATCATAGAATCAGGAAGGTTGGAAGGGACCTCTGGAGATCATCTAGTCCAACCTCCCTGCTCAGCAGGGTCACCTATAGCATGTTAGACAGGGTTGCATCTAGGCGGGCCTTGAAGATCTCCAGAGAAGGAGACTCCACAACCCCTCTGGGCAACCTGTTCCAGGGCTCCGTCACTCTCACAGGGAAGAAATTCCCCCTCACGGTCAGGCAGAACTTCCTGTGCTTCAATTTCTGCCCATTGCCTCTTGTCCTGTCACAYGGGACAACTGAAAAGAGTTTGTCCCCATCCCCTTGACGCCCTCCCTTCAGGTACTTGTGCACATTGATAAGATCCCCCCTCAGTCTTCTCTTCCCCAGGGTGAAGAGGCCCAGCTCTCGCAGCCGTTCCTCATGGGGCAGGTGCTCCAGCCCTCTGATCATCTTTGTAGCCCTATGCTGGACTCTCTCCAGTAGCTTCATGTCTTTCTTGTCCTGGGGAGCCCAGAACTGGACACAGTACTCGAGATGAAGCCTCACCAGGGCTGAGTAGAGGGGCAGGATCACCTGCCCCCACCTGCTGGCAACACTCTTCCTAACTTGTTGTCCACCAAAACTCCCAGCTCCTTCTCTGCAGAGCTGCTCTCCAGCAGGTCAGCCCCCAGCTTGTACTGGGGCCTAGGGTTATTTTTTCCTAGGTGCAGGACTCTGCACTTGCCCTTGTTGAACCTGATGAGGTTCCTCTCTGCCCARCTCTCCAGCCTGTCCAGGCCTCTCCGAATGGCCACACAGCCCTCAGGTGTGTCAGCCACTCCTCCCAGCTTGGTATCATCAGCAAACTTGCTGAGGAGGYACTCTGTCCCCTYATCCAGGTCATTGAGGAAGGAGTTGAACAGGATGGGACACAGTAGTGAGCCRTGGGGGACRCCACTAGCCACAGGCCTTCARCTAGACTCCACGCCACTAATGATGACCCTCTGAGCTCTGCCTTTCAGCCAGTTCTCAATCCACCTCACTGTCCATTCGTCTAACCCACGCTTCCTGAGCTAATCTAGGAGGATGTTATGGGAGACAGTGYCAAAAGCCTTGCTSAAGTCAAGGTACACAACATCCACTGCTCTCYCCTCATCTACCCAGCCAGTCATTCCACCATCGAAGGCTATCAGGTTGGTTAAGCAGGATTTCCCCTTGGTGAATCCATGCTGGCTACTCCTGATCACCTTCTTGTCCTCCATATGTGTGGAGATGACATCCAGCATGAGCTGTTCCATCACCTTTCCAGGGATGGAGGTGAGGCTGACTGGCCTATAGTTGCCTGGGTCCTCCTTCTTGCCCTTCTTGAAGGCTGGAGTGACACTGGCTTTTCTTCCAGTCCTCAGGCACCTCTCCAGTTCTCCAKGACCTTTCAAAGATGATGGAGAGCGGCCTGACAACAACATCCACCAGCTCCCTCAGTATGTGAGGGATGAAACGATGATAAAATTATTAAGATTACAAAAAATACTCAAAAATCAGAAATATTAMATTAGTTATTTGTGTAATCTTAATTTGACTTTTTGTGTAAACATTGRCTTTATTTATTTAGTTAAAACAGAAAATTTTTTCCTATTTGAAAAAAAGAAATCCAGAAGTCTTCAGATTCTGGAAAGGAGGTCAAACACGACAGCCTTGACAGCCTTAATATGATTTGAAAAATCATTTGAAAATTCATGATCTCGTGTTTTAGCAAATTTTTCTTCTGACATTTTTATAAACTAAACCACCAAATCACTCTGTCAGCATGTAMAGAGCACATCTCAGATGTAAAGACTGCTGTAACAGTGATATGGCTCAGTGGATGAATTTTTAAAAAGTTGGAGGGTAACACAGTTTTTCTCCTGTTATCTGTCTGATCTACTGGTTTGAGTACCCATGCCAATATTAAAAGCAGCAAAGCTATTTAGATTTGCCAGTTCCTCAGATCTGACTGGAGTTTTGTATTTGGTCTGTAAATGTAAGTTATCAGATACATTCTAAGAGAGTTTCAGGTGGAATGAAAAGTGAATTCACAGACTGGGTTTCTGGATTCTAACTTACTTTGATGGGAGAACAGTTTTTCCTCAATGATAAATGAAGATTGCTTAGTTATCACATYAACAGTCAGATATCATGTTACCTTGAAGGAAACTTCTAAATCTGTAATCTTGTGTTTTGTTATTAGAAAATTGTTATCTATATATTTCTGTTAGTCAGCATATTTCAAAATACTAAGGCATTTACGTGTGTGGATGCTAGGAAGTGTAAGAAAATGGATAATTYGTCCATTCTGGTAATAACATTAAAATGATGATGAATACCAGTTCAAGTGGTGGTGAATACTGAGGAAATGTAATTCGTGGGGATTCTGCTTTTAAAATAGAATTAAAAATAAATCTGCTAGATTAGATGCTGCCCTTCCTTCTTCTGTTAGATCATAATTTTATTACTCAAAATATTGATAAATATTTCTGCATAAAAATTATATATTRAAAATATATATCTGCAAACAAAACAAATAATTTATTACCACAATGATCCTGCTCAAGTTAATCTTAAAAACATGAGAATAATGTGATGGTTTGCTGAAAATACCTTCTAACCTCCATCCTTACAGGCAACTAGCAGGAATGTCCAGGTAATGATTCTGATTCAGTAAACAGAAATGCTTCTCCTGTTCTTTTTTATCATCATAATATACACTAGAGGCTGCCACTTTTAGGTGGTAGCCACAGTTCTAAGTGATTTGACTCATATCACTTTTACTTCATTTACTGAAATTTTCAAGTGAAGTCATAGATGCTGTTGCCAGTTAGGACAACTATAAGCATTCCTATGCACGTCAGGAAATGTTAATGTTACATCAGTGCTTTAGAAAATGTGATGCTTTGAATAATAAAATATTTATGCAGARCACAAAAAGCATGGTGCACGGAGGCATAAGTGGCATAAAAAACTAAATGCAACTGAGTTGTACAGAATTATATGTGTATTTCACTTCAGAAATTTTAATGGACATGCTAGTAGAACAGACATCAGAATTTTGCCATATAATAACAGAAATTTCAGACCAAGAAAATGAGGCAAAGGAAGCACGCAGAGTCTAAGTCCTTTCCTGAGGAAATCTTTTGAATTTTGAATTGTGCTTTTTTTTTTTTGAAATTACTTTCCAGCCTCTCATTGGAAGGATCTCTGTCATCATGCAATAGCAAAATAAATGGGCATGAACATTTTGCATGTCTGGCATGGCCAGTTGCATTTGCCACTTAAATCACCTAGATGAGAGGTAAATTCAAAGATGCAGGTGAAAGCTTGTCCGGGTCATCAGTTGAATCTACAAAAAGTCAACAAAAATAATCTCTTGATTGATTTTAAGATTTCAATAAAGAWGATCATGTTTTGAAGAATTCCAGGTATTACGCTCCACAATTCATAAACACTGGAGAGGAAATTCATAGATTTTAAAAACAATACATTATTTGTTGATTTCTATGTTTATTTAGAACCCTATTAACTAAGTAAGAAACTCTTCAACTCAGAAATATCACTGCCATGAACGGAAGAAAAACATCTATTTTGTTAGTCTCAATTCTCCTTTAACTGTGCAAAAGAATTTTTTTACAATTAAATAATAAAAACATTGGCATGCAATGTTTTAAATGCTCAGTATGAATAAATGTGAGGAAATAAAAAAAAAAGTTTTGAACTAATTAAAAGGTGTGTAGCTATGTCCCCTTAAGAAAAGTTATCTGTCATCCAGCCCCATATGTCTCCAAGACAAGGCAGAAGCAGCAAGACTGCTAAAGTGAAATCGGCAGGCAAAAAAGATACAGCTGAGTGTAATCAACATAAATGGTGATAACTCAACCCATAACAGAGAAAAATAAAAGATATGGCATACAGATTTTGAAGAGCATCAACCCTGAGGGACACCGTAACACACCTGTGTTAATAAGTTAGAGAACAAAAGATGTACTTGAWTTAACTATGATCTGACAGAGGAGAAGCAAATCAAGAATGACTGGTTTCCAGAAAGCAAAGGGACAAACTCTGCTTGTAATAGCCATGACTGAGTCGGCCCTGGCCTTAGTGGAACTGTGCCAGCTCTTTAGGCTGCCATGAAAACCAAAAGGTTTTTGCATATTTGGTGAAACATTTCCCTAAAGCCAGATGTAGGAGCCACAGAGACTCCCTCAATAGAAAAGAATATTCCTTTCTTTGGCGACCTCTGCAAAAGTGTCCAAATAAAAACTATCCAAAATGTTTTAAACTCTCTTCTAGTGTAAACTGCCATCACTCAGTTCAGTGCAGCTATCCTGAGCTACAACAGCTTATAGCTTAGCTCAGAAGTTTTTAAAGATTTCRRGATAATCAAACAAGATGAGTAAAACYGTGAAAAACATRTAAATAATTAAAGCRTTCTGAAGTSAAAGGCACAGAGTTTTTAGGTTGAYTCATCTTTCCCTAGTGYCTTATGTAGCCATTTCCACCTATGGAAAATGGATAAAGCTATCACCAACCAGAAAGTTTCCAAACTCTGAACCCTGATATTTAATTTAATCACTTTGCCTGACATGAATGGCTACTGAAGATGCAAATCTATTAAAAATCGGGYCAATAACTTTTTATTTTTTAAAAAAGGTAGCTTTGTGGTGCCACCATCAGAAAACATTTGTTAAATTGCTTAAAGTTACAAAGAGGATAGAAATGATACTACCCTTTTGTAAGCACTTTGGTCCCCAAAATAATTTTTGCAGAGCAAGTCAAGATAAATCATTTAAAAGGATGGACAAAATTGAAGACTAGGTCTGAACTACAGTCGCAGTTCCAAACAGGGCTGTAAGTGCCAYTGTACAGCATTTTTGCAGTTAGATAGCAAAGTGAACTTACTCAAAAGCCAAGTTATTGAAATTCCAAAATATTGGGAAGACAAAAGTAATTGACATAACAAATACCTTATTTGTACAAWTTGGAGAAAATATATCTTTTTTTTTTTCTTAATTTTTTCAATTAAAGGGATTATTTTTATTATTTTCTACTGGATTAAGTTATTTTAGTAATTGTAGGATTTTTGAAGACCAAAATTCTTCAGCAAATTACAGAACATGGATAGCACAGGMTTATGGTGAAATTTTCCCCACATTGCTCTGTCACAGGTCTTTAGATCCTGACCAGAAGAAATCTCCATGCAGCTTCTATTTGAAGAGAAGCTGTCATTGCCTTCATCTGTAGTCTTTGCTCCTCTCCTATCACATAGGATGTCCTTCAACTATTAAGATAATTAAGTAACTCTGCATGAAGAGTCAGAATAATCTATGACAGAGAACACAGAACTTTCTTTGACTACAAAATCTCCTTTCAAYGCCATTAAGCATGCATGTAAACTTCCCAGAATGAAAGAAAAATAGTGTGTATGTTCCATGGCAAATCTCATCTGTCAAATTATGCTACTGGTTGCACTCCTMCAGTAGATAATGAATTTTTAGAACTTAAAACAGGTTGGGGAAAAAAAATGGAGCACAAGAAGATTGCTCAGTAAGTAGTTACTGCACTCTGTTCCACAAAAAATAAAATAAACAAAGAGCCAAAATTGAAAGTGTAGGTCACTTCAGCCATTGATCTCTGCTTTATCACTGGATTTGATGGCAAATGTGCACCCAAATATTTATTCTGTTATTACTTTTGAATATTTTTTACTCTTTTTAAAATAGCACAACTGAAATGCTCATTTTTAAAACTGTCTTTCCCACAAAGTGTATTCATTAAGTATATTACCACTGTCTAATCAGATGATCATTCCTACTTCCAGGGAAAATATTAAATGTTGAAAAAAACAAAATGGCTAAAAGAGTCATTTAAAAATTAGGGACTATATATTTAAGTGTTTGGATGATTGAAATGAAAGGAACTAAACATTTGTTTTAAAAAGTACCTATAAATGCTACCAAGAACCAAATAAACTAATAACCCTTAGGGAAAAAAAAAAAAAAAAAAGGAGAAGCTAGTATTTGTACTTGACCTAAAGACTGACTCCCATAATTCTGCCCTCTTTGTTTCCTTGCTGATGCTTTGGATATTGTTAATATATATTCTTCTCTATTCAATCACATGATCATTGGTAAGAGCTCAGTAAGCCTATAGTCACCTTTATCATCTTCTGCATCACTCCGAAGAGTACTAGTTGTTTTTAGTTCTCAGAATACAAAGCAAAATGGAGGTGCATCCAGAAGACTTTGTGYTCTAGTTATTATCAGTTGGTAACTGTGCCGTGAGAGTGCAGCTGGTTAGGGTGAATTGGACCAGAAACTTGTACAGCCAGTGCTAAAGCTGGACAAAGAACCAAGGAGGCAAAGAAGTGACTCCTTACCTTTGCTACRCTAAGCATAATCAAGGCAAAGCAGAAAATCTAGTCCTAAGTCATTTAAAACAGTGACTGCATGCAGCGTCTGGAAAGACAGAACACTTATGGCCTGGATGCCGATTCCAGGAGGCAGCAACATCCCAGRGGGGGTGTGGAGGCAAGCTGCAGGGAGGGGCTCCAGGGGATAGGCTGCCTGTGTTTCACTAGGCCTAAGCATTTCTGTTCATTTTAGCACAATYACCAAAGCAAGATTTACTAAGTAAACCTCCATGGTTGAAAGTGTCCGCAGGATGTATAAGTGCTCGTTCTCATCCTTCCTACCTCTGGGCACAGTGAAGTTAAGTGACTAAGAGAAGGCTTGGGAGAGGTAAGAAACATGCCTACCTAAATGACTCCTTCATTTTCCATCCACTTGCCACCTCTTTTTCTAGCTGTTAGCTTTGCGACAGTCAAGTTCAAAGTAGCCATCATGTTTTGGATTGAAACATATTTAGTGTTCCCAATTCCTCTAGATTGCATGTGCTCAGACTCTCGTCAACTTAGCCTAAGCRCATGCTTTAGTAATGTTACCTGAAGGTAAGCCAGGAACTATGAGCAAGCTCAGATCCCTGCTTGAATGGAAGGATAGATGACCAATGGCACTGGTGCCAAGTTCGGCACTGATAGAAATTTGTGCTGATACCACATAAAATTCTTTCTATAATAAATTTGAGACCAAACACCAAAAAAGTTTGCTGTCTTTGTAAAGACCTACTCTTCTTTTGGAAACCCCAGACACATTTAACTGTAAGCATTTTTTTTCCAACTTACCATTAACTAAGGCATTTTCTATAAAGTGGGATCCCTTCTAAAGTCTTGCTTCTTTTTTTCTGGTTTGTTAAATTTGATTATTAAAAGGTAATTCCTCCAATATGTGTTATTGCAAGCATCCTTTTTACATCTTCCTTTGGTTACTGTCACCTTCTCTCTGGAAGAACCACAGTTCTTCCTTCTCTCTGAATAGGTTGAGCATAAGCTCTTACAAGCACTATGGCCTATCTGCACCATACTTCCGTGCCATTGGAAGGCAAATCTAGACCTCTAAAATAGGCTTAGACTCGTGCTTAATAAACAGTGTAGGCTAGTAAYGATGAACCACTGGTCAAAATCTGTTCTCCAGTCTGAGGTAGCTCTTGATTTTCATGTCATTATTTACCAAAAACTCTGCTGCTATGTATAACTGGAGAGTGTTCCTAGTTAAAAAGCACCTTATAAAAAGGTTAAAAAAAACCCTTCTACATTAGCTACTTTTAAATCTCTCTTTGGATCTCATTCAGGTCATGGCTTCTATAAAATGTTAGAAAACAGTTAGGCAGCCAATGTACTGTATCTACTGCTTCTCTTAATTCACTCTTCCTTTGTGATTCACCTTCTCTTGTTTGCTGTAGTCAATGAAGTTGCTGGAATGCAAGTTCTTATGAGCAGAAATCACATTTTTGCTGAATGCTCACACATGCTCAATGCAACAGGCTCTCATTCTCAAAACATTTAGTGCCATACTGGCATTAGTAACAACAGCAAACTAAGCATATTTCATGCTGAGAGAAAAAGAAAGAGAAAGCTTATGGCTGTCGGGAGAAGTGCCTGATGACTGGAAGAAAGAAAATCTTACTCTAATCTTCAAAAAGGGCAAGAAGGAGGATCCACAGAACTATAGGCTGGTCAACCTCAATTCTATTGCTGGGAAAATGATGGGGCAACTATTCCTGGATACCATTTCCAGACACATGTAAGAAAAGAAAGTGATTAGGAGTAGTCAGCATGGATTCACAAAGGAGAAATGCTTAAACAACCCAACAGCCTTCTACAATGGAACGATTGGCTGGTGAGATGACGGGGGACTAGTGGATGTTGTATATCACAGAATCACTGAACAGCTGAGGTCAGAAGAGACCTCTGAAGATAACCTAGTCCAACCTCCCTGCTCAGGCAGGGTCACCTAGAGCAGGTTGTCCAATCAGCTTTTGAATATCTCCAAGGATAGAGACTTCACAACCTCCTTGGGCAACCTGTTCCAGTGCTCTGCTACCCCCACATTAACAGATGTTCAGATGSAACCTATGTTTCAGTTTGTGYCTGTTGCCTCTCATCTTGCCATTGAACATCACTGAAGTCTTGACTATCCTTGACTTCAGAAAAGGYTTTTGACAATGTCTCCCATAACATCCTCATAGGCAAACTGATGAAGTATGAACTAGATGAACTGACAGTAATGTGGATTGAAAACTAGCAAAATGTTCAAGCTCAGAGAGTTGTTATCAATGGCATCTAGYGGATGGCAGTTGTTATCAGTGAAATCTAGTTGGATACCAGTAACTAGGGGTGTTCCCCAGTGGTCAATACTGGGTCCAGAATTGTTCAACATCTTCATTAATTACCTGGTGATGGGACAGACAATACCCTCAGCAAATTTGCTGGTGATATCAAACCGGGAGGAGAGGCTGGGGCACAAGATGGTTGTGCTGWCATTCAGAGGGACCTGGACAAGCTGGAGAACTGGKCAGAGAGGAACATCATGGAGTTCAACAGAAGCAAGTGCAATGCCCTTCACCTGGGGAGGAATAACCCCATGCACCAGTACAGGCTGGGGGCTGACCTGCTGGAAAGCAGCTCTGCAGAGAAGGATCTAAGAGTCTTGGTGGACAACAAGTTGACCATGTGCCAGCAATGTGCCCTTGTGGCCAAGAAAGCCAATAGTATCCTGGATTGCCCTCGGAAGAGCATTGCCAGCAGGTTTAGGGAAGTAATCCTCCTGCTCTGCTCAGCCTTAGAGAGGCCACATCTGGAGTACTGTGTCCAGTTCTGAGCTCACCAGTACAAGAGATACATGGAGCTACTAGATCAAGTCCAGCAAAGGGACAGGAAGATGTTTAAGGGACTGGAGCATCTCTCATATGAGGAAAGGCTGAGAGAGCTAGGACTCTTCAGTTTGGAAAAGAGAAGTCTGAGGAGGGATATTATCAATGTGTATAAGTATYGTAAGGGAGGATGTAAAGAAGACGGAGCCAGACTGTTCTCGGTGGTGCCCAGCGATAGCACAAGAGGCAATGGGCACAAACTGAACCACAGAAAGTTCCATAACATAAGGACATAAGGAAAAACCTCTTCACTTTGAGGGTAGTTGAACACTGGAACAGGCTGCTCAGATAGTCTGTGGAGTCTCCATCCATGGACATTTGAAAGCCTTCTAGATAGCACCCTGGGCAACATGCTCTAGGTGACCCTGCTTGAGCAGAGGTATTTGACTAGATGATCTCCAGAGGTCACTTCAATCTCCAACCATTCTGTGATTCARTGAAATAGCTGTCATATTTTATTTTGGAGGTGCTTACCAGTATGCTGAATGTCATCAGTATAAGAACTGACAGAAAGGTAGATTGATCTAACAATCACAGAGACAAAATGAAAACACTTGTCTATATAGAAATAAACAATTGCTAAGATCTCTACAACATAAAAATATCACCTTGTTAAAAGGAAATACGTTCTTATATGCCTCTGTAATTCCTCTTAGCTGAAATAGATTCCATTTTACATTTTCCTTGCTTACTATTTGAATAGTAAGCAATTTTCACTCAAACTTCATAAAAACATAGCAAGAATGTTAGAGTAACAGAACTCTTCTCAGAAAAGTATAACATGGAAAATGAAAGCATGGATTAAGAGTGTTTTCCAGACTTTGAGTAAAATGTTGTCTCAAGAAAGTCTGAGCTGTTCAGATTTGCACACCCTCAGATGTTCCAGGGCCTTATACCTCAAAGCTTGACTCATGTCCATGTCTAGTTACTCCAATTATTCAGGATGACAAGACTTACTGATACAGCTTATTCTCAGTTAATAATATTCTGTGAGATGAGAACAAGAATAAGAATGTTCTCTTTCATAAGAATATTCTGTAAAAATAAGACTATTCTGTGAATAATATACATGGAATTTTTTGTGAAGATGAAGGATTTCCAAAAAGCTCATTCATTACAATATGGACTACTTACTGAAATAAGAGTACTGTCCTAGGTTAGGTTCATTGTACGGCCATTAAAATGTAAGTAATACTAGACTAACTTAAAGATTCATGTGTGAGGAAACCAACAGCCACCTGTGGCTTCTAGGTCACTGTTATTATTATTCATGAGATTTAGGCTGCATATCGATCACTTCTTTTCTTCACTTACTGTTAGAGAAGTTGAACAAAGAAGAGAGCAGAATTCATCGCAACTGTCCCATTGTAAAAATCTAAAAGGAACTTTTCCAGTTTTTCAAATTCTGAATGTGAAATTTAAATGAAAAAAATGTATTTCTCTGTTTACCTGTCCTCATTAGCATACAGCTTAGCCTAATATTTAACAAATATAACATTGAAAAAGATTCCATAAAATTAAGTAGTTCAAATTATTAATAGAGGGTAAAATCTGACTATATTTTTTATTTTGATTTTTTTGCTTTTATTATGATTTTGCTGGGATTTTCTAAATCTTTGCTAGTGGTAGAACATATGTGGAAAGCTGGAGCAAATCCTTTCTCTTAATGAGATTCTGAAAACAGAGCATCATGCTGATGCAGTTTAATGGAAAAGTTATATTCAAGTTAGTTTGTACTTTTATGCATCAAGTATTAACTGTAAATTATCCATTATTAAAATTTACTAAAATTGTCTCCACTATTATATTACGAGGCCTGACTGTTAAAAATTACAGATCAACGTGTGCGTGAATATGCTGCACTAAAGCTGGACTAGCTACCTAACTTTTCTTTGCAAGGAATAAATCTGAAGAAATTTTTCACTTAAGTTTTTTAAAAACCCTTCACAAACGCCATCTGGTTATGGCCATTAACTATGGGAAGGAATTGAAAGGAGTGGCTCTACAGAAATATTAATAACATGCCATTACGCAAGACAAAAAGAACAAGAACATTCAAACAGTATTATGTAGCAGTTATTTTCCCCCGCAAATATAAACACTTACCTACAGAACATCTCATAAAATGTAATACAATACACCACTGGAAACCATTGCTAAATCTCATAACCCCCCAGTGTTGGGGGTTTTTTTACAAATAAGGGAAAGTTAGCATATAGCTGAGTTATGAAGGTACAACCCTTCTAAACAATAGTYTCATGCTAAAGAAATTAAATACGAACCCAGTGAAAATGACAATATTGTTTACCATGGAAGTAATATTTGCACAAAACAGGACACAGTAACATTTTCTGAAACAACTGAACAGCAATAGCAATGCCTCTTTATGTCTCAAAAGCTTATATCCAATGTATTTGTAATAATCTTTTCTAAGGTTTGTGAGAAATAAATCTAATCTTCCTCCCCCTCCTTTTTTTTTTTTTTTTAAACTATGCGTGGTATATGTGCTAACTTACTGAATTCATCCTTCATGCAATTCCAGTTTATTAAAGAGGTTAAAAATTTATAAAACTCTGATGGGATATGGTTTTAATGCTTCATCACACTACCCATCATTTGCTTTTCAATCTAGATCAGAATGATCTTTCCCACTTCCCGGCAATCACCTACCTGCACAGCTAATATTTTGTGAGCGTTCTCCTGAGAGGCTGCCTGGACGCCGGCCAGCGCGGCGCGGCCGCGGAGGCCCCGCTGCCGCCAGCGCGCCGCCAGCGCCCCGCGCGTCCTGCTCCGCAGCGCCCGCAGCTGAGGGCAGCCGGGCACACGAACGGGGGGGAAAGGGGGGGAGAAAGAGAGAAAGAGAGAAAGAAAAAAAAAGAAGTCAGAGCAGCCGAGGAAATTAATGGCAGCGTTCAAGAAGAATGATGGAGGGAAATGCAGAAAGCAGTCAATAGCCCATTCTGCGCTGTGCGGACCTGACAGGAATTTCACAGTCTCTTGATTTTTCAGCCCACTCATGTGCATTCGTCAGAAACCAGTCACATCTGGCTGCCAGGATGGGGGGTTAATTTTCTCTAAATGCCTCAGCAGTTTTGTTCTAGCTGAGGCAAACTCTGTGACTGCAAAGCTGATGAGCAAAATATTTCTACTTCACCCAGTTTAACTCAAAACCGATAGCCTCGGGACATATTGAACCTTTCTTAAAAAAATAATCTGCGGAAGCTTTTTGAATGGCACATCAGGTCAGGCCAAAGTTTAAAATGCAAGTTTAAGACTTTGATGGACACGAGGGCTTTTTTTTTCCTCTGTAAGGCTTATCATAGCTTGGCAACGTGTGCTTTAGAGCATGACAAAACTAAAGAGAATTAACTTAGCCATCAACTGCTCAGGGAGAACAATAACAGGAAAGAAATTTCCAGATAGAATTTCCTATTAATCTACCTAGCTGTAACCATGTGGCACAAAAGCATCTGAGAGCACTAAATTACACCAAATGCAGCAGTTGCGAGTGACACTGCTTAAAAAAAAAGGGGGATTTTATACACATGTATATAAACGATAACACTTATCATAGGAACTGTATTCATTACAAAGAATTCTAATTGAAATTACGCCAGCGAGAAACACTACTGACGTGATAAGGTTTTATTTTTTTAGCAGCACAGAATTACTGTTACAGTCTACAGTTAAGACTTGTATCAGTTTTTGGTTAATCCACAAGCATTTACAACTCATAAACATGGTGCGGCAGGTCTCAGGCTAGAAGAAGAAGAATGTTTCAATAAGATCTGAAAAACCACCTGCATGAGATGCTGAAAATGACTGCGTGTTTTGGTAAATTCTGCAAACGCTGTTTCCTACTCTAGACCAGCTGTAATTTACAAAATGGACATTGAAACTACCTAAATGATTGCTTAGTGAAAATACATGGGTTTGTGTTTCAGCAAGTTAATTATTTCAATAAATTTCACACTTATTGTTAGCATGAGGCCTTCAAGAGTCTGCCTGTCAACCAGATTAACGCAATAGATTGTACCATTCCTTTGGAAATATTACACTTCATTGAGGTCAATGCCACAGGTCAATAATTGGATCAGTTATAAGGGAGCTTTTATATGATAAGATATGATTGCTCTTTAGGAGCAAGCGCAGTGTAGCAGGTGAAAAATACACTTTTTCAAAAGAATGTAGATTATAGCAATATCAAGTGAGCTATTACAGCCTAGAGAGTAATTAATGCATATTTTCAAAATTAATGGCTTGATTTTCAGAGACACTGAGTTTTCCTAAATCCCATTAGATTCTATGGAAGCTGTGAGTACTCTGCATCTTTGTAAATGAGGCTGTAAAATATTAAAGCTGATCTTTGTACATAATTTTGAGTCATGTCCATGCATATTAAAAATAACATGGGGGAAGTTAGGTGAACTCACTGGGAAAATATAAAAACATCAGTTTCAATCACAGCCAAAACCTGAAAACGAAATATGAATGTTTTCCAGCTTGAAAAAGCTTTTCTAAGTACCACTGCTGCTTTTGTCCAATTTTAAGAAATCATTTTTTTTTCTGAAATACATCTCCAAATTTTTGTGGGTTTGATGTTAATTCAACTGTTTCCAAATCTCAGTTATTTATACTGTTCTGAAGTCTGAAAGAGAATGCAGGTGAGAGAGGCGCAACATARCAGCATATGACATTTTAATAAAACAATCTGCTTCAGCTCAATAGAAAAACAAATTAAGTAGAAAACTGTCTTCGGATTACGAAAATTCTGATTTTTGTCGAAAGGTAAAATAATTGTAGGATACATTGCCATGAGGAGAAAAATGGAGGTTAGTGAAGCCGCATAAAAGGTTTTGTCGGAAAATAGTGAAAGGGATTAGGAAAAAACAAGATTAAAGATACATTTAGATATTGAGATTTTTGCCTTGAGACAATCAAAGACATTCAAAAGTTTTGAGGTTCAACTATTTAAAAATTGATATAATAAAGACAAACACCAGAAACTGACATTTTATACCGGCTAGTGTGCATCTTTGCTAATGTTTCTTGTTTCAAAGAACTGAATAAACACTTGCAAATTACCAGTCCATGCTAACTGTTGTTACTACTGTAAGTGTTCCTACTCTAATGTATCTCATATTTCTAATACATTTTATTGTGCCTAGCATAATGGAGCCTAACCCCAATATTTATTAATGTTACAATATTAATGACAGATGAAACCAGAAATAAATGCCTCTGTGGGATCACAATTTGATCAAATAATGTTATTTGAAAGCTTAGAATAAACTAATGGACTCACTAACCTAAGATGGGCAATRTACAATTTTCTCAGTCTACTTCAGGCCTATAGCTGAGGGAACCATTTATAACAGAAATTTCCTGAATAACCTAAGAAAAGAGTACTTCTAGCCCAAAAGCAGCCTGTAAATTTCATTGGTTTTGCTCCTGACTCTCTGTCTCTAAAGGCATGAATACATTTCCCGTAGATCCTTTTCTGGATCATATAACAGGCATACAGGTTTTAGCTTTTCCTTATCTTTTAGTTTTTTATCATATATAGAAACTTTAAAAGTAGTGGCATGCATGAGTTGCATACATGACATTATTGCTAACTTTTTCATTCTTTATTGGTTTTTTTGCACTCTTTGAGAAAMGTTAGAATATATGTAGTTATACACGTATCCCTTTGAACTGAGAAATATTTTGTTTCCTAAGTACTCTAAACACATTGAGCCAAATGCTGACACAGAGGTAACATTATCTCCTGTGGTCAGGGTGTACGAATACAAATAACAGCTAGGCATTTGTGTGARGCTCACTTTGTTTCTGACTGTACTTCCTTGTAAGAGCAGGACTGAAGGAAAAAGCAGACAAAAAGATAAGCAAACTCTAAATTTGGGGGATTCAAAAGGAAAGGAAGCACCATGATCCTTTTTTTCTTTGATTCTCACAAATGCCATGGCTTTAGCTGATACAGATCTACTGTTTGTCCTCATAAAATAACCTTTGGTTAAAGGAGCTGTAAGGGTTTGTACCAGCAGCAAAACAGAGCTAATCCTGCRAGGAGGAGCAGTAACTTTCAGAAAGCTTTCTAGATTGCCGGGAGGGGACAATTTTTGCAGTAAGTGATTTCTTCCAGTCTTCATCCCACGATCGAGGAGATGGTGGCTCTGCTTGAGATGTACCTTTGTGAGCTGCTGGGGAGAACGGATGACACTGTCAAGGAACTGCCCTTACCATTCTGCTATTTTGGGGCTTTACTGGCATTCTCCTTTATTTGTGTTGTGGTTCCCCTCTGTGCCTCACAGCAGAGGGAAGCATATGGCTCTATATTTGTTTAATTTGTTGTTTATGTATGGTACTAATATCATTAATAATACCAGTGTAACTTTGGGAAAAGAAGGTGTCAACTAGTTGTTATTATCTCACTAGGGGGAAAGCTTGAATTTTGATTCAGGGTATACCAAACAAGGCACCTTCTCCTGTACTCACCTTTATCAGTTTGCTATAATAAATCAAGATATTTCATTAAATTCATCCCTGATCTGCAGCACTGTGAGACTGAAATTAGGCTCTTATTTTCATCTGTAATTTCTCATTTGAGGGATGAAACTGGGACCAAAAGCACATGATACTATTTGAAACTGAAGGTCTATTCAAGCCTAGCTCATTATTCCACTGATATTTCTTCTAAGTCCTCGTTAATTTATTATCACAATATTTGGATTCTCTACACAGTAACCAAAAGGTAAATTGTAGTATGTACCCCACTGATGTTTACAATCTAGCTGCCATAGGTAAAAGAAGGAAAGACCCTGGGAGTACAGGCTTTACTTGGTGTTGACTACTGCAACTACTTACAGTCCTAGAAGATTTGTACTCTGGTTATTAACATATAAATAAGCCTCGCATCATCACATACAGGCTGCTATTGGTATCTGCTGTAACAATATGGGATCTGCATATACTACAAGAACACCTTCATCTTGTGGTGTTGTAATATCAGCAGCACAGAACTTGGCCTCCACATTTGAGGAAGTTCTTTTAAATGAAGTGACATTATTCGGTGGCACATTAATGAAATGAACAAATGAATGAAAGAAAGAAAGAGAGAAAGAGAGAGAAAGAAAGAAATGAAATCTCACAGACAAAAGAAAATGTGTTTTATTTAGACCAGAATAGTTTTTGATTTTGTTGCCAGGCAGATCACAGTAACCCAAATTTTTCACCTGTTTATCTTTAGGCAGTCTAGCTGTGTAGGACTAGATGAAACCAGATTATAGACATATTTGACAATGGACACAAAACTGGGTTGTTTACTTGATTAAACATTAAATGGCATGCGGCACCATTAAGATTACCAAGTGAACAGCACAGAGAACATGATCATGATGTTTTTTCAATGGTCAATGACATACTACTTGGACCGCTTCAATTATCAGTTCTGGCCAGTGACTATATACTAGCATTATATTGGATTATGATTACAAACCTAATTCTCCTCTCAGCTGCTTTTAATTAGTAAGACCCCCATGATTTGAATATAACTATTCCTGATTTACGCCTGAGAAGGTAAAGAGAGAATCAGACCCTCTATGAAAAAATTGGGTTTTATTTTCAAAAATTGTAATCATGCATAAGCCAAATATAAAGGTGTCTGAACCAGTAAAACTATAAGGTTTTGAATCACATAATATGTAGTAAATATTATTACAAGTAGAAGTAGTATGCTGCTTTTCTCAAATTAAGATTTTTAATTTTGCCAGATTTTAACCATTTGATCTAAAAATGTTCATGGCAGGTGTTTGCCTCAGGCTGAATTTGTTTGGATAGCCCAAGCAGTTTGTTTTTCCCATGAGATATTCTAGGGAAAATACGTTTTTCTGCTTCTATTAAAAAAATGTACTGATGTTCCTTTTGCTAGATACAATGTCCAAAGGGAACATGAAATTTCGAAGGGTGTGGCATTTTTAAGTGATATAGCTACTTCCTAAAAATCATCTGTGAAATTATGTCTTCAGAAAACTACTGACTGCATATATTCATGGGCAAATTTTTCCATTTTTAACAACCAAAGTTTTTGAAAACTGTCCACTGCAAGCCTCTCACTCCTCCTAGAGCTGACCAGATTGTTCATCACCCCTGCCAAGCCAGTAAGAATGCTTGTGTCTGTATAGCTCCATATATTCTGTACATAAGCCACCTTCACAAAGCAATTTGTCACAAATTAGATGGAGATTACAGCCCTGAAACTTGATTTTATCTGTAATTGCTGCTATTTTTGTCCAGGATGAGATTTGTCACTGACAACAGTGTGTCCATCTGTATTTTAAAGATCCATTCATTGGTGCTCAGAAAAAATGGAGAAAAAAGCCATTGCGAAAACTGGAAGGTATCACATTTCGAAGTCTGTGTTAAGAATGTCAACTTGCAATTGAGAAAACCAAGTGTTAATGAAAACTAATGTAATTCTAGCAACACAAAATTTAATCTAGGTTTTCTGTAGCTATGATAGGACACAATAACATCCGAGGGAGATAACAAGGAGATCCAAACATAAATCATCAAAATGGGATATTAATTTCCAGTGCAATAATATTTTTCCAGGAAGAACCAGACTGCAAGTTTTCCTCAGTACAAACGAAATCAACTGAAAAGAGGGAAGGAAACTTAGCCACCTAGCTCAAGGAATGGAAATCTCTCTGATGAAAGAAACTTAGAGAAAGAGACTCTGAAGAAATGTTGACTGAAAGCAACCTAAGGAAACATAAATCAAGACATTTTAAAGAACTAGCTGCTGAAGCTGAAGTTGCAGCTGAAGCTGTAGCTACAGTAGGTAGTCATAGGTACTTACCAAGTGACTAAAACCATTTGTGGATATTAAAATGAAGAAGAAACGGACTAAGTAGCAGCAAGAGTGGAAAAATATCATCTCATCAGCTGAGGCAGATGAGAGAAACAGATGGGCAGAGCATTTCAAAGAAGTCTCACTAGACTCAGCCCACCATCAATATCATATTTTTATGAAATATTATGAACCTAAACTATTTAACATTAACAATAACAAACTGAGATGTCAGTAATATATGCAGCAATCCAGAAGCTAAAAAATGTCAAGGCAGGCTTAATGACCGTATCACAGAGAAATTGAGTACTAGATCCCACCATTTTAACAAAACTGAGTTACTCAGAGAAAATAAATACCTAAATAAATAAAATAAAATAAAATAAAATAAAATAAAATAAAATAAAATAAAATAAAATAAAAATCCTTGCCCTTCCTCTTGCAAGGGAACTCTTCTACAGTGTAATATTACACAGGAGGTAAGATGAAGCTGGACACAAATCTTAGTGAACAATAGGCTGGATTCAGCTCAAGTGAACATGAATGAACCAGATATCCACAGTAAGGAACATCATAAAATAAAATACTAAATGCAGCACATCATCAATTCTCAGAAACCCCTGGAAAGCTTATATACAGCTGCAATGACATTCTGACACAAATCAGGCTCACATTGTGAAGCAGGCAGAGAACGACCAGAAGACACAGTATAATGTAACGATTAAGGACCTTGAATATAAATAACTCTGAAGAACTGACATATCCACATCTCTGCAACACTGTACTCCTGGTATGTTACCCAAATCATTCAAACCCAAATTTTTGGAGATAATTGTGGATTTTGTGCTCCTTTTCACTGGCGGGGGAGGGGGTGGAGAATTCCCAGAGCAGAGGAGCAATGACACCTTCAACTGAAGAAAGTGGGGAGACCAGAAATAATAGTGTGCCATGAGGTAGGGTATATTTCTGACATTTCTATCCTGGGGCTAGATCTGCAAAAGGCTAACTGCTATGTTAGGCAGCTAAAGCATAGTTTTCCTATGGTTTTGACACTACAAGTGCTAAGATTATTTCACTGCCTTCTTTTATTAAAGCATGACATGGGCTTATATTCAGTGAATCTACCCATTTGATACTACTCCTGACTGACTTTCATATAATTGATACAGATGCCTGACTTTCTAGATTCACCATAATACTATTTCATAATTCTGCAGTAGTCTCTCTTAACAGGATACATCAGTTCATTAAAAAATGTAGTATATAAGAATGAAACTTAACGCAGGAAGTGTTAACTACTAACCTCCAGTAGTTACCCACTATGATTTTCAGACCTAAGCAAATTGCCATTACATTTCAAAAACAGAAAAATAATAATATGTCACTTCTAAGTCTTCACTTTCTCTATTTTTGAATGATGCTAATCTTATCTGAGAGGACCCAATGCCTGTGTCATATTAATTCAACAGTGCATTGTGAATGCTAAATTCTATGTAAATGATATAAGCCTTATCAGGTCCATTCATTGTTACAACTCAAACAATGACAATTACAACAACTCTACAGATTTTGGCACTGTAAGAATGGCAGATTTATTAGCAAAATCCAGTTAATATTTATCTTTTTATACTATTCCACTACCAAGTTATACCTGTACGATATACAAAGCTCCGAGGTAATGAGATATTTCTTTATTGTCAAATCTGTTCCACAGACTGCTGGTAAAGATTACATAGCTCATTTAAATAAAGCTCTTTTGTCAACAGACTGGATATACTTTAAAAATGAGTAAAAGCCTCATGAAAAAACAAACCTCAGCTGATGCACAAGTATACATGGAAAGATGCAGTTGTTTTTTGACCTTATTCCAGTTGTGAATGCTTTAGTAAGCAGATTAGCAAAGTTAAATCAGAAAAACACAAAAAYTGTATTTCAAGATCCACTGAAAAACAAAATAAGAAAAGACTGAAAAAAATCAGAGTACAATCTTTTACTAAAAATACTGATTAATGCAGACTAAAAGCATCTCAAGAGGAGAATAATTAAAGACTGGTATTATGATTTTTAACTGCTATCAGGAAAAATAAGAAAAAGAGACAATAGATTTAGATCAAGGTATTTTGTGATTATTTTGGCTACATATTGTAGGCATTTTTATTATTAATTTGAAAATGTAAAGTGTTATTTCTATATGAAGTTCCCCAAAATGTAGCCAAGAGTTTGATTTACTGAATAGTTATATCATACATGTGGCACTACTCTTTCCTTAAAGATTTTTATACTTGCCAATTTCTACAGCTGTACAAGGGATGTGTAGCTGTACTCATCCAGATGGCTCCCTCTATATCATTTAGTAACACTGATTATCAAATACTGCTATTTCATCTCCAGGAGCCTGAAGCAATAATGGAAACATCTTGAAAAGGTGCAGATAATTCCACTTACCCCAAACCAAAGGTTTTTATGGGCAACTAATCTTTTGCCTCCCAAGCTTTCATCTGCAGAAGCCCACAAGTCTTCCCAGCTATTATTTGGTATTTACACAAGGCCATTAGAGGAACATGTCAGACATCAAAAGCTGAAGTGTCAAAACCCTGAAAGTAAACAAGATTGCTTCAAAGAAATTCCTGATCCTGCCATTAATTTCTCCGATACATGCAGCCATAATCTCTAATTATTCTTTTTATAGATTATACTGTTTACACTGAAGAAAAGAAATTGCACAATAAAATACCATATCTCATCCTCTGTCCCCTCCTAAAGGATTTCAGGAGTATAATTGTTAGCATGTTATTCAAAAAGCAAACTATTACCCTTTTTGCATTCAATGCTGTTGAGAATTTTTTTCATGAGTTTGTGATCCTAAAAATTCAACCAGTAAACTAACTGATAATACAAATATGTGTCACCACTTTCCAAAACAAGGTAATAGTGAGGTCTGAGATCAGCTTCATCTTTGTGAATGGTGAATTCATGTTTACACTGCTACAGGTTAGAACATACTAAGATTACCGCTTGAACATSAAACATTATGATGATCAACACTCGTATTATGTTGTTGCTTCTGATTTGTATAAAAATATCTCCTCATCACTGCAAAACAGTAAAATGAAATTCAAAATAGTATATTCTATTCTTTTTAGATGACACATTTATTTGTCACTTATCCCCTATAACTTTATGACASAGAAATCAAGGATTACAGATCAACTCCATCTTGCTCTCTGGCCAAAAAACAGTCTGTTGTGACTAGATATAACAGCCATTTCCTACGCGTTTCTAGGTCTTTGGCATCTGGCTAAGTATTAATGGGCTCTTTTAGTTAATTTCTTATTCCTAGGCACAGGCTTCGTGTCTATCTCCCTTCTGGGCAGTGTGACTATGCACTTCAATAGCCTCGGTCATCCAGTGAGTACCTCAGCAACTGCATGGGATCCTGGCTACTTGGATGAATTGCCCTCAGAATCCATTTTGCTGTGATAGAAGCTTGACTTTCACAGAATCATAGAAYGGTTGAGGCTGGAAGGGACCTCTGGAGATCATCTAGTCTAACCTCCCTGATCAGGCAGGGTCACCTAGAGCACATTGCTCTGGACCATGTTCAGATAGCTCTGGAATATCTCCAGGGACGGAGACTCCATAACCTCCTTGGGCAACATCTTCCAGAGCTCTGTTGCCCTCACAGTAAAGTTTTTTCTTATGTTCAGATGGCATTTCCTGCATTTCAGTTTGTGCCCTTTGCCTCTTATCCWTTCACTGGGCACCACTGAAGAGAGGCTGGCTCTGTCCTTTTTRCACCCTCCCATCAGCTATTTCTACACATAAGATCTCCTGAGCAGTCGCTTACTCCAGGCACTTCCCCAGCTCTCTCAGACTTTCTTCATATGAGAGATGCTGCAATACTTTAACTGTCTTTGTGGCCCCTCCTGGACATTTGTTGTGTAAGCCACTCCACCCAGATTTTTAATTCTGTAAGGTTTCAATTAACCATTCCAGGAATGACATGGCATTAAGTTGAACAAATCCAGAATTTGCAGAGGAATTTCCTACACAGGTTTGCACAAATMTATCCCCCAACCAGTGTAAGCAGTATTCTGCCTAGCCAACTCGAGTACTGAAAGGTAAGTGTGCTTCCTAGAAGGCAATTAATCAATCAGAAGAACAGCTGGCCAATTAAGATTTGCATAACTTCTTGCCAGATGTTACCTATATGCTGATGGCTGACTGCATCTTAGAGACACACATTGTTTCTCAACCCTTGGGGCTACTTTCATATCGTTAAATAAACAGAGCTAGGAACCATTCTCTGCTACTAAGGCTAAGTGGCACAGGCTAGCTTTGTCCACACTGCACAGCACTTCTTAGTCCCATGTGATAGCCTCATTGCCCTAAGACACAAATAGTATTGGGAATGGGGAGAGCGTTAACTGCGGAATGACAAACAATGTGAAGGTTGTGTTTCAGCCGGTGTAGATGAAACTGAGTTAAGGGGCTGCATAACCTTGGGTATGGCAAAGCCTCTTGGCATAGTAGTGGAGTACTGAATTGCACTGAGGGAACTGAAGCTGGTGCTGTCTCATCCATATTCCCTACTGGGAGCAGTCCCAGGCGCATGATCCCTTTGAATCATGCTAGGCATTCTCTTGGAAGAGAGAGGCATTCTTTTGCTAGTTAGCACAAGACAAAACAGGGCAGAGGACCACAAATAAGCGGAATTGAGGACTGTGGGAGTAGGTCAAGCTAGGTCCCTAACCTTCTCTTATTTCACATGYTAGATACAGCCCCACATAGCCAAACAGTATTCTGAGTTTTCTGTTGAAAGTGTCTTGGAAATGGCCACCTGCACATAGGTCCATGCTCTCCATAAATACAAATTGTTGAGGAAGAGAATGTGTCAGGATGGGAGCAAGAAGGGGACATGAAGGCTGGAGGGAGTCCAATTTCAACAAGGAGGAGGATGCAGGGAAAAATATATGTGGTTGGAGGCTATTACAGTAGTCCAGGCTAGGAGCCACAGTGTGAAGGGGAAAAAGTATATCCTGAGACCGATAAACTGAAGTCTTTAAGACATCAGCTAACTCGAATTTGACATACTTAGTGTAACCAGACACYCTTTTCTTCTCATCTAGCACCAGAGATACCAGATTTCAGAAATCTTATGRGAATTCTTTGTCCTATTCACCCCCTTCCTGACTTTAACTCTAGTTCTGATCTGYGTCCTTAGGCCAGACAGCTGTTCCTTCTTACTTGGCCTGGAGGTCTACATACGGCAACAGAATGGCCTTTCTTGCCTACTAAACATAAGCACTCTTTGACATTTACATTGTGCCAGATTCCCATCAACACCACATCTACACATCAGCTTCTTGGTACATTATTTATACTGTATGAGTCTTAGYAGCATTATCACTGTGACTTTTGAGGAGTTATTTCATTCTCTGATCTGAGAAMACAACACAAATCAGCAGTTCTTTTTTGGATTTGACTGCATTTTCCCCCAACCACGATCTGCGTGTTTTCATCCAGGATGGACATTACATTGCAAAGTAAATATTTCAGGGAAGACAGAAATTGAAATGAAGCTTATAGTACAAAATGGAGTTTACAATTAGTTAGGGACTTAGCTTCAGTCTGTCCTGATAGGTACTGTATTAACTAGCCATAAGATAACTGGAATAAAACATTGTCCTCAGAAGTGCTTACAGATTCAGCCACATTTCATACTGGGAAGTACAGCATGAATAGAAGAAAAAGGCTGTCATCCCTCAGTAAGTTCTAAAAGTAATCCATACAAAAGTCTCAAGGTACAGGAAACAGCACAGTGACAYGTAAAGTCAAGCAGTTTGATGTAAATTAGCACATAACCCAAGTTTGGATGATATTCCAAAAGCACTAATTCACTCTACTTCCCTCTTCCAGTTCTAAGAAGAAGAAGAAAGAGGACCATGAATAAGAAAAAGAACAAAAAGAACAAGAATGGGAATAACATGAATAATAAGAAATAACAAAACGTGTCTAAGAAGGCAAGATTGAAAATTCTCTATTCTGCAAGGTCAACTACATTTCCRTCTCAACATTTAATAAAGAAACAAATATGAGGAAAGAATATTGTTGGAAAAAACACAAAATATATTATTTGCACTAAATAGTTAAAGAAATGTACAAGTAAAGATAAAATAATTTCTTAATTTCTGTTTTTCTACACTGCACATTGTTTTTCCCCCTTCAAGTTTAGAGAGCTCAATCAGTAAGCAGATARGCTGTCATTGTGTCTCCAATCTGAATGTCAAAATGTAGTTTGTGCCTCTTTATATGTATGGGTTTTGAGTAGGTCAGAATATTTGCAGAAGTGGAATACAGCAAAACTGTGAATGCAAAACAATCTAAATTTGTTCTTTCTTTAAAGAAACTGTCACAGACTCAGATGGACCTGGACCACAGAGAACTTTGAGTGGTGTAGCACACAAGGTGGCTAATAGCAATATACTGTACATCTATACCTGGTCAACAGCAGCCATGTAGGTTGCAAAAGTAATGTTTTGTAGCCAAGAAAAGACTAATTTTTGCACTCTTGGACTTCATTATTGTCTTTAGTAGTCATTCCATTGCTCAAAATGTTTTTTAACAATTCTCTATGCTTCTCCCTCTAAATTTTTCTTCRGGTTTAATCCTGTTGTTTCTGTGTGTATAGGCTTCCCCTTACTTTTCCTTCTTGACAGCATCCAGAGATTGACAGCCATCTATCAGATTGTAATGCTATTGTAAATAATTTATTATATAATAAATTATAAATCAGCACTTTAATTGGCAATATGATAAGGTCTCTGGTACAGCATCTTATAAAAACTTTAATCACAKAAGATTCTGTGATTCTTATCTTCTGCTGATCCCTTAAAAATTTAATGTAAGGGCTAAATAACTTTTCATTTGCTGATACACGAGGAAGTTTCAAGCCACTTCATTAATTTCTAAAGGAAAAAATTACTTGTCTGCATTCCTACTTTCTGAAAGTAGCAATTATAGGATTCTCCTTACTCATTTTTCACCTGCAGGCATTCCTCCATGGTCCTCTAATCTGGAGGACCTATAGCAGCATRGCACAGTTTCCCCCCGTGTCTGCACACCTTGGTTTCCAGCACAAGGAAAATCAGGRCCCTTGTACAGGTGATGTGCACGTCAGTCTTGCCCTGGTGCGGAGTGGGGAAACAGCCAAGCTGTGCATCCACGGGACAGAACTGGACGTGCCAWAGAGTGCCTCAGTTCTAGAGCACARATGAAGCCAGAAAYATCCAGGTRAATCTTGTACTTCATGACATGCTTAAGGGAGAAGGGAAAGAGTATCAGTAAGCGCTGCAGATTGCAACACTTTAGTAAAGATGGCCAAATAGAACAATTATATCTTTAATTTGTGAGATAAGTCAAAACCCAAAAGCAACAATACCAGTGAAATTAGCAGCAACTAAAGTCAAATTTGCTCAACTACTGTAATGGCCCCTAGGATTTCTCAATTTTACTTTGCAGCAAGGAAACTGGAAGTCCTAAGCGTCCAGGCTCCAGCCCAGATAGATCCATGCCTCATCCCTTAGCTCCACAGCAGGGAGCCTATTAACACTGACAAGGCTGACTGCCTTGAAATTGCAGGCTTTTAAAATGCTGACATTCTTGGCCCCAGTGGTACAAGTCCTCAGGACCCGTGCCCCAGATTTAGAAAGACACCTCAGGACCTCCAGGGTTCAAGTATCTGGCTCATGTGTAAGCCACTAGCGTGTAAGCTGCCCACTATGAAACAGGGAGCTGAGCCCCACAGGCTACCTAGACCTCAAGCAGCCTGTCTGGAGGAACTGTGCTGGAGTCACAGACTCTAGTGAAATGCCGGTAATGCCACATCCCTCTTAGACTCCAAGCAAGGCTGCACTGCAAACTTAAATTTTATTAATGAGAATTTAATAGAACCAAAGATGTTAAATAAATTGTCACCTCATTTTTTGCATCATCAATATTGCCAGTAAATTTTCATTTACTTGTAACTGTCACTTAGTGTCACTATGTGTTTGTGGGATACAAGAATATGCACACCTTATATAAAATTTCATAAGAAAAGTTTTACATACATAATTTACAAAACTTATTATACAGGCATCTGATTTACAACTTGTTTCATAGAAAACATTAAAACAAAAAGATTAGACAAGAAYTGATGAGCACTACTTCCAAAGACTTATATATTCAATAAAATCTGCCTTAAAATTTGTCTATATTCACTTTTCTCCTTAGCAAGGATTATGAATATAGAGTCATCTTTTCCTAACTCATGAAAAATTCCCCAGACTGGATGAAAATTCAAGTGTATAGGAAAACAAGGAAGTCACTACTATAATGTAAGGTTCAGATTGAATTTTGCTGCTTGTTAAGTATTCTGGGATTTTTAATCCTTCTTGCAAATGAGGAGATACTTAAACCATTAATAATTTGAGTCAGTGACTTTTAGAACCATGAGTTGGTTGGCAGGTTCTGGCTATCGTGATTTCCAAAATTCTTAACAGTTATAATTACACAAATAAATTCAGTAATATGTTCTTGATTACCAGGTAAAAGATACAAAAAGGAGTCTAGTTAATGCCTTTATAATCACACACAATCACCTTAAAAGAATAATAAAAATGAAAGAAAAATGTTCAGAATTTTGGAAAAGCCACACTTACAGTTGCTTTTGCAATGTTAAGACCTTCTATATTATGCCATAGTCTTAATTACACAGCTGATGGTCTTTTTCCTATTTTTTTCTAAGCAATGGCTGCAATTACTTTGTGAATAGGTCAACATGTGCAGCAGAAGAGTATATTTCTGCAGGACTTCTCCTCATTTCTTTCTAATGTCTGAAAGTGGGTAGTGATTGATAATATGAATTATACGAGAAAAACAGACGAGCTCATCCATTAAGGCTTTTTTTTCCTTAGGCATGCTTTTTAAGCATTGTTTCATAATGCTGTATACTTTGTGAAGTCAAACACACATATGCCAAACTGAATTCCTAAAACTAACAGACATCTTTGATCTTTGTTATCTTCCTTGGATGTCAGGAAAAGAAAAACTTAGATCATTGATACTTACTAAGCTTTCAAAACTGAAATGACGTCATGCAGCATCGTGCTGACATCCACATGAGACAGGAGCAGGGTGAGGATCTTTAGATCCAAGTAGCAGACTATAAYGGTAGTCCATGTCAGTCAAAGCTGAAATGGAGTGAAACATTAACCCAAAGAATTTCATGAATTTTGCAGAGAGCAAATGGCAGCTAAAATTTAGGAATTTTTCATTCCGTCTCAGTCTCTGAGAGTGCCTTAAAAGACAAAGGCTCTTCCATTTCTCCATGGGCTGATTCATACTTACTGGGATGTGCCAGTGTCTCCCTGCTCTGCTCTTGTTTCTTCCACATCACTGCCTGTTCATCTTGATCCTTTCTCCTTGCCTTGCCACTGCCAATCTCCATCCCATAAATTTTGAATCTAATTCTAGAAAGTCCTAATCTCACATTTTTCTATAGTCCATAAAATACAGTCGAAAGTGTTTTAAATAACCTGAAATTGTGAATTAATAGTGGAACTAGGAAACTTATATCCATATTAAGAGCATGTATCAATATTACTACATAAAGGAGGACTATGGAACAAACTCTAGCTCAGGACACCTGATCATCAGCACTGTTGTTAGTCCATGCTCTGGGTTTATTTCAGACTATATTCCAATGTATTTCTTTCCAGACAAAGCCTGCATATGACTCACTCCAGGACCTGCTCCCAAAAGGCAGCATAAACAAAGCTGCCTCAGGTTTAGCTATGGCACACCATAGTCTGCCAACACTATACCCACCAGAGACCTGTATATTCCCTGTCACYCTGTGTGTCTTCATGCCACATCCCATTGCATGTTATACAAACCTTCAGTTTAGAACTACTAAACAAAACCACTCTGACAGATTCACATGACTTCAGACACATGAAACAGGCAAACAAAATTGTAAGTACATCTCTGGGCCACAAGGGCAATCCTGAGGCACAGAGGAAAGAAATCCATGGCCAAGTGTTCTGTAGTGTGGACAAGCCAAGGCCACAGTCAAAGTCAGCCTAAGCCTATGGAAACCAACAAAAAACACCACTTAGGCTTGGCCAGGTACCTCTCCCTAGCCTTATTTTTAGTCTTTTAGATGCATCAAAACTGTCTGAAAAACAGTGCTGTTATTCTTTCTTGCAATTATAGTATTGAAGAAAAGGAAAGTATTCTATCAAAAACAGAAGCTGAATTTTCTATTTTTGGTGCTACTACCTTTCCCCCTCCACACACATTTTGTGCCTGTCTGTCTTCTACTGTTGAGGATGAAGGTTCAGCTTCTAACAGTGGAAGTAATAACAGATAAAGCTCACCTTAACCAGTTTTCCCTTTCTGCAAAAGGTTTAAGAAAGCGAAAGACTCAGTCAGAGGTTTTTCCTTATAAAGATTTAATCAGAAAAAGGAAGTGGAGATATGATTAATAGTAAAGCTTTACTTACTACAGTACATTTCAAATGTTTTTTTCGCATACTCTCCTCTGTGATAGTATGTTAAAAAGTTTTTTTGTAGTGATTACTTCCTATAAAATCAAGGTGGACAGATTTAAAAAAATCTCAGATAATTGAGGACCCTGAATTTTGTTTTACTGTCTCCTCCTGTACTATCTTACCCACCTAGGGACCACTCAAATTAACACAACACTTCCCTYACTCGGACACCTCTGCTTTGCAGAGATTCTGTCTTAGCAAAGACATTTGATCAATACATTTGATCAGTTCCCTGTTTCTGTTTCTTCCCTAAATCACTTTGTGACTTCCTCAAATGGGCATCATCCTTGGCACCCTCTTACTTTTACTTCTGGTGCAACAAGGGAAGAAGAATCAACATGTACAACTATGGGAGAAAAGTAACGGATTTTTTGTAACAAGCCGAACATTAATAATTACGTAAGTATCCTTTCTACTATGTTATATTTGCTTGTTGTTTTAAATCTGTGAAGGCTATTTTGTGAGTTTGCCCATAAAGTTAAAAAAATAAATTGCATCACTTGTTTCTATATAGTGTTACTCTATATGATCTGTGAGTCAGATCATGTAATGGCAGTTAGGATTATCACACTGGAAAAAGATCCTAAATGCTCCACATACACCTTGCTTTCTTTTGGAATGAAATTTGCACTCACAAACAAGGAGGGAAACAGAGTGTGCTACAAAAGCTTCCTAGTTTGGAAGATCAGGAGAGCAGGACTGCAGGACACAGCAGGTATACCTATCTTTTAGTGCAGACAGTTACTGTCTCCTAGATAATGAAATTAGTGAGTGTGTTTCAAACTAAAGATTAGGTTCACYAGCATTCCAACTGTTTTTCACTCCTCTAACACAAAATAACTGCTTGTTTTGCTGGTCCATTTGGATGCTTTACACTACTCCAGAGTTTGGAAAAGCAGTAAAGAGCTTTTCCAAAGTAGAGCAAACGTAGCTCTGCAAGTTCATTTTATTAAACTCCTACCCCCAACAGACTGAAATTACTTTTCCTTGATATAATTTTAAGTATTTCATTTGAAAGTTGTAAAGGCCCCTTAGCACTAATGCCWTTCTAAGGTCAATCATACGCACTACCTAAAATAAAGTATTACTTTTTTTCTCTATTACYTGGAACACATGCATAGAGTAAAACCATCATGGATCTCCAAATCAAGAATAAAAATATATCTTCATCATCAAAAATACTTTATCTAAGGCAATCACTTCAGTAAAAATATATAGTTTTTATCCTGTATAGAGACTAGGCACCAGAAGTTGACATATCGCTGCATAGTCAGCTAGCACTCTACAGAAAGGAAAGAAGGGCAGAGATTTTCAATAGATGCAGAAAACCCATATAAGTACAAAGCTTTGAACTTGTCCCACAGTCTAAGGAAACCCTTTTTTGGTAACTACAAAAAAAGTGAAAGCTATCTAAGAAGCTGCATATCTCTGGACAYTAGAAAATCTATAATACAGAGCTCACTGACACACAGTTGAAAAAGTAGTTTATTATAACATATAATCAGATAAGTCTTGATTGCATAATTCAAGACTGAAGCTAACCTTATAAGACCTAAAGACCCTCTTGATTTAGTTCATGTTTCATTAGTGGTTTGCAGCTGCAAGATATATCTCTGGGTAAAATGAAGCAGAAAATGCAATACCTTTTCTTCCCAACACTGGAAAAGCACAGGCTCATAGGTAGTAAAATAGTTAAAATAAGTAAAATGACTGTGTGATTGTACTGTGATTCTAAGTATGGATAAATGTAAGATTGCAAATACAATAACTGATAGCGAACATCTGTTTATAGTACTATTACATCTACTAATCTGATTACAATACTGTATGTAGGAAATGAAACAATTGCATTTGCATGCCTACAGCTCAAGTCTGTTTTATTTCCCGTGGATCATCTATGTATCTAGACAGGTGTGTTGACTTCAGGCTATTTTTGCCACAAAACATCTGAAATCACAACTGTGAATCAGTTGTGCAGGTGAGAATTTTCCTGACAGAATATTTATATTCAAATTTGAAAAGTCATCTACTTAAGGGAAAAGTATATTACTTAATGCATATCATGGTCATCATATTCAGAGCTGACTTCCTAACTGGGACCTATATTTACAATTCTGCCTTTCAGAAGGGCTGAGGTTTTTCAGTAAATGTCAGGCTACTATTATCTAGGTGCTCAAAAATGTTTAGATATCTAACATTAGGCATTTGAGTTTGAAAGCCTTGCCCAACATCTAAATTAAATAATATTGTGCCACAAACTGGTAAGAATAGGAACTGCAAGATTTCAAAACTGAAAACTGCACCCACACAGTCTATCCACCCTGATGCTTCCGATACTCAAAAAGTTTAACTTGAAAACTCCTATCAACTCTTACACATATTAAGAACTTACTGCTTCACTGAGGGAGAACATGAAGTTCTTATATGCCCAAAAATGAACTTCAGTTCAATATAACTTTACTTATCTGTCATACTTTTTAACAATTCCTTTGCATATCTTCAGAAAAAAAAAAAAAAAACATTTTATAATGGGCTGCTGATCAGGACTGTTATTCTGATGGTGAAATCCCAAAGGGAAACATGTTTCAGATATGAAGTATTCCCTCCAGAGTCCCTGGCAGTCATAGAAAGAAGAACTTCTTGATGTATAAAGACAGTGTCACCATTGTCAGAGAATACTACAGTAGGAAATGAACCAAAAATAAAAGCAACATCTTTCTCCTTAGGAATCAAAATAGTGGGGTTTGCACCTATAATTATTTTGGGACTAAAACCCCAAAGAAATCTTGCCCACATTTTGAAAAAAACATGTATCTGTAAGGGTTTTTTTTTTAATGTCCATATACTTCTACAGTTACTCAAGCACATATTTAAAGAAAATAAGCTTGTATACAGCATATAGAAAAATGTCCCCATCAAGAAATCAAAATATAATTTTACAGAATGTGAAATACTGTACAGTTCACCGCCAACTTAACTTTTCCAACAAATGGAGTCATAAATGCAATTTTCTGTCCTTTGCTCTGAAGAATTAATTTTAAGGTATTCATATTTTTCTTCAAGTACATCTTAAGTCTCAATTAAACTACAAAAAGCTACAATAAAGTAACATTAAGAACCAACTTAAAACCATCACAGCAAGGAATTTCAGACTTAGGCTAAAAAATTTGTCTCGCTCTTCATCTTTAAATCACTCTGTTGTGGTTAGGAATTGCACGGTTTGGAGAAGTGTGAGATTTTTCATATTGCACAGTGCATATGTTCCAGTACTTAGGTTAAAGGAAAGTCAGAATTTTTAGCCTTAACTCTGAATTTCTTTACCTTTGAAAAGGCTTAACTCAAGCATCTATAATTACTTTAACATTAATTTTTACATTTAAATTTTTTAACTCCGGAGTAYGAAAGTGGAATTCTGAAAGCTCATATTTTGCTGTGTACTTCAACAGCACTTCCTAAATTTAAAAGACTGAGCATCACTTACTACATGAAACCGAATATATGCATTTTTAAGTAGCATATGAGTGGCTTAAACGTGGTAAAAAAGGCTTACACATTCTCAATATAAGTTACAAATTCAAACATTCAGGCATGAAAATCTTTTCCCTAAGTTGTTTTCAAGCTTCATCCTTTTTTCTGCAATAACTAAAGCAAAGCCACAGTAGCTGCAGCCATTTGCATCTAAGGAAGAGATGTTTTGCTTTGGTGATATAGTTAATGAGTCTAAAAATATTCAGTATAATAATTCTGTCAAAGCCCCCACAGTCTCCTCGATGAGCAGAAGCCTGCAGGATTCCAATGGGGAGCCAAGTAATGAGCTCTCAGCATTCGCTCCCACACCGTCCAGACGAAATATACTCGGGCCTCCATGGTTCCACATCATTAGCAACATGAAACAAAGACACATGCTTGACTTTAATAAGCGACTAAAGTTGCTGGCTTATTAGGCTGTCACTGCACATAAACTCTGTTTCAGTGTGACAAAACAGTTCCCTGCAAACAACAACAAAAAAAAATAAAAAATAAAAAAAAAAGGAAGAGAGGACTTCGGCAAACAGAGTTTGGTATAATTTAAGGTAGTAAGTGATTGAATGGAGTTGAATGAAGGCACATGGGAAGTGATGGGTTTCTGACACTGGCTCTCATGGGCATGCTGCAGACGGCAGTTTCCCTGCTGGAGACCACGATGGTTACGGTGGACTGCAGTGATCAGACTATGGGCATATATGACTGAGTTTTAGTTGATATTCCTGCAAGACAGGAAGTGAAAAAGTTTATTTCCCACTGGGAAAASGTTCAGGCATGATTAACTTGGGCACGACCAAATAGGTCAATGATATGACAATGAGTGTCTAGCACAAAAATTAAGTGGGAAAATGTGTGCGATTTGTTTCGTCTTGTTCTTCACGTACCTATAGCGCATTAGCAACGATTCATTTAATCTCTTTCATTACATAAGAACTGACAGCAACACTTTAAGATAGCTATCATTTGACTATATACCTTTACATTATATTTATATTTTTAGCAAAATAGTTGTACTGAAGAATACTCTTCAGTGTTTAAACATTAATGTTTGAATCGCAAAGCTATTGAGAAGCTTTTTAAATGTTAATTACTGTAAAAAACTATACTATACTTCTAAGACTGAAGAAAATATTTAGAGTTTAAATAAGAGTGGCTTTTGATCTTAAGTAAAACTTAGCATTAGAGATGCACAGGAAAGAATCCTTCTGTGCCACAAAGCTTTTCACACTTTCAAACATTCTCTTTTTTCATATTAGAGTAATACCAAGATCTCTCAATTTTTCTTATGTGAAAAACTAGTTAGAGAGACAAACAAGAGGCATTCACTTATGCCATAAGAGTCAATCACCAAGTAGCTACGGCACTCATCAGAAGATGGAAGATCAAAGTTCAACTTCTCTGCTCTGTTTTAATTTAGAGTAGGGATGAATTACAGAAGAGAATGAAAAAAATTTATTCATATATATTCTTGAATTTAGAAAATCAGTCTGGGTTATTTGAGACCATGTGACAACATGAAATTTAACACAACAGCTGTGGTTAGCCATGGCCTTCACAAATCAGGAAGTGTGAGGATCAAACGTAGTTCCCCAGAAAGTGAACAGAAATCATGAGCTCATATCCCAAATTCCATTTCCTATGACTACTTAACAAAAAGAGATAATACATAAAGCAGTAACAATGACATAGTACATTATAGCAAAAAGTATATAATCACTTGCTAATTTCAAGACACATCATAGGATACTTAAACAGCTGGCAGTACATGTAGAAAGCAACCTTCACCATGAAGCTCAGAGGGTAAGTCTGGAACACAGCCAGGCTCAGTTCTACATTTATCAGTATCAACAGCATGTGAGAGTTCACATGGCTCCGGGATCGTGAGTGCTGCGACGTGTGTACAGAGGACCTGCATCAAGCATTGCCCGCCGTTGCATGGAACGAATCGGTCTGGCTGCCTTTCCTCAGAAGGTGGGGAACRTAGGAAGGAGAGCCGAAGGCTTTCCCAGAGACATGGATAAAGAGCGACTGAACCGTCTMTGTGAATCCTGAACGGTTCTCAGTTCTGCAGATGTTAGCTCTTGTTAACTACTACACAGTGAACATTTTGCTTTGTACTCAGACACAATAAACATACAGCATACATAACAGATACAAGTCAAATAAAATTTGAAGAAATCTCAAAACTTTGGAGGAGATCTTAAATCAAGAAAAAAATTTTCTTACAGAATCTTGCAGCTATGTAGTTATTCAGCTTTTCTCTATATCTAACTAGTACATACTAAACACCAAGATACTGTCAAAGTTACCACCACAAGTTCAATAAAGCATGAAGGAAAACAAAGAACAATGTGAGAATAACACCATACTATGCCTAGGCAGGCTAGGTGGACTCAAATGTTTATTTTAACAATCTCAAGTATTTTTCTTCTAAATTATATAAATCATTTTTAACATCTGAAAAATCCTTATTAAATGATAAATAAATATTTGAAAAAAAAAAGAAAATACTGAAAATTTTCCTTCAACAATAGTACACTTACRATCCGTAACTAACAGGAAGACAAACAATCCGTATCTGGCACAAAATACTGAAATTCTATTTATACCATGGTTCCCATTTGATTTAAACCTTCATTAGAAAATACACAACTGTTAGTGCAGAACAACAGAAATATCTCATGCAATAAGAGTAAATTATATATGAATGAGAGCCAGACATCCTGGCTTCAGGCGCACTTCTGAACTAGAAACCCTGTTGAGGTAGCTCCCCAGCAACAGAACAATAAGAATAAAACCATACTATAATAAACTTACCTTAGTGACAATTTTATGCACTATTCACAAATGTTAATTTAATAAAATACTCTTGCAGGGTAGCTGCCTAGTGTCCCAGACTGCATGTTCCAATACCACAGTTAAGTAGCAGCTGGACTTCACTGAACTGATAGTCAGTATGACAGTGCTTTTAACGATCACAGCAAATACTTTAGAAAAATACAGTATTTTAGTTATAGTTCTGAATTAGAACTATCTTCATCTAATTCTGTAAGGAAAGTACAGCTGCAGGAATCTGGGTTTCACATAGAGGTTCAAAGTAGCTTGAGATCTTCCAAGTACCAGAGAGATCCTCTGAGGGCTTGTTTGCTGTGCTTCAATCACCTTACATGTAAATAGGACAAAATACATGGGGGAGGAGAAGGGAACATAGTTTAGCTTAAATACACTGACCTAATATCTTGATTCCCCTTATTGCTCCTATGTGTTCCTGTATCGATATGTCAGAAATATATCATTTTGCATAGAGATACAGACTTATCTCTTTCTTTGTGGTCTCTAGATTTTGTTCTTCACAATGTCTTCTCTCTGGGAAGAAAATACATTCAGAAAATTCATACTGACTAAAGAAATCAAGGATAATCCCTTTCATGAAATGCTCTACGTGGTAGCATGCAGAAGTGAAAGGCTTAAGACTTTGTTGTCCCCCAGAAAACCAAAAAGGCAGTTTGAAATATCTGGTGGGAACAGTGTCTTCCAAATAGTGGAAAGCAATGTCAGAACTCTTGATGAATGTCAAAATGTTAACAGGAAGGAAAGCTGATTATCTGCATTCTACCTGTGGGTCACTCTCACTGAGATTTGCCACTGCTGCTGCCTGTGTTCTCAGTACCTTTGACTAAATGGTACATACATACTGCAATTGGGGAGTATGTGCACTGTAATTGCTTCAAATAATTTTAAAAGGTATAGCTATAGTTTGTCACCATATACAAAACAGATATTACTAAACTAGTGGGAGGTAGATTGTATTTAAATAGTGAAACATACATAAAAAATCAGGATTGCTTAGGAAAGCTACTAAAGGATTTCTGGTTTTCAAAAATACATGTATTCATGATATCATATTGTCTAATCTGATGGTCAACTAGATATTCATGATAAAATAGCTCTGTCTTTAATTCTTTCCCTCAAATTTTACCCAAAAAGCTAGGAAACCTCTACAAGTATTCGTTCTTGCCGAAATAAAACAGAAGTAGTCTCTGCTCATTCATTTTTGAGTGTGACTTTTGGGAATAACATACCAACATGATTTTTGGCAGATTGATGATTTAATATTAAAAAAATCCAAAAGCATACATAAAACTTAAGTTGTCACAGGGCTCTAATACATGAAAAAGTTACTACGCACCAGCTACTSTCATTTAGTCAGTGTGCATGCTTTTACTCTGTAAAAAGTACTCAATGTGGGTAAGTTAAGGCAGGTACTGAAACACTGTGRTGTTACTTAAAAAGTTATACACCTATCAGTAGCACCACAAGACAGGGTATTTATGCCTCTAGTTATACGGTTTGTATATCTGCATAAATTCCCTCCAACAATCCACATTGCAGGTGCACCCACATCTGACTGAGAAACCACTAACTTTCACTGACAGTAGGATAATTTGCTATACATTGTTGAATTGTGAACATACACAGTTACTATTGTGCAGCTGATGGACAATAACTTGTTCATGTGTCAAGAATGAGAACTACTTTATCCTTGAGGAAACTTGTATATGGTAGTCTTCCATTTAAGCTCGCAATTTTGTTCCAAGTTATGCTAATGTGATAAAAAATTTCAGCTCTGAAATGTGATAATGACGGGATGTGGAAAATTTTATTACAGTACTGTTGTGATAAATGCAAAAATTAGCTGTGCATACCCCCCAAAACAGAACATTTCTCATTCTTGTTTGTTCAGGTTAATGCAGAAGAAAAATTATCTACCATTATTTCAGTAAGGATTGTCATTATATCTGTAGAATCATAGAATCATAGAATCAGGAAGGTTGGAAGGGACCTCTGGAGATCATCTAGTCCAACCCCCTTGCTCAGTGGGGTCACCTAGACCATGTTAGACAGGGTTGCATCCAGGCGGGTCTTGAAGATCTCCAGAGAAGGAGACTCCACAACCYCTCTGGGCAACCTGCTCCAGTGCTCCGTCACTCTCACAGGGAAGAAATTCCCCTTCACGGTCAGGTGGAACTTCCTGTGCTTCAATTTCTGCCCATTGCCTCTTGTCCTGTCACACAGGACAACCGAAAAGAGTTTGTCTCCGTCCCCTTGACACCCTCCCTTCAGGTACTTGTACACACTGATAAGATCTCCCCCCTCAGTCTTCTCTTCCCCAGGGTGAAGAGGCCCAGCTCTCGCAGCCGTTCCTCATAGGGCAGGTGCTCCAGTCCTCTGATCATCCTCGTAGCCCTACGCTGGACTCTTTCCAGTAGCTCCATGTCTTTCTTGTCCTGGGGAGCCCAGAACTGSACACAGKACTCGAGATGAAGCCTCACCAGGGCTGAGTAGAGGGGCAGGATCACCTGCCTCCACCTGCTGGCAACAGTCTTCCCAAAGCACCCCAGGAGACCATTGGCTTTCTTGGCCACAAGGGCACATTTTTGGCTCTTGGTCACCTTGTYATCCACCAGAACTCCCAGGTCYTTCTCTGCAGAGCTGCTCTCCAGAAGGTCAGCCCCCAGCTTGTACTGGKGCCTAGGATTATTTTTCCTTAGGTGCGGGACTCTGCACTTGCCCTTGTTGAACCTCAGGAGGTTCCTCTCTGCCCAGCTCTCCAGCCTGTCCAGGTCTCTCTGAATGGCAGCACAGCCCCCTGGTGTATCAGCCACTYCTCCCAGSTTGGTATCATCCGCAGACTTGGTGAGGAGGTACTCTGTCCCCTCATCCAGGTCACTGAGGAAGGAGTTGAACAGGATGGGACACAGTAGTGAGGCCTGGGGGACGTCACTAGTAACAGGTCTCCAACTAGACTCCACGCCACTAATGATGACCCTCTGAGCTCTGCCTTTCAGCCAGTTCTCAATCCACCTCACTGTCCACTCATCTAATCCACATTTCCTGAGCTTATCCAGAAGGATGTTATGGGAGACAGTGTCAAAGGCCTTGCTCAAGTCAAGGTACACAACGTCCACTGCTTTCTCCTCATCTACCCAGCCAGTCATTCCATCAGAGAAGGCTACCAGATTAGTTAAGCAGGATTTCCCCTTGGTGAATCCATGCTGGCTACTCCTGACCACCTTCTTGTCCTCCATATGTGTGGAGATGACATCCAGAATGAGCTGTTCCATCAGCTTTCCAGGGATGGAGGTGGGGCTGACTGGCCTATAGTTGCCTGGGTCCTCCTTCTTGCCCTTCTTGAAGACTGGAGTGACACTGGCTTTTCTTCCAGTCCTCAGGCACCTCTCCAGTTCTCCAGGACCTTTCAAAGATGATGGAGAGTGGCTTGGCAACAACAGCCACCAGCTCCCTCAGTACCTGTGGGTGCATCCCATCTGGGCCAATGGATTTGTGGATGTCTAGCCTGCCCAGAAGGTCTCTAAYCCTATCCTCCTCAACCAAAGGAAAGTCTTCCCTTCTCTGGACTTTCTCCCTCAGATCCAGGCTCTGGGATTCCTGGGGGCTGCCCTTAGCAGTGAAGACGGAAGCAAAGAAGGCATTCAGTAATTCTGCCTTCTCTGTATCCCTTGTCACCAGGGCCCCCGCCCCATTCAGTAGYRGGCCCACATTTTCCCTAGTCCTCCTCTTGCTGCTGGTGTATTTGAAGAAGCCCYTCCTGTTGTCCTTGACATCCCTTGCCAGACTCAATTCCAACTGGGCCTTAGCCTTCCTCACTGCATCTCTACATGCTCTGACTGCATTCCTGTAATTCTCCCAAGTAGCCTGTCCCCTCTKCCACATTCTGTGTACTTTCATCTTCTGTCTGAATTTGGCCAAGAGCTCCTTGCTCACCCATGCAGGTCTCCTGCCCCTTTTGCTGCACTTCTTACTCATAGGGATGCACTGCTCTTGAGCTTGGAGGAAGTGATGTTTGAATACTAGCCAGCTCTCCTGGACCCCCCTTCCCTCTAGGGCCTTAACCCATGAAACTCTACCAATTAGGTCTCTGAAGAGCCCAAAGTCCGCTCTCCTGAAGTCCATGGTTGTCATCCTGCTTGTTGCCTTACTTCTTTCCTGCTTGATCCTGAACTCCACCATCCTGTGGTCACTGCAGCCAAGGCTGCCCCCAACCTTCACATCTCTAACCAGTCCCTCTCTGCTGGTATGGACAAGATCCAGCAGGACACCCTTCCTCGCAGGCTCCTCCATCATTTGTGACAAGAAGTTATCATCAATGCATTGCAGGASCCTCCTGGACTGTTTGTGACTTGCTGTGTAGTCCTTCCAGCAGATGTCAGGGTGGTTGAAGTCCCCCAGGAGAACCAGRGCCTGTGATTATGAGGCTACCTCCAGCTGTCTATAGAAGGTCTCATCAACTTTCTCTTCCTGGTCAGGTGGCCTGTAGTAGACACCCACAACAGTGTCCCTCATGCTAGCCTGCCCTTTGATCTTTACCCATAAGCTCTCAACTGCCTCCTCCTCCACCCCTAGGCAAAGCTTGATGCATTCCAGTTGCTCTCTCACATAAAGAGCAACTCCACCACCTCGCCTCCCTGGCCTGTCTCTCCTAAAAAGCACATATCCATTTATGGCAGCRTTCCAGTCATGTGAGCTACCCCACCATGTCTTTGTGACTGCAATGAGATCATGGCCCTGCGATCGCACACAGATCTCCAGCTCCTCCTGTTTGTTCCCCATGCTACGTGCATTGGTATACATACATTTTAAAGAGGTGGTCATGCCTGCAGGTTTMTCAAGAAGGGTATACTCAGGAAGGGTGTACAGGGGTCRCCCATAGCCATGTCCCAAATGCACATCCCCAGCTGCATGCACCCGTTGGAGGCCCCCCAACCCAACTTGTGTTTTGTTGTCTACTSTGTCTGTATGACACCCCCYTTCCYYCCCTCCTACCTAGTTTAAAGCCCTCTTTACTAGGCTGGCCAACCTGTTTGCAAAGGCAAATGTGCCCCACTTGGTGAGGTGAATCCCATCTCTCCCCACCAGTTGYTGGTCTTCAAACCATGTTCCATGGTCATAGAATCCAAAACCCTMTYGCCAACACCAATGGTGCAGCCAGTTGTTGATTTGGGAAATCTTCCTATTCCTCCTCCCATGCCTCCCCCTAATCAGCAGGACCGATGAGAAGACCACCTGGGCTCCCAGACCCTTGACCACCGTGCCCAACACCTTGAAGTCTTCCCTGATTGTCTCTAGTTTGCTCTCTGTATCATTAGCACCCACGTTAAAGAGCTGCAGAGGGTAGTAGACTGATGAGCGGACAAGCCTTGRTAGCCTTTCAGACATATCTCGTATCCTCACCCCCGGCAGGGAGCAAACCTCTCTAGAGGAGGGATCAGGTCAGCAGACAGGCACCTCTGTCCCCCTCAGCCTGGAATCACCCACAACAACCACTCGTCGCCTCTTCCGAGTGGTTACACAAGGCACAGGGTCAGACAGCCCAGTTGCTTCCCTTGAGGTCAGGTCTGGGTTCTCCTCATCCTGGAGTGCAGTAAAYCTGTTCTTCAACTGTAACTCCAGGTCTACAGGAGGATTAGGGGCTTTTCTTCTTTTTGTTCAAGAAGCAACTAGCTTCCAGCCTTCTTCGACCATGCTGTGCTGTACTATTTCACTCTTCACAGAGTCCTCCAGCAAYTCCCCTGCTGCAGGGGATTGGGACTCCAGGAGCAGTACAGTCTCTGAGGACGCCCTGTCTATCTCCTGCTCACTTTCTCGCATGTTTCGCAATCTACTGACTTCATCCCGCAACTCCCTGACTTGACGACACAAATCCTCAACAACAGCACACCTCTTGCAGGAGGCGGACCATCAGTCCAGGCCTTCTGGAGAGGCTCCAAGCACTCCCTGCAGCCCRGGACCTGTAGGGCAGCGTCTGCTACAAGAGGTTCGGTCTGGGTTGACGCTTCCAACACAGCTGATACAGCAGTTCCCACAGCTACTGGCAAATAAGCTTTACGGCGAGTTACAACCATGTTAGCAAGAGTGGGTGCTACTGGCACTGGAAGATATCCTCTTGCAACTAACTGTAGAAAGGCCYTGGCACAGGCTCTTAAACTCCTAAAAGTGTGCATTTTAGATGCCTACGTGATGACGTCTAGGTGAACCTTAGATGTCTACATTCCACTCAGTAACACTGGCACACTTTGGAGTAGAAGCAAAGAAGCTGGGGCTTGTTCTTGCAATTTTGTTGAGTCTAAGTCCTTATTGTTTGCAAGGCCCAGAGATGCTAGTGTTTGGATAGTTCAAATGTAGGATTTGTACTAGATGTACTAGCATGCCCCTACTAGATTTTTTTTCTGTTCATTCCCGCATTCCTCCACATTATGCTAATATGTATGTTCACATCAATTTCTGAATTTATGTTTCATAAAAGTTAAAAGAAATTATTAACTGCAGGTAACAGAGGAAAGAGTAATTYCTCAACAAACTTTATTTGGTAAACTTATATGCAGAGATCTTGGTTTTGATTAAATAGAAAACACTGGTCTTCTATGCTGGGAAATGTTTGAAGAGCTTGGAGTGGCAACAGCCTAGGATTTGGAAACTATAGGAAGGGCTCATTCATGAAACATTATACCTATGAAGATTTAGTTTATTCCTGATGTAAGACATTCACTTTATCTAGTAACAAAAGATCCTTCAAAAGAAGAGTTCTTGCATCATAGTGAGGCAAAGAGGAACTGTTTGCTGAAAACATTGTTCCCAAAAAAGCAGAGGGTTCTAGAGTTGGCACAGCCTGCCCAGAAGTTATTGTTATTTACAACTGTAACTATAAAATCAACACCACTTTATTATTAAAAACAGCAAAAATGTGTCTTTGATAGTTATTAAAGATAGATGGAGGAACATTTAAAATTTCAGTTTTCCACCAAAAATAATTTTCTCCTAAGATCTCATTTTATTATAGGATTTTTTTTCATCAGGAAATTATTTCTAACAGCAATTCCTATTTTCTCACTAAATCTTGACAATTGTTGAAAGTTTCATTGTTCCTACTGCTTCTTCAATTAAGTATAAGTTGGTACAATGTACGAAAATATTAATATAAACATATTTAATATAAGAACATATTCTAAATATAAGAATGTAATACATTGTTAAAATCAATGTATTTTTTTCATGTGACCAAAGTGAAAAAAGTCAGAGTTCCAAAGTCAATGGCTTTAAAAATTCTCTCTCATAGGACATTTAGAGAATTTTCAAAACAATTTTGARTATTTTTAAAAATATCATGATTTCCTGTTTCTAACCAAGGTCAGTAGATCTTTAATACAGACTTTCACTGCATGGTAATATATACTTTTCTGGACAATATGGTGYGTCAAAACTATCTGGTGCATGACTGTTTAATACTCTCTCACTTATGTACATGCTAAATTGCTCAACAAACTAGTGGTAAAGAGGCTGGAATTTTTACTCTCAAACCAAAAGCCTTAATAAAATACATAACACTGATGAATCTGGCATTGAGAATAAAAGCATAAAGACATATCCCTAATGTGGYAGGTTGAAGTCTTGTTTCAGTGGGTTAGATAATGAAAAAAACTATTTTTGTCCCACTGTAAGGGATGTAAAACACTGATTCTAAACCAACAAGGAGAGGGTTTCTTTCACCTTTTCAGGCCAGTTGTACAGAACAAGAAGATCAGTCGATGTCTCTTGAATGACATGTAGCTCTCAAGCAGTTCCAATGCATCTCTTCTTCCAGCGGTATAGCTCATACTAAGGTCTGTGCTGAGCTGCAAATTGCAAGGTAATACGAATCGCCAGCTGTGAGAAGATGCAAGCCAGCAAGGGCTGCAGAAGGCAGTATTATTCAGTTGTTTTGGGACACACCTGCCCACCCCACCGTGACCTGAAATCGACTGGTGGGACGACGGGGAGCTTCATGCCCTGTGGCTTACAGACATACAAAGATTTTAATGCAAGGGTTGCTATGTCCAGAAAGTTTGGACATCTCTGCTCTAGGAGGAGGATTTCCTCTAGGAGGGAAAAGATTAAGATATATGCTATCTGCAATTTCTCTTATGAAGGCATGGTAAACAGAAATTGAAAGACTTATGGTATCATTGTCATTTAGATCAAGAAATAAGCATTTGAGCTGGCAGATAGAAGACAGAATGTGAGATAACTATTGACAGCAGATTTCTATAAGCTGAAAAATAATCACAGTGAATTCTGTTCTGGCTCCTCTTCACTGTATTACCATGGCAGCTCCCCACTTTAGACAAGGTGTTCATAAATAAAAGTAACACAATGACTTTCCAATTATTCTTTCTAAGAAAAGCTTGTTACACAAGCAACTTGCATAGATGTTAAGATTTTCTGTCTAAAATTAAAATTGTCCTGAATTTATGCAAAGCTCTCCTCTCAAATAAATGTTTCTAGTGATGTGAAGATTCAGAAAATGCTTCAACAGCAATAACTGGGATGGACGCTGTGTTGTAATAATTTGGATACACTTGACTAATGCAGTTATTCGCAATGAGGTTGGCACAGTGCCCAAAGCATTGAGCAAACAAATACAGACAGACACTCAGTTTAGTGCCTTCCAATACTGCAATGAGATTTTTTTTTCAGTCCAGGGATATTGTGGACACTATAGTGTACTCTTATCAGCAAAAATTACTAAAATATATTTAGATTTCTTTGTCAAATTCACCAGTGTGTTTTATGTAAAAAATGCTGGTGAGGCACAAGCATTTTAAATCAAATTAGTATGCAACATAAGGCAGCTGTGTATTCAAATGGGTTTTTAAGCAATTTCGTTGTTTTCTTTATAATAACAGGAAAGAACATTTTGATTTTGAAGGTGACAGAGGCAATATTACCAGAATTAAACAATCTGAATTAGCTTTTTCATGAAATGTAATATGTTTTATGCTTTTAGATGGGATGCTCCAGTGCTTTCAGATGAGCCTTTCACTGTCACAGTCAATGGTCAGGAACAGAATAAGCTCTGGAGGTAGGATTATCCTCAAATTTAATTTTTTTAGAAGAAGCTAATGGCAAATGTTTCTAGCAAACTTTACGTGCATCTACGTTATAACTAGAGAACCAAGACAGGATATTAAAAGAAAAGATAAGTATGAAATTAGTAAACAAAGTTTGACATTTTGCTTAGCCTGAATTTGATGTCTGAAATGAACATTATCTCTAGATAATGTTATGTAGTGTAGTATATACTTTCTTTTGTTTTCAAATAGACACATGAAGAAAATAATAGTAATCTATCATTCACATGCATAATACAGTGCCAAAAAAATCTATCTTCCAAACACATTTGAATTTGTGTAACGAGATATCAATTTCTTCAGGGAGTGAATGTGAATTTGTTTTTGTTATACATTAGGATACGGAAATTTTTCTCTGTTCTATAAAAACTACAATTTGAATCAGATGTGAAAGGATACTACTTAGCTAATAATCATATTAAATATATTTCTCTGGAATATCTTTATAACTGTAAATAATATTTCTCTGAAAAATAACATGGTGACTTTGTGCTTTACATTGTTCATTAGTTTTGGAACCAAATGTACTGAATTTCCAAGCAAAAAGATGAACACCTCTTCCTTAACACAATGCAAGTTCTACAAACCAAATCAGATTCTTTCTTTTTGACACTTCATCACAAAACCCATCACCCTCAACCCTTCAGCTGCTGTGCAGATCCACTTCTTCAGAGAAGTCCACACAGATAGACCTGTATGTTATTCTCGTGAACTCAGCTGGCCTAAGGAAAGAGAAAGGGAGATGGGGAGTGATAAAGCAGAATATAGTATGCCTGCAGAGCATATTCTRTGTGTGCCTAAGACCTTGGTGTAGTGAACCATCTAAGCAGTATAAATCTATACAATTCCTGACATATGCCTCGCAGCAGAATGGAAATCCTTGGACAGAATTACTAGCAGAATGGGATTGTTTTTAGCATTGTTTTAAAGTAACTAGTCCAGATTGTGCAATGAAATGATAGGATGCTCACAGTCAGCTAAAGCTGAGGGATTTAAGAAGCTACTCCCCAGTTTAAGAATTCTTCTAGACTGTTGGTTACCACACCTCTGCCCTGAGTTTTCATCAGGCTTGTCATGACTGTGTGCCCAATGAAGGCTACATACAAAATGCAAGTAGCTAGGACAGGGGGTTCCCTTGTGGATGTGGACTCTGGGAAGCATATCCAGACGTTGCCAARAGCACTGAAAAAGTTCATAGACCTAAAAAATATGGTTTTCTTCAGGTTATTCAGCTTTAATGAAATCAATGTATTCATGGTTACAGAATGCATTGTGTAGATGTTATTTTAGATCATACAACCCTGAGGTTTGAATTCACACTTTTTAAATTACAGTGGTGACTGTCTTCTATGCCTGCTACAGAATGAGAGCCAGTTCAAAGTTTGATTCTGTCATTTCCTCCTGGAAATAACCRAGGAAGGAATTCTGCAGGAATCTGTGTATCTGGAGGAAATATGAGAGTCATGGGCTACCTTGGGGAATGCTGGAAAAGGAGACTGCTTGGGCTAACGACAAAAATTAGTTGCTGCTTCAGCAGATCTGAAGTAAGAAGGGGAATGTTTCTCAAGCAAGTGTTGAAGATAGCAGATTTCACCTGTATTCTAGCTACAAAAGGATAATGGAAGAAGAAACCAAAAGGACATTTCAAGAAGGGAAATCTGAGTTGGAGTCTTTGTTGTTGTCTTTGTACAGTTGAGAATCCTAGAAACAGAGAAATGCATTTGGAAGCAATTTAAGGAAACAAATGGGATCATAGAGGAATCAACACTGAACTTCTCAATAGAAAAGCAAGATGAAACTCTTGTGTTATCTGCTACTACACCAATACAGAAACCAGATTGCTGTTGTTTAAAATGATATTTGGGCTTCTTTCTGTCCAATATGTATTTTAGTTCAGCTAACTTGCTCTAATCAGCTGAAGGAAACTAGACATACATCCCTGACACTAGAAAGATAAGTACCATCCATGTTGCAATGCTCAAAATTAAAGGAGGATGTCAAGGGGACGGGGACAAACTCTTTTCAGTTGTCCCGTGTGACAGGACAAGAGGCGATGGGCAGAAATTGAAGCACAGGAAGTTCCGCCTGACCGTGAGGGGGAATTTCTTCCCTGTGAGAGTGACGGAGCACTGGAGCAGGTTGCCCAGAGAGGTTGTGGAGTCTCCTTCTCTGGAGATAATGAAGGCCCACCTGGATGCAACCCTGTCTAACATGGTCTAGGTGACCCTACTGAGCAAGGGGGTTGGACTAGATGATCTCCAGAGGTCCCTTCCAACCTTACTGATTCTATGATTCTATGAAAATTACATATATATATATATATATATATATATATGAAGGCAACCTTTGAAATACAATTTAAAAAATCCATAAAGGAAAGCAGCAGGCAATGATCAGAAGCTCTTTACAATACTGTAGTTCCAAGAATTAAGGTAAAAAGTCTGGAAATACAGGCTCTGCAAATATCTGGGAGAAGATGCAGTACATTCCRGAATATGTCAAGACAGAAAGAATTATGAAGAAAACTCCAGGTCATTAGTGTTAACCAGAATTTTTTTGCAGGAATATTACTAGAAATAATGGTATGGGACAGGATTACAAGACATTTAGAAATGGGTGATTTAGTTAGGGACAGACAGCATATATTCACTAAAGGTAAATTGTGTCTGACAAATTAGCTTGAATCTGATTATTTTAATGTTCCGTTGGTGAAGGAACAAATTAGTGTCTGCAATTTATCTGATTTTCAAAACTGTATTTGATATTTGCCACAGAATAGACCTAGTTTACAAAGGGGGAATTATGGGCAGTTATTGAAATAGAGTGAAAATTATCTCAGGAAAATGAAAGAGCATGTCAATTAACAGTAACACTTCAGGTGGAAAAACGTATACAATCAGCAGTCAATAAGCACCACTTTACTTGACCTATTACACAAATTGCATTGAAATCAATGTCAGGAACAGCTAGATTTGGTGGTAAAACATATTAGGAATAACAAAAATACACTGGGTTTCTGGGAAATGGATAGTAAAGCTACATCAATGTAGTTTATATCTGAAAACTAGACCAATTCTGGTGCTTTTCTATAATTCCCACCCCCTTTTTTGCATCCAGTCATTCATTCTTTGATTCAGCAAATCCTTTTCAGAAACTGTGAATAGTTTTTTTTTAAAGCTAGATATTTTTAAAACGTTTGTATGGTAAATGTATTCCAACAAATCCCAAAGCCTGGATTTATCTTTGGTGATCCTCAGGGATTCCCATATGAGAGTATGAATCAACGTGCCACAGCTGCCCCCTTGAGAAGAGCATTTCTAATCTAGGCCATTGTTTTATTTGTCTTTGGCTTGTGGCAAGAGCACATCACAGTCACAACAAAAATTCCTGCTTCTATCTTACAGGTCTCTTTAAATCAGGACATAATACATAATTCCTTCAGTCAATCAAGAAGAAGTGGTYTGCGCTATGTTTTTTTGGTTTAGCTTGTAATAAACTATTTATCTTAATACACCCCTAAAATTGTTCAGGGAGTGCTCAGACACAGCATTAAGATGATTTGTTTTAGGTCACATATATTTTAATCCCATATCAACTTTATTACCAAGATGCATAAAGAGATCTTTGCAGTTTCTTTAAGAATTGATACTGTGGAATTACACTTCTAGAGTGTACTTAGTACATCAGTTGACTGAAAATTTCCACCAACACTGCTTATCTGAAAAGGCTCCATAAGTGCCATTTAAAAATAGGCGTGTGAGAGAGTACGTGAGGTCAGCTTCACAGCAGCATGAGAAGGTATCAGCTGGAATTACAAGGAAAGTGCAGGCATGCACGAAGTGTAAGGGACRTGCAGGCATGTGACTTGGCAAAGTATTCATTTAGGGTGTAGGTGTGGTTGCAGATTAATCTTTTTTTCTTTTCCAAGTTAATGTTCTGCTGTATCAAGTCTCCAAACTGGTACCCTGTGTGGGCAGCATTCAGCACATGAGAGGAGTCAGACTGCAGCTGCCATGATCTAGATTAGCTTAAATTGTTATGAAACTATCCTCTGAATTATATCTTTGGCCCTGCRAAAGGTGGCTATAATCTATGCCTAGGAGTATCTTCAGTGGGCCATGCTGTGGTGAAATTCTTCAACATCCCTCAGTTCTTTTTTGACCACAAACAGCTGTTGCCACTTCCTTTATTCCTTTCTCATTCCTAATTATTGTGTCAGTTCGTCTATGAAGCTGGGGATYGGTCACTCTAAAACCATTGCCACCACAGAGTGGTTGACTGCCATCACRTCTGATTTTAATCAAGAAGCAACAACAGGCTAGAAATAACAAAGCCGTCTGTATGTTCTTTAATTTGAAGGTTGATACAGCTTGTCAGGTTCAATGAAAGACATATTCCATGCTGAAGAATGTTGAATAGCCACCAAAGGGATAGACAAGAGTTTAAAAACTCAGTGAAGCAAAGGGTTATTAATAAGCTAAGTATACAACATAACTTCTAGATATCAATTAAACAGAAAGAAATTTTACTTTACCAGTTTTTACTGGGTCAGAAGAATACTTCTTGGTATTTGGTAATTTCAGTGAAATTTTGGTAATTTCAGTGAAAAAATTAAATCTGTCTAGATCTCTTAGAAGTTCTGAAAGTGAAGAGTGACTCTATTTAGCATAAATAGAACAAAGGTAGCTTTTCTTTTATTGTTATTTATAATTATTTCCATTTGTGTTGTCATTTTGGGATATTCTGATTAGTGCCCTTACTTACAGACTTAACCTGATTTCAGAYAAGGGCAATTTGAAGGAGCTGGACACAGGTACTCTTTACTGAAAGGAGGAGAGTGACACCATAAACCAGGCTTCTGGGACATCTGGGACATGTCCCAGGATCACAGCTCAACTTCACTGTATTCAGAAAGTAAGAAAAAACTCTGTGTGCTACACAGGCCAGATATAATCAGGAGTGCCTGAGGAAGCAGAATTGACTTCCAGTGACTGCTAACGTCCTTGGAAGTTCCCTGACATGATGGAGCAGTATGATAGAGTAATAAATGCTTGAACACTGAAAATCAGGGAGGGATTGCAATACAGTATAATCCCAGGGTTTATGGCACTGACTTGAGAACTGTGAGACTCAAATTTGCATTTTCACTCAAACTCATTCAGTGTTCTTTGTCTGAATCTCAGTATTAATACTTTCAGAACACTGCTGGGACAGAAAAGGAGCACCCACTCTTAGCATGTACCCTTCTCAGTTCCATGAACATGAGCAATATTGGATGGTTAAATACCCAAGACGTCGCCCATCTGCACCTCTGAACTATTCAAGCCTTGCATGATCTGCAGCAACTATGACACCTTCTCAAAAGTGAGACATTCACTCTTTTGCTCAGATGTGAAGCTGAGCAGCTCTTACTGGACAGCATCATGGCCACATTATCACAAAACAGAGTTCCACTGTCTATAACATGAAGTAGAGCACCCGATGCCAGAACACTCCAACAGATGACATATACCAAAAGTGTTCAATCCATGTAGTTAGCCTTTGTTGTGAGATACATATTACTAACAAGATCTTGACCCTTGTTGTCATAATGTTAATAAGACCTTCAACCAAATCTGTTTCAGGCTATTTTCTGTGTCTTTGTGAGGACTGTCCTCATYGATTCAGAAAGCTAATGTGATTCAGACCATACATCAGTTTGTTTTCATCCTGTGTTTCAAAGAATAACGTAATTCTGCTTTCTCATTCCAAAGTCCTGTTTAACCCATCTCTTAATTCTCAAAATAAGCAAAGATKAGTCATTAAAATGTCTGGTAGCCATAGTGCTGTCACTTTTATAAATATTTCCTATACCCAGCATGAAAGATGACAGTTCTACATGCTTGTCTCATAAGCTAGAAGATTATCTATGTGGTCGAATTTGAAGATAAAGCAGACTGCTGATAGTATTAACAATTTCCTTAAGGTCATTACCTATGTAGAATTACATTCCCCATATGAATTCCCTCTTTATATGAGGGAATTATTTTATTAATTAATTACTGTATATGATGGAGTGGGTATTAGGATTGAAACTGGCAAGCATGTTGTGGGATTTTTTTTTCCACGCTGAAGTGAAAGAAAACGCAAAACATATTTTTTGTGAAACCAAAAGCTTGGAATACTTTTTTTTTCAGAAATATACACAGTAGATCTACAATTAAATATTTTCCCTGAGATCTCTGGGAGATTCAAGGGATATAGCAGTTTCCTTACTGATTTAAGGTTGTGGTCAGTAGTGAAGAATASAATGAAGAAAATAATGTTAGTTAGAAAAATAAAATATTATAACCTTCTAGGCATCTCGTCTTTATGACAGTTTAATTTGGGAGTCCAGAAATCTGGGCTCCTGGCATGCCATGGGTCTTTCCCATCTACAGACCTATCAGACAGATTGCTAACCTCACATCCTCAGTACTGGTTCCGCCATAATCTGCCTCCCTGGGATGAGCCTCCTTGGGAGTTACCCAAACTGCTGAGAGAGTTGTCAACCAGTCTGTGTAAGCTGGTTGCCTCAGCTCCATGGGTGTCAGCTGCTAAAGCCCTGGTAGAGCCCTGCAGCCATACCTGCATCTGGCTGCATCATAGTAGCTCATCAGAACCAAACAGGCAGTTGAGAATTGCTTCATCAAACTTTTTTCCAGCTAATTCTAGCTCTGACCATTCTTGCTGATTAATGTTGTAATCCTTCCTGAGCTGAAAGGTTTAGGAAGGTGCAATACAAAGTTTCTACCAGTTTCTAGAATAATCAGTTTGCACAACAGGGTGCGTTAATCTTATATGTAAACCTATTAAGAATTTTTTAGTTTTTCAAGCATGCAAGCATGGAAAATGTAGACCTAAAAAGTCTTTAATATAAGTGCCCTTAATAAGGCATTTGAGATAAGTTACAGTGTAGGTATGCTTTATAATGCTGAAAGATTCTAATAACTTTGTTTATGAGATAAAAAGGGAAGGAAAAGTATGATTTTTATTAAGTTAGAACATTTTGCTGGTTGTTTGCTGCAAGTGTTTTGCTTGGTTATTAAGTGCTAAGTCAAGCTATTTTGACACCAAATATTTTTATACAGTTTTTGTAAGATTAAGCTATAACACTGTGACCTTAATGGTGCTCTTAATGTAAATTTGAAGTAAACGTGAATGAACGTGAATTAACATAGCTAATAAGAAAGTAAATCTCAAAACTATTAATCCATGTGATTAAAAATGAACATGTGAAGTTGGTAAAATAAGATACAGATGGAGTTCTGAACTTTTCTGTGGAAAGTTGTTTACTACTCTGCACCATTCTACTTGGCTATTCTACGTGTACACAAGATAAAGAAAGTAGAGAGATGAAAGAAAAACAATTGTTTTTTGGATTGAGTAGTGAAAGGTATGCTGCCTGTTGGTTTTTTTGTTAAATAAATCTATGAGTCATTGTAAGAATTTTAGCACGACTGTAAGTGTTACCAAAGAAACAAGTGCTATATAGGGTTTATATCAAGACATGTATATAGTACAAAAATCTTAGAACACTATTATTAGGCTAAAGTTTGTTTACTAATACTAGTGTGTTGCAAAACTGTTGCAAAGCCAAGTCTTCTAGTAAAACAATATTTTAGTGGATACATAACTGAGTAACCACAGGACAGCAGAGTTTACCTACCACCTGACCAAGGATTGACGGCCCTCAKGCCAGATTTTCCCTGCATAAAGCCATATTAATGTTCATTCATGTTAGAAGAAATGCTCTAGTAGCAGGAATTGCTAACAGTGTCCATCTATTTGTACTGTAGTTAGAAAAAAAGAAGTGCTAACACAGTTTGTCTGCTATTCTGTTCACCTTGAGTTCTACAGAGTCTGGAAAAAAGCATAACGAATTGGAGGGGAAAAGAGAAAAATGTTTTCTTTTAGTTAGAGGCAGAATCTATTATGAGATAATTAATAAGAAGCTTATGCTTTAACATAAAAAGCAACTAGTGTTAAGAACTGAGCTCGCACTAGTTTTTTTGATCCTTTGTCACAAATCACCTAGAAAACACTACTAATAGTGGAGCTTATTGTTATGCAGTAACTCAACACATGAAAAAATCCTCTYGATTAAATTGACAGATATTTTACAAAAGATGGTTTTTGTTTATTGTCTAATAGCATTTAACTCAAAGGCTGACCTCACAGCCTCCTTAGCATCARCTCCTTTCAATACAGCACTGGAGGAATATCTGACCTGCAGTCAGACTTGCTTATTTTGTGAAATCAAGGTCTGTGCATAATGGCAGCTCTACCTGTATTTAAAGCTTGTCTGCTGTAAGAAGTCTGAATCACTATCTAYGACTACTTGGGATATTTTGATTCATCTTGCTAGTCCTGAAGCCTCAGGTGGTTTCTGAGYAAGAAAAGGGGGAAATTATCCTTACAGTATCTAAGACTATGTGCAGGAGAAAGCAGCTTTTCTTATCTTCTCAGCAAAGACATAATAAAATGCTCAATTTTACAAAGAAATGCCTAAGTGGACTATCAAATTTCTGTATTTCTTTCAGGCAAACAAAGAGATTTCACTTCCTGTAATGGACACCATCTTCTGGGAAAGAGTAGGACACTTAGGTCCTACMAGATACCATGTTCTGTGACTGCTTCTGTACTATGTAACAAAAATCAAAACTCTTGATATGGCTAATGGAATGACTGGCAAATGGAGAAGAGACTGACTTCTCCCTAAATTAGTTCAATAAAAATTAATCTCTTCTGCTATCAAATGAATAATTTGATTTGACTACCTGTTCTATTAGTTTTCTGACCAAATCATTTGAACTCACTGGGCTATYGATTCAAATTTAATTATAACATTAATTTGATCTTTATTTTGTTTAACTATAATTAACTCTATGAAATTTTTGCATATTTGTGTAATAAAAAGCTTACTTAAGATCTGTGTTTAATAAAAATTTTGATATTTCTTTTTTGACAGTTTTCATTTCTTTCACACTGAAACCTTAACTATCTTATTCTTTACTTAAGATTTGTAAGGAAATGAAAATGGCTATCTACAGTCCCAAAGTTTTTAAAGCAAACTTTTGCATATTTTTGCTATTAGTCTTGTAAAGACACGAAACAATACAAGATCTCCAGGTAAGTGACCTAAATAAGCAAAAATACAATTTAAATACAGAGACTACTTCTATTTATATGAAAAAAGCAAGGTTTTTTAGTAGGGTCAGTAATGAGAACCACATAGGATTAGAAGGAATTAACCACAAAATGGTATCTGCCTATTGTGAGGTTTACTTTTATATTCTGGTTGTGCTTTCAAAATAACAGGGATTTTAGTTTTTTTAAAAAAGTGTATCATAGGTGACAAATTCACTACYGGTAGAAAGATCCAAAAGGGATCAGAGTGAGAAACATACATGGGAAAGACACGAAAATATGTTATCTATAAAAGCATAAAGAACTTCACTCGACTTGCATGACTTTTTGTATCGAGCACGCTACAGCAGTCTTTTCATTCTAATATGAAACTATAGTAAGGATCATTGCACTAATGCATGAGGATTTGTGATAATGTTGCAGAAATTTTACTGTCAAAACTGAACTGCAGTGTAATGACTTTTGTTATCATGGTTTCTARTAACTATTCAGCATGAATTGACCCTACATATGTTTTACTGCAATAATATGTCAGTTATTCACAAAGTAAAAAAAGCAAACAGAAATCAATAGGCCTCTCCACACATGCACTGTAATATGGCCACTTGAAGACAGTAGATCATGAATAAGAGAAATATTTTATTTACATTTTAAAACAATTGTAATTTGCAGAAAGACTATTTTAAAACAAAACTTATGTGAACCAAAACAATTATCAGATTTTTATAAGACTTTACCACTTGCAGTGTTAAAGATTGATTCAGGCAAATAGGTTCTTACATAAAAAAGACTTCCTATATCTCTGCATTTGGGAATCACCACTGATTTCATCATAAGAACAAATGCCAATGTCTGCAATATAACCACCAATGCTTTAGCACCAGACACTGTAAGCATCAAATATTACTCATGGCATAGATTTTTCTAAATGACTAAGTTCCAAGACTGTCCAGAACCAAAAGAAAGATTTAGAAATAATTAGAGCTGAGTTTCATACATAGTCATATTCTTGGCACTAATAGGCAGGATTTTGTTACAAAAAGTCCACCAAAAGAAGAAAAGAAAGAGAAAAAGAAAAGAAAAGAAAAGAAAAGAAAAGAAAAGAAAAGAAAA
>NW_028186601.1:2082060-2094657 GCF_003343005.1 Rhea americana | reverse complement strand
GAAAAGAAAAGAAAAGAAAAGAAAAGAAAAGAAAAGAACTACAAATCTTGCATGCTTAAGTTGTTGCCACCTCAAAACACATGTATAAAAAACAATCATTTTTCAACACGATCAGATGAAATCTAACTGCCTTTGAAAGTAAATGCTTTGTTTAATTAATGCCAAGACTCACAAGAGTTTATTCAATGTTATCTATAAAAGATGGAAATTTCTGGTTCATGCTAACAATGAAGCTAGGACATCCAACTTGATAGATCTGCCAYTGGGCAGCTGAAAATATGTATATGGAAAATCAACTTAAGGAATGTCTTTGTGGAGGGAAGTATCTTTCTCAAATGCAGTAAACTGTTAAGAAAAGCATATAAGCGGGTAACAGTATCTCAGAGAAAATTTTCATGTCTAGATTGATATTTCATTTCACTAATATTTGATACTTGAACATTAAAATTTGGATAARTTTAAATTCATTGTAGCAGTGATCAAACACTCAAAAAAGTATATTTTCTGAGATAAAATATATTTCCTTTTTTGTAAATGAAAGAAAATATGCATTTAAGTTCTGACCAGTAACTATTCAAAAATATAACACTTTGTAGTACAAAATTAATTAGGTAAGCACAGCATTACCTTAAAGAAAGTTATATAGCCATTACATCTCTACATTCATCTTAAATYCCTAAATATACATCCAGAGATAAGTTTACAAAGGAACCTTAGCAGATTCTAAAGTCTGCTGTAGAGTAAGAATACTGATTAAAAATCTTCAAATGCTTGGATGTGATTTACAAATAAAGTCAAAGGAAGACATGCTGAAAGTCTCACTAGACTCACTAGAATGACCAGAATGACCATCCCCATTTGAGTATAATTTGCTTTCTTTTTTGTAATAAATAAAAAATGACTCCATACATCCTTGCAGAAATCAGGAACACTGAAATATTRCACATTAGTACTGTAAGTATAGATGCAAACAGAAAAGGTTTCTCATATACACATTTGGACTTATGTATGCCCACAACACATTTCTCAAATGCTTGTCTTWAAAAACCAAGATTTTCTGGTATATAAAAAGAAAGTTCTCCCTCCCACACCAAATTTATGTAACATGCTCTACAAATTAATATARACTTACTGTAGCTTCTCCCTTGTTTTTCATTTTGATGGAAAAAAATGAACCCCCCCCCCAAATTTAATTCAATTTCATGTTCTATTACCTTATTTGCCTGTTCTCCAGCTAAATGTTTTTCCAGTTATTTTTCATCTTCCTCTTCACTCTTCCTTTCTTCTGGAAACCCTTTTCATACTATTCATTCCTTTCTACCTCACAGCAATTTATTCTCTAGCTGGATTGACTTATCTAAATTCCTCTCTTTAATAGGACACTACTGAAAATCAAGTAAGTTTCTCAAACGTGTTCTTGATGAACCAGTTTTCTTTCAGAAAGTGCTGCTTCTCAAAAGCAAGACTGTTCTTTGGATCATCTGAGGCTTGTGGAGTATGACTAAGGAAAGGCTTTTTTGCCTTCATGTCCTCAAATAGCCTGTTGACCAGGGTTCAACATGCCGTAGGACCAAACAGAACCATTTTAACCCAATTAACATTCCAAATGGAGGGAGTGCAAGAAAGAAAATAACTGAAAATAATCCAGCAGTTATATTAATACTTATCTGGGCTACTGGAGACTCATATTTGTGCACTTACTTAAAAGATACAAAGTTGAAACTTGAATGTGTATCTTCCACTAGGCTACTACTTATTGTGGCATGCTAGGCTCTCCTCAAATATCCAAAGAAAAAGCTACTAACATAAAAAAATTGTTCATTAGGATAAGAAATCCATCTCATATGAGTAGCAGTAGGGAGAAAATACTACTTATCTCCTCCCAAGAGCATTCCCAGTATGCAAGAAGGAATTATCCTTTTATAGGTGTAGCCTCTCTATATAACAATGTATATCCCTGCTGTATCTAAATGTATATTCCTCAGTGCTCAGAAGCTCCCAAAGTCACAACAAAACACTTCATGTTACCAATGTGTTATTCCACYCAACATCAAAACCGAGCTATTTTTAAGGCTGAACAAAGCAGCTACTTAAAAGCCCAGAGCAAACCTACTTAATTAGCTATGGCAGCTGCTATTTCCAGTTACATTACTCCAAACAATGTAAAAATAGCAGTTTGCTTTTTATATCAATATTTTTTTAAAAAAGCTTCTAATTTGGGGTGCATTATATATACATATTTATATCACGTAAAGGGAAGAAAGTTTTCAGGATTTAGAGAACGATGAGYACACTTTCTTCTTCTTGAACGTTCATGTTACTGTGATGCATACACACAGTACAGTAACTAAAAAATCATTACATGGACACTCCCTCAGAACTGATTTTCTGTTGTAGTTATAATTCAATTATTAGCAAAGTCTAAGAAGAAAAAAATACCGTCTTTTTATATGAGCTGTTTGTAATCAACACCTTTTTTCTTTTTGTCACAATTACTAAATACTTTCTGTATGGGATAATGGTAGAATTATTTTGCTGTTATAGTTGGACTAGATATTTATTTTAAAAAAGAGTTATCAAAAAGAAAATAAGATCAGTTGTCACRGTAATTCTCAAATTAATATTGTGCATAGAATATACCTCTGCTCAATGGCACAGAGGACTGTCAGAAATGCTAAATATTATCATCACTAATTTCTACCACAAGCTAGGCGTATGTGGTATAATGCTGAATATAAGCTCCTATAGAATAACATCATACTCATAACCATTTTCTTCAGGAATAAGATTTTAAAAAGCCAAGCAAATGATTATGTAGCACTGCTGATGAAACTAGATCCTGTTGATATTAYATTGCAATTTTGCTATATTTTACTATGTTTATTTTATTATATTCAAATTGAGAGTGAAAAAGCAATAATATATGCCAACTCATCTGCAGTTTTCTTTGTTTCCAGACTACCACCGAGATGCATTAAAATATCATCCATACTATACCCAAAAAGGTAAAATGTTGAGTGTGAAATCTGTTTCAAAAATGTTATCAAGAAATTTTAAGTTTTGAGAATGTAGAAGACAGACATTCTAACACCCAAAGAGTCAGAAGTTTCAGATGGCAGCCTAACGCAGATACATTTTTTTTTTAGATATGGTAAAGAGAATATGYCCAAATTCTGCATTCAGGGAAAATATATTCAATTCTTTCTATAACCCAGCCATTTTAAGAAAACATTTTGATACTCATAGCACTGCCTCTACTATAACATTGACAAAACATAATTGACACTCATACGGTGAAGAGGAGATAATGTCTCMTATTTTTGATGTGTTAAATCTCCAACATTTTCCACCAAAATAGTCAGCCCTATGAATATATGCTTAAAATTTGATTTGYTCTGGAAAGGGCAGCATAGTTAACTAGACAACTTTGGAAGGTATTTTCGTATTGATATTTGTCAGCAATAAACTGTATACACTGAATTTGAAAATTATAGATAAATTCAAATGATACGTGAGGAAATGCGCAGTTGATGATAACACATACAATGGACTGATAAGAGTGAAGCTTTAGCAAATAATTTGGATTTGATATCTCATTTATTTATTTGCAGAATTCTACTCTGTACTTTTAGAAAAGGGACTAAAATATCAATGTGTCAGGACCTGATTCCAACATAAATGACCTAAGTTAAAAAAGATTCTTCCCTGAAACTGTTTATTTGGATTTAAGGTTTGTGGGCACAAGAATGATTTAAATGCATATTAATTTTCAAAAATACTAAAGTGAAAGACAATCAAGGAACAATGAATAAACAATAAACATATAAACAATAAAATATTTGATCAACATTTTTGAATTGCTTATATTTGGTACTGAGAGGCTCATATTTTGAAAGCTATCTATACACATAACAAGGAGCAACAAAAAAGACTTTTTACATGAATTTACATTACCTGGAGATTTCCACAACAGTTCTTCAACATGTCACTTGACTCTTATTCCATGACACTTTTAAAAATATATATTATTTAGTATATGTTTTTGTAAATGTAACTTTAGTCACCAAACATTAGCTCAATGCCTCCATCAYGTTTATTAAACTATATTTTACCTTTTTTCATTGTCATTTGACTGCTTTGTAAATTAAAGGCTTGTAGTGTCTGCCTATAACTGTCATAAAACTCACAATTCCCAGAAAAAGCCTTCTATTAAGAAATTCTATGAAATGGTAAGGTACACTTTAATTACTTGGTAATATAGCTAGACACAAAAATAAATACATTTCATGTTCAACAGAGAATTATGAATTCTTGAATAATAAATTATGAATATCTTACATGAACTGCTCTGTAAAAGTAAAAAACAAACAATGGAAAATACAAAGAGTTTAAAATATCTATTAAGAAAATAAGAATTCATAGGTATTACTAGCACATATTCTACTGTTTTTAAGGAGCTCATTGAGATCAAAATAATTTTAGAGAGAAGAGAAATGACTACAGAATTGATGGAGTTGTATTAGCATTTTACCTGATGATGATCTCTAACTGCAGCTTCCACTTTTATTCTACTGTCATAGAGTACTGTAAGGTTTTCTTTATCATTTAAGTAGTAGTTCTGAAAGATACTGTATTCTTGAGCTAACCACAGATTTTCTTTAATGATTTGCTCCAGTGTAGCCTAAAAAGAAAAGGAATTTATTGCATTCCCTAAAAAATACTTTTCTAAAAAATAAAATTTTAGATCACTCCTGCAATTTTCTTGACTCAATCAGTTGTGAATATCTGCAAAATATAGATGAAAGGACTACAGTTCCAATGAAACCATTGGAAAACCTGCAAATGCATTTAAAGTGGTTAGAATTTTGCTGAATATGCTAATACTGCTGGTGACTGCACTAATAAATTATTGTGTAGAAAATGATATTGTAAATAGTTACAGTAGAAACTACTAAAGGGAATATATGTCCTACCTCTCTATATAAGCCTTCCTTCTGGATAGAATTTATCTTATTTTGATTGCCAGAAAATCCATCAAATTTCTCACTCACATTTTACTTTTCTAAATTCTCATTTTCAAAATTATTTCTAAAACTGACATAAAGCAATATTCATGTCTTCAGGTAAAAATTTTAATGTTTCAAATTTGATTAACTTAATTTTTAAAGACTAATTATGTTTTGCCTCTTTCTTTGCCACCAGGTAAAGTTAAAGTTATTAGGCATGTTAGTTAGTTATTAGAAACATTTCAACTGCATTTACATCTTATTTTCTGGGTCATCTGAGTTTATAACCCAGATATTATACCTTAAATTATAAAAATATATAGTCTTYGATTTAACTCAATTTAAAATTTATTTTTATAAGGAATTCTGTTTTAAATTCTGTCATTTTTCCATTAGCAAGCATTGATGGAGAGGGTAGCCCAACTAGACTATTACTCATACAGTTAGTTCAATATTGTAATTTCAGAGAGCTTTGACATTTACAAGTTTTTCAATTTCCACATTGAAATTTAACACCAAACAGGTGATTTCTACATTTCAAAATATTTTTTCAAGTATATTTTTAATACATGTCTTTACAGGAAATTATTAAAATATTTCATTTCATGCTAGTGATGACAGTGCTAGCTTGCACAGAGATGAGATGTATGAAAGTAACCAACTGGCAAACCTGAAATTTAATGAATTTACATATGTTGTTGCCTATTACACTTGGGTGGTATTTCTGTTAAGAAGGGATGCATATTATAAAGTGGAGGAGTGCAGGTAATTTTACAATTACAAGAGCGCATAGAAGTCTGTGCCAACTAACTAAGGCCAAAGGTCCCTGTGGTGGGTGTATGCCCTAATGTAAGGCAATATTTTCTTGTTATGCAAAAGCTACAGCCTGGAAGTGGCTAAAGGCAGAAGAGTCTATCTAAGAGTCTTGGTTGTATTTGGAGTCCTGTGTGCTGTGTGTACTCCTGCTGAAAAGCACAGCTAACACAACAGCCAAGCAGCTGGAGCACACGATGACAGCTTTGGATGAAGCCTGTCTATCCAGCAGCAGAGATGATAGACCACCCTGCGACTTGACAATCCCAAACTGCAAGTGAGATGCTCTCACGGGAGGTGGGGAGCAACCAGCTGTCCTAGCAGTTGGTTCACCAAGAAACCAAAGAAATGAATTGTAAATAATTCTAGTTGCATTTTGGGGAGAGGAATATTCAATGTTACTCTGAGTATTTTCCTGTTCTCCTCCACTTCAACAGAGTACTATTTAAGTCAAAAGATGCATGTCTGAGGCACRAAAATTAGCTTTTGAGCACAGAGTAGTTTAGTTTCATTTTCCTACTTTCGTATCTGTGTTTATACATGATTCTGAGAAAATATGTGTAGAAACTTGGAATAGTTACACAACTAAATCTAAAAATTCTTGGCATATAGACCTGTCACTCTCTACATCACTAAATTATGAAAATGTAATGCATCTTTCAGAAACCTGAAAAAGTGRACATGTACATTTTAGTGAAGAAGATGCAATTACTTCCTTTATTAATCTTTAGGGATAGGTAAAGCCTTCTTTTCAGACTGATGCCTTCATTAACAAATATGTGATGATTGACATTAATGTGTTGACATTCAGTATCTGCAAATGACTAACTTACTCAGCATTGACAACTTTCATAAATTCAAGGAATACAGGAAAACTACTGAAAAGTTAACTATTTGTAGAAAATTAAATCTATATGGTAATTTTCATCAGTATATACCCGAGTATAAAACCAGATCTATTATTTAAAATGGTACAGACCTTTTGACCAAGAGCAACAATATACCAACGAAAAWAAATCGGCCCTCTCCAGATTTATTAAGAGTCAGTGGCTACACCTATACATCTAGCTATACTAGTTGTTCAATTTGAAAAAGAGCTTTACTGCATAGCCTATGACAGCTGAGACAGTTAAAGTGAAATGGTTCCTTTTCTCCATTCACTGTTCTGAAAGTAGAGGATCARAATGCAAAGAACATACATTCTTCAAATATCCAGAAGTTACTCACTGACATTTCTAGAGTGGACTTCCTAGAATGTAGACAAGAAAAAAGTTCTTTAAAGGCACTCTATGAAAGAGAGGAATGGTTAAACCAAACCACCAAACTCAGTATGTGAGAATACATGCTACACTTTCTTTTCCTAGTCTAGGAGAATAGGGATATGAATGTCAAAATTGACCTTAAAGATGTTTAAGTACAGGATCCTGAAATTTGTTTTATCTCTGCATCTCAGACTCCTGAACTCACATACTATATACTCATAAAAAGCACTAAGATCCATGTGTTTATTCTTCTCTTCAGCAAAACTTGAAATCAAAGACTTCTGATATACTAGTCATTGTCTTCAGATGTTTGAGTTCTTCAAACATTCTAGAACTGATGGCTGAAATATAGGAAGGAATTTATGACATTTATCTGTTTTTGTCTGATTCAAATGAAGTACTTCCGGACAAAAGTAAGCATAATTCAGAGGATTTCTTGAAGGCACTTAGACAAAATGAAACTTGAAGTCTTGTAGTAGAGAAAGCAAATTAAACTAGCAAATGTCATACTAAAAACAAACGAAAAAAGATACTTCTTTGCACTATATGTAGGTAAGGTGTGTAGATTCTTGTGAGTATCAAAAACTTGCACAGATTTAAAAGGAAGATAGAACTTCTAGGAGGACTATTAAACGAAAAACAAAATTGTTTTGGCTTAAGAGAGGGCTAGAGAATTGTTCTGGGGAAGTATTACAACATGGTTTCCTTGTTCTTATAGTTATCCCTGGACATTTGGTATCTGAGGCAGAATATACGGCTTTGATGGAACAATATGCTTTTATCTCTTTATGTACTCTTATTCAACACAGCAGCTTGGGAAGTATCCCCATCTTCCAGGGACTGCAGGAAGCTAGAACACTATTCCTCACTACACACATTTCGTGAAATATTCTGTCATAACATAAATCAGTATTTAGATAATAAAAWATGTGGAACCAACAAAAAATTGAAAACAACAAAATCCTCCCCCCTAAAACTTGCARCTAACTTAGCACCAGTACTGCTGAACTACGTAATAGAAAAGCAGACGCAACACCACGCAACACAATGACGAATAATCAGTTCAATAACTCAGGATACATAGAAATTTCTTCTAGTAACAAAACCTTTGACTTCTTAGGCTGCAGATACAGATCACCACTAACTTAGTTTAACATAAAGGGAAAAAGAGAGCAAGGATGAAATTTAAAAACAGTCAGGGCATACTGCAGCTTGGTGTCTGCAGCACAGAGAAAATGTGTGTTTTATGTTATACCTGCATCCTTTTATGTGCACTAATACCAACCTTTTGTGTTGCAACTGATTCAGGAATTATTTTATGATTCCACATTTGTGCCACAAAGGTTTGTAAAGAATTGAAGAGACCAATCTTAGGATCAATGATTCTGTTCACATAATGATGTATCTATAAACATGATATAAATCCCTGTGATTTACAAAGTCAGTTATCAGTTTGAATGGCCACTCTGACAGCAGTGTTTTGTCAAAAGATAAGAACAATTGATTTTGACAATCAGGTGCATCAGCACAATAAACTAATTATTAAAGGATCTATATTAATTGGTTATACTACTTAAACTTGATGTTGTGAGGAATGAAATTGGTTTCTCCAAGCAGGAATGATTGTTTCTTTTGTAGGTAAGAAATATTCTTGTTGGAGAATAACTCATAATATGATCAGACAAAAGAAATAACTTATCTTAAAATTACTGTGTTCATGTGCATCCACCTCCCGTCTCCATAGAACTTTCCAGTAGCAGTTTAGTAAAGTTTTTCCAGCAGTAGCTGTTGCACACCGTATATTYCTCTTCCAAAGGCATAAAGAGCATGTTGATTCCCAATGCTACACATTCATCGTAACAGAGCTGACAATCCACCATTATGGAAAAGAAAGTTATTGTAAAGCAAGTAAAAGATTTTTTTCTTCTTTGAGGAAAACGTTTATTAGCACCTAATGTTTATTAGCAAGTAGTTTGGGTCCTAAAAGTCACAGAAGCCACAAATTAATTTGCATAACAATCACTGACTCACGCTCCTTACTTGGGACCTTCTGCTGATGCTGCCACCAGCATCTTCTGGTTCCTAAGCATCATGCAGCTACTCAGCAGATCTCCAGTCCTGGAACCCTGTTAAGGTATGCTGTGCAAACACCTGAGTCTTGTTTGAACAATCTCTAGTACRAGTCAAGAGATTTACCTTGTTGATAGCACATACTGATCTAGTACAATTTGCAATACATTTGGATGGTCTCTGAGCTGAAATAGGTCTTCCCCTGCATCTGCTGCCAGTGAAAAAAACCTAACAACACAGAGTTTTTTACAYTAGCTCTTCTTCTGAAATACAGTGTCTTTTTACATCCACGTTATGAACTTTTGCTTTACTTTGTATGGGTGAAGACTTAGAAAATGCACCCTGAAGTATATATACAAACAGGGAAGTGAGAGTTCGTATTTTTAAATAACTTGTTAGAGACCATTTCAAACAAACTAATTTTCTGACATTGCATTTAGCTTATCTGTGAGCAAAGGTAATGATAGTTAAAGTAGTCTTTCACTGATAATACAGTAGGTCAAATGATAATATCAATAATTTTGAATGAAGTAAGTTAATTCTTATAAGGGCTCAACTGGAGAATTAATATGGAAAATAAAAACAGACGTATTAAATAYTTGCAAGAAAATTTATGTCCCTTTGTGGACRGCAAACTGAAACTGCTACTAAAATAATACCGGCAAACATAAAAGCAGACCTACCGCTTWAAGTATTACAGGTATTCCAAAATAAATAAACTATACAAGTATTTTGGGTCACATATGTAAGACTTTTGGGGTCACAATTTTTCATTCATTGATTTTGCTTCCATGTTTTTGTTTGTTCATATGCAGTCTTTTCTGGAGGACTTGGAATATGCAGGGTCTCCACAAAGTARTTTTTGTCTGTGGCTCATAAATCAGATTATATTTACACTATAAAGAGAATGCGGTTGTAGAATAAGATCTGAATGCTACACGATCATTCTGTATTCGTGTAGTTGTGCCAGTATCTGTGAATACATAGCTGCAAAAGATCTGCAAAGCAAACAGAAGACAATACTGGAACCATTAGAAATATTTAAGTTTATCCTGCTTCACCTTCTTCAGAGCCCTGGGAATGGAGTAAAGGCATGAATCTCAGGGGATCAATACGCCAAAAAAGCATTCATTATCATCCCTCAAWTTTTCTCTTCAAGAACCAAAGGAAGAACTTTTTCTTTTGTCTTCGGTAACAATGTGTTCTACCCAAAGGACTTTCCAAAAATGTGGTTCAGAATTAACTGCTCCAATAACGATTGAACAGAAGTGAAGAATTTACTGCTCAAATGTTCACACATATGCAGAAGGATCAAATTTATTTTACTTTTATCTAYTGAGGAATCTCAACTACAACAAAGGAGACTGGTCTCTATGCTGGAGTCATGGTTAAAAACGAAAGTCACCTCTTGCACCGATTTGAGATCAAGAACTGGAGAAGTCTAAAGACTTATCAATCCAAAGGCTTGAACTGATAAAGCAGAGACCCACCTCCAAGATCAGGAAACCTAACAGTAAATGGTATATAGCAACACTGATTTTTCAGAGGTGAATGAAAAACCAATGAGTAACTATCTAGTTGGGCTACATCCCATGAAGTTTCTTCCACCAAATTATAAAGTAGAGAATAAGCACATGTACAGTTCATGATAAGATGGTATGTTACTACTGACAGAATTTTGGAACATCTTGATGTGTGATCAAAACAACATATCAAAGAACCCCGAAGGGTCCTGGTTAAACACAAAGGCTTCAAATCTTTCTCTGTAGTCCAGAAGGAGGGAACTTTTTCATTGTAGAATCATAGAATCACAGAATTGTTGGAACTGGAAGTGACCTCTGGAGATTATCTAGTCCAATACCTCAGCTCAAGCAGGGTCACCTAGAGCATACTGCCCAGGGCGCTATCCAGAGGGCTTCTGAATATCCATGGATGGAGACTCCATAGCCTATCTGAGCATCCTGTTGCACTCTTCAACCTCAAAGTGAAGTTTTTCCTTATGTCCTTATGTTATGGAACTTCCTGTGGTTCAGTTTGTGCCCATTGCCTCTGTCCTCTTACTGGGTACCACTGAAAAAGAGTCTGGCTCCATCTCCTTTACACCCTCCCTTATGATACTTATACACATTGATAAGATCCCTTCTAAGCCTTCTTTTCTCAAGGCTGAACTGCCCCAGCTCCCTCAGCCTTTCCTCCTATGACAGATGCTCCAATCCCTTAAACACCTTCCTGTCCCTTTGCTGGACTTGATCTAGTAGCTTCWTATCTCTCTTGWACTGGTGGGCTCAGAATTGGAACCAGTACTCCAGGGCTGAGTACGAGGGGAGGATCTCCTCCCTCAACCTACTGGCAACACTCCTCTTAACCCAAGATACCACYGGCCTTCTTGGCCACAAGGGCACATTTCTGGCTCATGATCAACTTGTTGGCTACCAGCACCCTCACATCCTCCTTTGCAGAGCTGCCTTCCAGCAGGAGAGCACCCAGCTGTACTGGTATGGGGTTAYTCCTCCTCAGCCACACGACTTTATATTTCCCTTTACTGAACTAAAAGAGGTTCCTCTCTGCCCATTTTTCCAGTCTGTYCAGGTCTCTCTGAACTATTTGAATCATTAGCAAACTTGCTGAGGGTGCACTCTGTGCCATCATATAAGCCACTGTTGAATAAGTGGAACAGCATTGGACCCAGTACTGACCCCTGGGATATGCTACAAGTTACYGGCCTTCAGCTAKACTTCRTGCCACTGATCCTCACTCTGTGGAGTCCAACTTCTTTGAAAGATCAGAAATAACTATTCTGAAATTATTCTTCTAATGGTTTCATGAAACTTCAGAGCTTATTGCCTGTGCTCCAACAACAGATCTGCCAATTGCTACATTTAYAGACTTTCTGTCAACTAACTGCCTTTCAGAACATAATGAATTTCTTCCTCCTGTCTGTCAGAAGTTTAAAACATTTGCCAGGCTCCTACTCAACAGAATAGTACCTAAATAGAACTACTTGACAATTAACTAACCTGTCTGAGGATAAGAAATTATTATTATTATTATTATTATTATTATTGAAAGAATGAAGATTGAGAGCGCTTTGTCTGCAGGTAAAATTTAGCCTTTAATTTAATGTTGTGATCAGTCATGATCACAAAGATTCAGAAGGAGAAAAACAATATTCAAGATCTGCAAAAAGCCACAYTATATTTTCAGTTAGTATGTTTTCATGTTGCAAAAACATAATTTGACACCACTCATACATGTTAAACATATACTTTCATCAATAGGTAAATTCAAGGGATGTACAGGATACTGAAAAGTTTCTAAGTCTTGAACTAATACTAGATGAATCTCATGGTCTTGGTAAATCTCTTTAATAACGCCTAAAAAAAAAAAAAAAGAAAGAAAGAAAAAAAAGAGAGAAAAGAAAAAGCATTGGGATGGGCATTGAAGAA
>NW_028186601.1:2072440-2081988 GCF_003343005.1 Rhea americana | reverse complement strand
ATTCAAGGGATGTACAGGATACTGAAAAGTTTCTATCTCATGAACTAATACTAGATAAATCTCATGGTCTTGGTTGGTCTCTTTATTAACGAATAAAAAAAAAAAAAAAGAAAGAAAGAAAAAAAGGAGAGAAAAGAAAAAGCATTGGGATGGGCATTGAAGAACTGGTAGCTCATAAAAAGATAATGAACTGATGAAGACAGATCTTCATGACATCCAATGCCAGGATTGTGTTAGGGCCCAGTACTGATTTGCTGGCACCAGCTTGGATATGTCACTTAAATAAGCCACAGTGCTTCCTTTTTTGATATCATAGAAAGAGATTGGTATCAAAGCAGTGAACTGGAAGCACAAGCATGACTCCTTCAGGTAGCTGGGGTCACTGATTCCACCAGCAGTGTCAGGAATATAGCTTCAGAAAGCATAAGAACAAATTAGCAAGCCCATAGAAGTGAAAACTAAAGAAGTATTAAAGCAAGCAGAACACAAGCTAAAGTTCAAAGACAAAAAGAAATTGAATAAATAACACTGCTGTTGCAAAGGATGTGAATGACAACAGACATTACAAAACAGAAGGGAAGAGCAAACACTTCTTGCATTTGATGCAAACTGTAGAAAAGTGTAATTTCAAGAGACCTTTATTACAAGTTAATTAGAAACACTTATTATGATATACAATGCCAGTGAATCAGGCATTGATTGAGGAGGAGCTCATCAGATTCACTGGCTCTGAATGCTAATGGAGCAAGAGACATTCAAAGACCAGAGGAGCTAAAAAGCAAATTCTTTAAAGAGCTGTATCATTGATAGAAAAAATGCCTCTATATCACAACAAATGCTTACATTTTTTTTTGAAAAATACACCTAGTTTTAAATCAATAGTTGTGTTTTTTGAGACTAATTTGAAAACTTGCAATATCAGAATATACCTTAGAAGCATATTACACAGGCTAAAACTTTAATTCTGAATTTAGGTTTACTCTTCCATATACAGACTCATTAATTTAGGAAAATCTACTTGTTATGAACAAAGCCAATCTGTATATGTAACAGGTTGCAATTCAGTATCCAACCTCAGAGTACAGTTGATAAATGTATACAATATGCATTTGAAATTACAATTAAAAAATTTTCCAATCTTATATCCTGCTCCACACCTTAAGTTTAAATTGTTTGTCTAAAAAGAAAAAACAACACTTTATGGTTTCTGCACATTATTGGTTTCTGCATAGCATAGTTTTAGATTATTAAACACTAACTTATTTGCCTATTATTGCATCATTAACTTTTCTTCTATATCATCACAGTTTGATTATATATACCTGTCAATATTTTTAGAGCATACCATGAGTAGTAACTTCTCCTTCAAGCTATTATGGAAAAGATGGAACCTTATGGAAATGCCCATTCATTTATTTCATTTTGACCAGTTAAAGAATTATACAGGCCCTCTATTTTCTTATATATTTAGGGAAGGACAGTTTGTATGACTAGGGGAAAAGGCTAATTATTCACAGTAAGGTCATTAGACACACACTTTCTTTTTGTCTAATATTTTTGCATATTGCAAAGACTAATATTTTTGCATTTTTTGTATATTTTGATGGCACCATGCAGACAGATGGAGCAAATAAATAATCAGTCTCCTTATTCACATGCTAATGCAGAAGCAAATGTTCTTTCAAATGTATACCTGTAAAGACTGAACTCAAAAAGACATCCAAAAGGAAAAAGTAATATTGAATAGAATATCCATTACTTCCACACACCTGCCAGGCAGCTTTTTTATCTCTGAAGTTTTGTCCTTCCCTAAATTTGTAAGAAAATAGAGGGCCTGTATAATTTTTTAACTGGTCAAAATGAAATAAATGAATGGGCATTTCCATAAAGTTCCATCTTTTCCATAATAGCTTGAAGGAGAAGTTACTACTCATGATATGCTCTAAAAATGTTAACAGGTATTAATTATTTGAAAATTTAAAAATATTTTGTTGCATCATTAAATAAAACATAGAAAATATATTGGATTTTTCAGAACAATATAGTTAATTTTGAAAAAAAATGTAGCTAGACATAAAAAATACTAGCATTTAGTTCCGGCTCCACAAACTCATCCACTTTAGATTTTCACATAGTCAGAGAGATTAATTTTCAGACCTGGCATCCAGAAGTTTTTATAATTCTTTGAAAAATGAAAAACACTAAATCACTTGATATTGGTAAATCAGTATTGCTTCTTAGTTCTAAATAAAGGTTCTAAATTTTGTAGCTACATACTTTGGTCCAACTGAGTTATGTACTTTGCTCCACTGTCCACAACCAAGCTATYTGGTTGCAGTGAACTTTGCCATAGCAACAATGCATGTGACTGACACCCAGTGGTCCTCCTAGTTGAGATTTTTTTAAAACCATTGCCTTCTTTGTAGTCCTATCAATTTAAACATCCATAGTAAAAGCTGAGTTTCTGAATTTTTATTAACTAAATTCCTCTGACATGCATTGTATGTGCATATAATTTGATCCTAATAATTGCTTCTCATGGAATTCTGAAATACGGTAATTGATGACAGAGCTCTATTTACTTTAATTATTGCTTAAAATCTAGTAGGCAAAATTCCAGTTAAGATTAGATTTAAACTTGTTTTATAAAGTACTCATTGAAATATTCCTATTGAATAAATTTCATGAGTTTTTCTTTTTTGTAAAGAGATACCAAAAAAATTATGAAAATTTCATTTCAATGAAGATCTCAATCTCATTTCAAAAGCAAGCATAAAAAAATTCTATTCTCTATAACTCACTTATAAAGTAGGATATAGATTTTTAAGAATATCGACTAAATAGAGAATGCATCTCTACTCCTCCCTTATTCTTACTAGAATAAAACTTTTAAAAATTTTCAAAAAATGCGTCTTAGAAAACTTTCACTGAACAAAATTAAACATATAATAAAAAACTGACCAAAACCTAAAAAAAAAAATATATAATGGAAAGTTTTAAAAAGTAATTACATTTTGTATCAACTCTGCAGCCTTTCTCAGTAACAAAATCAGAAATGGTCTGCACRTTTAAAAATTGAGCAAGTATGTTAAGTATATAATATATTATGGCTATAACATAATAGAACAACACCAAAACTTCCATTATTCAAAAAGAACAGGTCTGTCTTCTAGATAAAATAGAAAAAGAGCATAGTTCACCTCTGTATCAATGTAATTTTGTGGTCATCTGTACAGTTCTGTTTGTACCTCAGGGTACTATCTACCATATTAAAATCTTCCTAGCTGGAATGCTGGCAGACCTTAATATTCTCACTAGCCTTAGAACTCCCCAGTGGTGGGCACTTGCACAGAATCCTTGGCAGAAACTCTCTGTGTATGAAAACCTTCATGCTAGAGATTAGGAGAAACTTTTACTTGTCCTCTTTGGAGTGAAATTTAAGATCTATCTTTCTACAAAGATTTCAGTGTCTAACAAAAACCCAAAAGAATGCCCCAACATGAAAACAATGGAAAAGAGGCAGTACATACAAATCAAAACTGCATGAAGACATAAGAAATGCCGAGTACCTTAACACAGTACTATTCTTTATCTAATGAATGTATTTATTCAAGAAACAAGACATGAGAAGACTGGAAGCCAGGAAAAAAAGAAAAAGAAGAAGAAGAAGAAGAAGAAGAAGAAAGAAGAAGAAGAAGAAGAAAGAAGAAGAAGAAGAAGAAGAAGAAAGAAGAAGAAAGAAGAAGAAGAAGAAGAAGAAAGAAGAAGAAGAAGAAAGAAGAAGAAGAAGAAGAAGAAGAAGAAGAAAGAAGAAGAAGAAGAAGAAGAAGAAGAAAGAAGAAGAAGAAAGAAGAAGAAGAAAGAAGAAGAAGAAGAAGAAGAAGAAAGAAGAAGAAGAAGAAGAAGAAGGAGAAGAAGGAGAAGAAGGAGAAGAAAGAAGAAGAAGAAGAAGGAGAAGAAAGAAGAAGAAGAAGAAGAAGAAGGAGAAGAAGAAGAAGGAGAAGAAGGAGAAGAAGAAGGAGAAGAAGAAGAAGAAGAAGGAGAATCTAGTATATTTTTAGTCAGGATATATTATGTTTAATATGCAGTCTGCTTTTAACCTAAAAACTCTAAGAGGAGTGTGGAACAGTTCCTTTCTATAAAAAAATCTAGGATACAGAAAAGCGGCTCCAAGGCAATGAAGGACTACTAATGGCGTTAAATATACTTGTATATGTATACTGCCCACAATGCAATGTAATGCTAAACAAAAGATATTGAGAATTTTCCTCTCTTGATAAGATCAGGTCTAAGGTAGAACACAGTCAAGCTTCAAGACAAGAAATCCTCCAGAATACTTCTATTGTTGGCCATTGCATGTAAAAAAGACATTAATGGAGAAAATAGAGCCAATGAATACCAATATCAAAGAACAACAGCTTTTATCAAGACGGTCATAACCGCTTCTGCTGGATTTTCACGGTATAGCTTCAAAACTTCAAATCATAAATGATACCTTAAAATTGGAGGAAGTCGTGGTACAAATAAAAATATAATTACAGTTGATGTAAATTACATTTTAGACAAACTACACTTTCCCATATAAAGATAAAGGAATATCCACTGGAACTTTTCAAAGCAAAATAACATTTTACAATAACTGCTATAAACAAACAAGGACAACTACATCCAATACTTTAAATTAAACATAGCTGTTTTTCCTCTCTAGAATTATGCAAAATCCTACTAGCTCAACAGATATATGAAATCTGAATTCTTCTGTATAAAACAGGAAACATGGTCATATTAGAATATAACTTCCAAGCAAGTAACTATAAACATGCATCCACACACAGAGTTTTCTTTTTTTTTTAATCCATGCAGTTATTTTCCCAAAAAACAGTTTAGGAAATTTTTATATAATGTTTTACTAGCCTGTTTGAACTGTCCGCCATTTGACTCAGGTAAACATTTAAATGTAATAATGATAATGAATTTTAAGGAAAACTATTCTTTCTGATATCAAAATTCCTGCTTTTCTGCTGATTGCAGTTCTGTGTAACCCAGTTTAATTTGCCCATTCTTGCACTTTCAAATGGTGCTAAGACAACTAAAGTCACAGGCATGCCCCCAAGAAGAAAAATCTACATTCTTGGGCTCTGAATAAGTCAAAACTGAGTTTTACGAACGTCAACTGAAAGGCACAAATGAGTATGTTCTAAGAACAAATGATCTCAGAATCAAAACCACTAGGATAAAAAGGCTACTATCAGCAAGTAAAGCTTTTTGAGAAATACATGCTAACTCCATGAGTTCTCATGCTCAGTACATGAATAGACAAAGCAAAAGGAGCTAAACACAATGTCATTTTTTCCTCAACCACAGAACCCCAATAAAAAACAAAGAGATCCTTCAAGGATAGGAAAGGAGAGAAATAAGGATGAAAAGTGTTTATGAGTGGATTACAAAACTTGAAGAACTTCAGTGACCAGAAAACAGTATCTTTCTGTCTTTGAGTGATGTGCGTATTTGTAATGTGAGTGCTCCAAGCAGTAAGTCCCCATATCCACAGTCATCACAGGAAAAGTCACTGATTTCTTGAAGAAAATAGACTCACTCTATCACATGCTGCATTAGCTTTGAGTCTTCCTCAGTATTACTGCAGTAGTTGATAAGAATATGGACAAAGCTTCAGAAGCCATTAAGAAGGGAGACATTTTTCAGCAAAACCTGATACAGCTTCAGCTCTAATGGGTGCATTACAGTTACAGAGAATTGCTCTATTTGGGTGATTTCATAAGATGCCTTGACATATTTCATATTCACTTTATGTATTCATGTTGTGGCCATATCAGCAGTTAATATGAACCATTTCGCACACCATCTTAAGAATTTTGTCTTCTCAATATAAAAGAATTCTCTCGATGTCAAGAAAGTGGAAAATACTCAGTTCTACACATATGGCATACAGACAAGTGAACACAAACACTGATTCAGTGACTTAAGTGTAACTCAGGAATTATCATGAGAACAAATTTAGGACAGAGACTTTATATCCAGACGGTCATCTATAATGGCAATTGAGTCATGAAGGTCTGGAGCTTTCATTCCCTGATTCCTTATCAGGGACCTTTCACATGTGATTACTCTTTGCTGACTTTGGAAGAACTGTTTCTTTTACAAGCCAAGAGGAAAAGATTTTACTGCAGCATTTTCTAGTAGTAAAATAAAAACGAGGCTAGCCATTCATGCTGTACCTAAATTTGAATGCCTTCATGTGTGGGTTAAAGTTCAAGACAGTCACGTTAACCCCAGTTATTCCAGCTATCAAAACTGGAGGCTTTTTCTTTGTCCCTCAATCAGGATAGTGAAACTATCTGTGTTTCACAGTGGATCAGGACCACAGCAAGACCCTGTCTGGCCTCTTCACAAATCCAACAACCTTCACCAAGGTGCTGACTATTCTGGTTGCTCCTGTTGGACATAAAGTGTTCCTGTTCTCCCATCTAGAAAACAGGCTGCTCATCAAAATATCAGATCGCTTAGTGCTACAGCGCCACTCTTTCTAAGTCCATTTTTAATGGGCGACAAGCAAAATCTCATGTAACCTTCCCCCCAGGAGTAAGAGATGCGGTCTGATTTCTAGTTTTTGGCCATCTATCAGTTGATGCCAGAAAGAGACATGGATATAAGCTTTTGAGATCTATGATGCTCTAATAATTATCATAACCAAAGTTAAAATGGGATACACATCATATATGGTGTCAGGAAGGAGTCAAATTCAGTTGTCATGACAGGTAAGGAGGTCAAGTGAGATAAAATGTGAGAAAAAGGGGACCTGATGCCAGAACTGTCAAAATGTATTTGTAGCACTGTCTCAAAGAGTTTGTTATCAGGAGTCTGTGCTAGTAGTGGACAAGCATACTGTGAGGTGAAGAGGGGTATTTCTTGAGCCATGCCTGAATCACAGAATTAATCCTCCAAGACAAATTTCATCAGCATTATTCCTTTCCGCTGTGAATGTGGGATTTAAAAGAACAACAGACCGGATACCTCCTGTTACATGATTCTCATCCAGACTCTCAAGGATGAGTGTAAGTCAATCAGAAGTATCCGACCTTTACAAGTGACACAAAAGCAAAATCTTATTTTCAGAAACATTATTAGATACAAATGTCAAAAAATATAAATACAGCACTAAAAATGCATTAGATGATACAAGGAATTCAGTGGCTATTGTTGAAGAAGAAGCAGCAGACCTGTGAGCAAAATGATATCCCCAAAGTATCTGTGGCAGTAACATGGATTCTCAGTGCTTGCTATGCAGAACAAGAGAAATCACAACAGAAATTGCAACAAGCACCTCCATCCTACCTGCTTATGTGATAAGCATGAAGAAAAGTAGGATGTGAAATTAAAAGTTTGACCTATGTTATGACTGACCACTCTATATTTTTTCATATTCAGAATACTGCTAAAATCTCTAAAACTAGTATTTGAAATACAATGTATTTGGTGACTTACTTTTTACATAATAGCACAGTACAGATTGCACAAAACCAAAGAAAGGTGCTAAAGAATCTAGGGAACAAATAAAATTTGACTGTTGTCTGCAGACAGCATTTTAAGACACATGACTTATTATGCATTTATGTTATAGAACAGCATTTCTAATATACATTATTTTTATGCAAATGTATAAGAAAATGTGTTATATTTTATATTCATATCAAAACAATTAGATATGAAAACTTCAATAACAAAATTGCAACCAATCAACTTGTTTATTGTAGTAAAATTAAGGAGTTGCTTAATAACTTATTCTTCACATGGCATTCAAAACTCACTAGTTTATTTTGATGTTATCTATACTAGCTGATTAAGATGATACACTCAGCTTTTCTATCTCCAAACTCTTTCATTACATAATATAACATTTTAATTTAACCACTGCAAACAAAYATTCTTGCTATGCAATTCAGTGGGATCATACTGGTTCATTTTACACGCCCCAACTGTTCATAGAGTGTATTAACTTGGGAAATAACTGGATAACATGGTATCACATAAAAATTCCCTATAAGTCAGCTGTTCCCAGTTCTTTAYCCTGAACACTTGGGGAAAATAAGTACTTTTGATGAACCTTATATTCATGGAATAATACTACAGGCAAATACCCTCTTCATCTCCCAAAACTCCTTCAGCTTTTAGATGATCAACTATCATCAAAAATCTTCTTCAGGACAGTAGAGCAGTACTTTCTAAAAAAGTACTTCGTGTAGCATGTTAATTTTTCACTACAGTCATATGACTCTATTGTCAGATGGAATTTTTTTCTACCTGGAAAAAATCTGAGCTTCTGAGTTAACAGAAGGTGTCATAAAGTCTTCTCATCCTTCTCATACTTGTCTCTATCTCATCTGCAGAATTCTAAGAAACCTACTCAGAGTTCCTAACCTGTTCGAACAGTGCTCAACCGTCTTAAGATTAGCAACAAATCACTTTTTGAGAAATATGCAAAGAGTTCTGATCAACTCCTGACTGCATGACTTTATAACCATTTTAAAGTTAATATTTTAGCATATATTTCATGAGCTCATAAGACTTTCTGACTTTTATAAAAGATTGTAAAGAGAATGACAGTGGATTTCTGTCTGTGCAACTAAAGAGAAAAGACAGATTTATCTACAGGGATTTTTTTTAGTTATTACAATATTGTTGCTGCATTACCAATAAACTGAAGATTTTGTCGTTAAAAGCTCTCTCAGCAGCAAGTACCTTTTTTTTTTCCAAAACAAGAATCAAAGCACAATCAATTTAATCTTTACACATACTGTATAATTGAGAACAGAACTTGTATATCTTGGGGGCCCATCCAGTGCCTTAATCCCAAAACTGAAAGAAGGTAAATACACAGTGAATCACAGTGATGAAGCTGGATCTAAGAGCTTAACCAACACTGAATTTTAAATGAGACAATTGAATATGACATTTCCTCTCATCTGAAGCCAAGTCCAACATTCTGTACTATGTCATTTCTTCTTCTTAAGAGAAGTCCTATCTATTAGTGATATCTATTAGTGAGACTGTGCTCTATATGATTTAGAGTTAACTATTTAAAGCACATATAACTGAAATAACTAGCCAATTCAACAGAGGCATAATATTGTCTTCCACATTTTCTAGTTCATACCTCATCAGGACTAGCCACATACARTCATGTCATTTGCCAATTTAGATTGTTTAGCTTCTATAGGTGCCTATTTTATAAATTGAAATGCACTCTCCAAAACAGCTTTAATATAAAACCTCTCATTCTACACTGACCATAAAAAGAAATTCAGTGAAGACAATTAAATAAACTTAATCTTTTCTAGCCCTCAGCCAAAGGTCTAAGAAATATCATGCCATTCTCACAGAAGGCCTTACAGATACACAAAAGTTCCATCAGTCTTCCATTATACATCTCCTCTCTTACATTACATAGCTAACCTTACTCACATCGAAAAGAAAGAAAATTATACTTTGAAAAGTAAAACATAAATATTAAATGAATAATACATATTCTG
>NW_028186601.1:2042440-2069940 GCF_003343005.1 Rhea americana | reverse complement strand
AACATTATAAACAGCATTATAAGCACAGGGGCACCTCTTCACTGTTTTTTGAGTGTGTGCTACAGGTAAGGGGGCTTTGTTACAAGTAAACTGTTCAGGGAACAGAATATTTTGCTGYCAGTTTGAGTCGTTCAAATAGTGATGTGAAAAATGTCTTCTGATATTTGGTCTATTTAGGTACAGGAATAAGTGCTCCTCCTAACTGCTGCTCTGCAGACACACAGCTGTAAAGGTTTCTCTCTTAGTTCTCAAAGAATGAGTTATTTTTTAACAATTTGAACATATCATATATATAAAAATGAAACAAGTAAACAAAGCAGTCTTATTTCCTTCCAATAATTAGCAAAATCTAGAGGACTCTAAGAGAAAGAAAACTGATGGTGGATCTGCAAGAACCAAAGTACACCAATTCCAGCGACTGCTAGTAAACAGACTTTCTTCTCCTCATCATATTCCCATTTTTGAGGGGAGTAGTAGGCAGTATCATCCCCAGAACTGATGATTAACTAAATATAGGACTGCAGAATTGCCATCGCAAGATAAGAATCAACACAAGATAATCAGTAGATTAGTGCTGTGCAAAGGTAAGATGAAGGAAGACTGATTTCCCATGAGGGACGGTTCTAACTACTCTTGCAGTAGGAAGAACTACCACGACCTCAAGGTTGATGCTGAACATTATTTATTGTGATATGACTGAGAACAGAGAGTGTATCTTTATGGAAAGGAAAGACAGTGGTGTTACTTTTTCTTTCTCCTTTGAAAAGAACAAGTTCTTGAAATGCAAGTATATTCATGGCAGGAAAATTATGTATTTCTATAGATAGCTGTATCACTTTAAAAAATCTCCGTGTCATACTGATTTGTATAGGAAGGGTTAGATTTACTTCTAATCTGGGTTATCTGCAGGTCCAGGTTCAACCTCTCAGAAAAACAGTCCTTAAGTCATGGCTATTTTCAGTTAAAATTATATATATAAAAAAAATCTTCATGTGAAGTCTAGAAATTCTTCTTAAAATGTAGTTGGGAGGTGCAATAGGCAATTAAACTTGTCTATTTTCCTGACTAACATAACTTTAGATGATAATATGGGACACACATAGACTGCAAATCCAGGGTTTAAGTCAGAATTGAAAACTGGCACCGATTTTGTCAGCATCGTTTATCTGTCAGTCTCATGAAGTCTACACAGTCTTATTTGCAACAAACATAAGATATTTTCTTTTCATTGACTTTAATTATTCTCCTTTTGAAGTTTGACAAGTTATCAAACAATATTAAATGAGGGCATGAATACTGCTGATGTTTAATCTTTCCTAAGAGCCACTTCAGCCATTTCATTTACAGCATCTTTTCTAAAGAATTCTCCTATAACATTTCTTCTCGTTATGAAAGCACTTTTGCATCAATTTTGGATAACACAAAGAATGAATCCTTAAATTCTAAAGTCCTCTTGAATAATAGGGGTTATCAAATAAGTCTCCTTTCTTTTCTGTTAGAGGCAATGCCAAATCTTGAAAAAACATGAGTAGATATCTTGCAGAAAGGTTTAAAAGAATTTTTAAAACATTGAGATCATGTTCTTTTGATCTGCCTTCCAGTCTTGGAATGTTTAGAATTTGTAAATTTAACATTTTCACAAAAATAAGGGCTAAAAGAAAAAATAAGATTCTGYAGTTCTGTGTGAACTGCACAGTTGGTCCATTATGAAAACACATAATCCTGCAGCACAAGGTCAAATCCAAAAAGGATGCTAATTTCCTTGTCTAGCAAATACTTACCTTCAAAAACTGAGACTGAGCTGAGGTAAAATTAACTGAGGAGATTAGGGAAATTCTTCTGAGTCCTAAGAGCTGAAAAGTTCCCTATCATCACCTGAAAACTTCTTAGAATATTGAGATCCTTAGATCCATGAGTACGGGTCTATGGTTTGTCCGTGCTGCACACAGACCAAACTTACCAATTTAGGTATGATACTTGTAACTTTGTCTTTGAAAAACATGTATTTGGTGTTCTAACAATATATCGTTTCTCTGTAAGGGAAAGGAAAATTAAAGAGACTAAGTAGAACTATCACCACACAGAGCAAAGCATTTTATGAAACCAAGCTCTGACTTCCAACTAATAACCTAACCATTTTCCTCAGTTAACAGTTGAAYCAGAACCTTGTTATTACACGGAAGGGTATCTTTAGAGATAGCATAGATTTTTCTATTCTTGATAAACTTGGTGCTTTACTTTTTATACTGGTATCAGGGAGGGGGAAATCTATACAAAATACGCAAAGCCACAAAGTAATTAACTCTTCCGGCACAGTCACTGGCACGCTACAGAACCAAGCATACATGTATCAGAAACATTTGAGTGTTCAGCTTGCAGAGTTTGGAAGATGCCTGAACAGATGACTAGATGGCTATGTTACTGATTTGTTGAAATGAAAGATACAATACTTCCATGACTTTCATATGATTATATGATTTTGAAAGCAGAAAGATGTTACTGTATAAACCAAAGAACAGAGAGTCTTCTTTTACTTTCAATACTAGATGAAAGGTATGAAAAACATATTTCTGAAGTAAACTGTTAGAGCTCAGCAGAAGTCCAAGATATATCAGAATTTTCTCAATGCGTTGCAATTAACCTTAATGTGACAGGATATTTTTAGCAATCATTTTGTTTCTAGAATGAATTTTTTATATAATAAGTGCTTCTTAACCCCATCTCATGTTCAAGAAAATTCATTATTAATATTCCAGGGAAATAACTTCTAATTTAACCATTCCTATAGCGAAGATGGCTATCTCAAAAACTACTTCAGAATTATAAAAAGTTTAGAACTACACATGGGTAGGTCTAAAGAAAGATCTAAAATGATACTGACTGAAGGTTGAAATTCTGTGGAAAACTCTGGATTTTGTAAAGATAGAGAAAAGTGCTGCTCTTGAGGAAAAAAGGAGATGAAATCTGTCTCCTCCCTGCAATTCTAGTTTACCCATATCAATATAGGTATGGATATCTTGGCTACTTTAGAAGTTTAGCAATTTAGTCCCTCCATCCTTTCACAAGATCAGTGTGCTTTTAGAACTGCATTTGTCTCAATTCTGTTGTTTAAGACAGTAAGATTTCTGAACTGCAAAAAAAGATTTATCTTTTCCTCACTCCACACTGGATTTTCCTATTTCCAGTCTATAACACACACCATATTCATCGTGATCAGACTTCATATATCACATAGTGTCGCAGGTGATGAGGTCATTTTTTTCTCTCTGCCTTTAAGTTTCTTAGTCAATACATCTAGTAGGTTTCAGCTTTTTGTGTGTGTGTGTGTGTCTACCTGACTCTTCCTGTCCACACTCTCTAAAGACAGACTAGTAAAACTTAATCAGTCATATTTTTAAGAAACATTAATTTGATAATAAACCAATTTGATTTATAACATTCATTTTACTGTGTGTTTCTTACAAAGCTAAAACTTAACTGCAGTGCTGGGTGAAAGATTCAACTGCGCCTCCTTTGTCCATACTCTTCAAAATGTAAACTGCCACTAAGTCATCGCCTTGACTCGCAGCATGTTTGACTAAAGAATCCATGGTATCGATGTGGATGAAAGGGTGGAAATGTATGCTTTTACATGTAAATTTCAATTAAGCCCTTTCTTGTACTGGATCAGTGCATTTCTTTCTGGAAGTACAACTTGTTGATATTGGTATTCTAAATAATTTGACTCTAGAAACTTTTTCAAGCGTCAGACAGGCTGAAATCATCTGGACTGTAATTAATGGCTGGCCTATCTAGCAACAAATATGATATCAATTAAGTGCACAGCAGTCTTCACAGGAATTGATAACTAGAACTACCAATACTTCTTCTCAAGGAATCCTTTCTAATGAGAAGAGGAAAGGGAGAAGAGGCACAGAGAGGGTTGTATGGTTGTCTTAGCACTGTGACACCCATTAACTTGGCTTTGAGAGAAAACAACTCTACAACCTTCTGGTTCATGTAGGCAGAGAACAGAGCTATTGCTTGGTCTGAAGAAGGTGGAACAAATCTAAATTCCTACACTGCTCACCTACATGTATAAACAGCTTGCAAAATTTCATCTTCCAAAGTCATTAGGATATGAACTCCTTTTAAGAATTTTAAGTCTTATTTTTATTGTTTATCATGTGATGTGGCCTTCTACAATATATACAATAAGAAGATCCAAAAACCAGGTTCAAGTTTGAAGGCTGGACTGAACTGCTTTGAGTTATAACCAACTTATTCTGTATTTATCCCCTCGCACGATAAGATCCCTTGGATTGTCCTTCATTCTCTGTGAATATTCCAGGCTCCTAGGTGAAATCTCTATTGATAATTGCACTGTGTGATTTGGCAATAGCAAATAAAGACCAGCTGGAGTCTGCATCCAAATGTTCTAAGAATTCTTCTGAGAAGTGCACTTACTAAAGACTCAAGTACTAAACTGAAATACTGGAATCAGATGATTTGATAAGAAGAAAAGATTCGTAACTGAGTGGCACACATTTATGGTCATTTTGTTTTCAAGAAGAAGCACAATTCAGCCATCACAGATACTATAGACAATCTCTATTCCTAGTTCATAAAAAAGTGCTTAACATATCCTTCAAGTGAAATATATACTACACTAAATAATGCTGTTAGAGCGCCCTATCTGAGCATGTATTTAAGGAGTTTTCTGGGCTGAGGCCTAAATAAACAATAAAATAACATTAAAACTTAGCAGGAAATTTTGCATCTTTTAAATATTTTCTWTTCAGTGAAGACTTCATTGGAAATTTCTGGTTTTCTGAAGATAAACAACTAGGGGTGTTTAAGAGACCTAGCAGGTAGGAATTAGAAAAGAATAAAAAGCTTCACACAACTGCAGCAACTTCCACAGCAATCTAGGCACACGCTTAACTGAGTGGACATGGGTAATTCTACTGAAGGTAGAATCTGGGCTTAAGTACGTAATTCTAAAATACATTATAGTCATGTACTAAAATAACATTAACCTTGACTATATGTGCACAAGCAAACCCATACATGTTTATAAAAACAAGTGTTTTTTCCCCCCCAAATTAAAGCTATACAATGACAAATCTGCTTCAGCTCAAAACATCTCTTTACAGTATTGCCACTTCTTAATAACAACTGCATGGAATACAAGTTCAAATGAAAAGCTGAACAGTTTATTCTCTAAGTAGAATGAAGACTTACAGAACTAAATCTTGAATAATATATGAAATGTCTACATACATTTGATACATAAGACTCCATTTAATACTCTGTTACTGTCCAAATACAAATTTCTTTTTTTTTAAATGAGTCAGTCAGAAACCTCTGATAGTGCCATTTCAAATGCAAATAATTCTGTTCCAACTGCCTCTTTACATTAGCTAAATGAAGTCATCAGTAAACAAAATTGGAAGAAATCTTAACACAACTGCTGTAAACAACTTTAAAAGTTTTATGTCCCAAAAGATTAAAACTGTTATAAGACAGTTCAAACTCGCTGGAGATGTTAACCACTGATAGGCCTTATAGTCAAAAAATAATCTCTCTCATCTCACCCAAACTGATACTGGTCACAGCAAATTATAATCAAAGATAGATTTCTTGGAGGGTGATAATACCATTAGATTTAAGGAATTAAAAATACATGAAACTTTTGAGTTAATGAACAGGGTCCTTAACTGCTCATTTAATTCAAACAGCTGTTTGTTAATGCCCTAAGCAGTGTCATAAACTGTGAAAATACTGTTGAGTGCAAGACACTACTTAATGCTATAAAGCAACACATGCTCTAATATTAAAAGGATTTAATGGGATTAATAGAGAATAAAACATTAACTCCCTATTATGATGTTTTTAGGACCCAAGGGCAAATTCTGGCTAAAAAGGACTCTGGTTCTAAAAGCACAAAAAGTAAACTATAGCACTGTACAGCAAATCATGGCAATTTTATGCTCCTGAAAAAAAGTGGAACCCTGATAAGATCACATCTGTTCCAATCACAGACTGGATAAAATCACTGTTTACTAAAGTCCTAAATAACGAAATATGTGGAACCCCAACAAGATCCCATCTGTTAAGACTACAATTTGGATAAGGTCCCATTACAAAAATTTCTATATGATAATATATTCACTATAAAATAATGAAAAATTTTGTTTTCTTCAGTTTCATCAACTCTTTCATAGGGATATCTAATATTGTAAAAACTCCATAGCACAATAAATTAGCTTGATGAGTGTTATGTATTAGGGTCTGGATTGTCAATTCAAATAGGCAACCAAAAATTGCTCTTAGTGAATTAGGCTATATAATCTCAGTCATGTGTTCTTAATTCTAGCTATTTCAGATACATCTATTCAATATTTTTCTCATCACTTGTGCAATAACAGGTTTCATACTCAGTATATGTGGTATATATGCAAATTACAAAAGCTAATTATTTATTTGCAATGGTGACCGCTAGTTTTTCTGGTGTTGGTTTGAAAGAATATTCTTCCAGGAAACAAAAATACAAAATAAGATAAATACTTTTTAAATTGTAGCATATTTGAAAATTGACAATAATAGTAGAATTAAAAGAAACTATAAGTTGATACAGATTTAATATATAAATAAAGTCTATATCAAGTGTACAATGTTTTAAAAATTGAAGAAAAAAGAATTGAGATATGAATTTTTTTCTAAACATTGAAGAGAGCATGGTTAAATACTGCACTTTCAGGTATTATGGTCCTTCAAAACAGTATTAATTGCTTTATAAAGTACCACATAAAATATGTACTTCTGTCTATAAATTGAAAAAAAAATAGAGATATCATCTAACAAATACAATTCCTTGGTTAATATCTGAATTTAAATTCTTCAAAACCTTATTGTTTGTAATTGAACCAGAAGAGTCAACATGTTTATCTAGACAGCTCAGATCTTCACTTCTAAATGATCACAAGACCTTTGTTAGGCTCTGTTTCTGTGCGTTTGATCAAATGTTTACTTTTAAGCAAGTATGTAACTGTCAGCAGTGACCATAGTTTAAAATAAATAAGCATGAGTACACTTCAGACACAAAATTAAGCAGAGAGTAGAGCCTGCTTTTTAATAGAGGTGAGTAGTGACAGCCACCAAAAAGCCAATGACAGCTGTGAATGTTCAGCATTTTCACTGAAGTTCTCCCTGAACATACATTTTCTATGCTTAGTATCTCAAAAAGAAATTAAATAAAAATAGACGTATATCCAGGGGATAAGAATAATCTGCCTCTTACAAAGTACTGGTCTTTAACTAAAGATTGTGTTCAGATTTGCACATATCAGCCTTGTACTTGTAGGCTGGGATAAAAACACAGCAATAATTTATAGAGTGAGAGGAAAAGGACAAAGGAACAAATGAAGAAACAGTTTTTCACATTTAGATAAACTCCAAATATTTAGAAATACTAGTCAAAATATTTTGAAAAATCCAATTTTGCCTGTACAGAAATTTTAGTTTCAAATACGTGTTGGGTTTTTTTCTCAATATGTGAGCATATAAAGCAAAATAAAGTTATGTACTAGACTCCATTTATAAGTTATTATAAATCTATTTATAATACGCTATTATAAATCCATCTATAATACAAGGCCATATTTTTCTAATCCTCTCTGGCAGCTAAAATCATGCGCATATATGTGCATTCTTCCCTACAGACTTTATTTTGTATTTAGAATACAAGATTCAGAAGATTCCTCCTGATTTTTGTTTCTGGTATTCTTCTTCCAATGGAAAATCTGCTCTTGCACCACCTTTCTCCTAGTGCAACATATTCGCAAGCTAGTCTCTGAGTCAAACTATCTTTCTCCTATATGAATTTGCTTATATTCACTGAGCCCTTAGAAGCTACTTCTCTAAAAAATTTGAGTGATTGCATTTTGTGAATCTACTCCTTATGATGGTGATTCCAGTTTAGTGGTCATCACTTAAACATAGGTATTTATGAAGTGTTACCACAAGGCAATATTTGCCAAATGTTACTACATGTTCTGAGGTTTTGCAATGCAGAGACAGAGGTATGCACTAAATGCACAGTAAGTGTACAGAACCTGTTAGAAAATGCTGCACAAATTTCCCATTGAACATGAGTATAATATTACAACATCACTTGCTTTTTTTAAAAAAAACACAGCTTATGTTCTCAAACACTTCCTACTTCTTAATAAAAAGGTGACAGTATTTGTTCATCTAAATAGAAGCCATATTTCATATCACAAAACTTCCAAATACATCTTTTCATGACACATATTTAACAGTGCTCATTACGGACTAACAAGTTAGATTTTTGAAAATCACTCATTAATTGAAATTCAAGTAGATTCAAGTCATCCTAAAATGAACATTTTTTTTATCATTATCTCAATCCTGATAGTATGGAATTGACACCTCTGATCACTTTTTTGTTTTTAATTCCTTATATAAGTTCCAAAGCACTCACTGTTCTCATTCTAAGCTAAATCTGTAATAGGATAATTTGAAGTTCAAGACTGAAAATCATCTTCTTTTACTATAGTTTACTAGATCTAAACATAATGTTATCCCCAATAATAGTAATTTAAAAAATGTTATCGTGAAATATAGCACAGCACACCAGTTCAGCTGAAAGTAAGCAAGGGACTAAATGTTTTCTATTGAGACCAAAAGACTGTTGGGGCAGAAAGTAGTATTAATTTTGTCTGTTCACAGTTTACTATGTATTTTGTGTTCTGTGTTTGCTAAAGGAGGTGATGGTTGAAAAAGAGCAAGATCTTCCTCTTCTCTTTCCTTGGTCCTGGCTGCTGCCATGATCCATGCTGCTGATCCATGATCAGGTGGAGCCCTCTATTTAGAATGGCGGAAATGCCTTTTTCCTGAAAGTCAGTGAACATGTTCAGTTGGGAGAAACTCACAGGGTACAGGCTAGGACACGAAAAATAGTGACAGCTGGTAAGCATGCTCAACGAACAGAGTGGGAACCTCTTGAGAAGAGCAGGGAGCTGAACAGGAGACAGATCTTAACAGTGACAGAAAGCAGTTTCAAGTTTACTTGAACCTAAGAAAAATGTAAGTTTGTTGTTTTATTTACATTATTTTAATGAAAGGAATAAGAGGTTAGGGCAATGGCACACAAGTAGAGTCACTAACTCAAGAAGATTTTGCAGATTCTCTACTGAAAGAGAAATTGCTGCTTCTAAAGAGCCTGCCTGACACAACTTTCTTCATCATGTTCATTGCTCAGGAGAGATGTCAAAATAAGAAATGTCTTATTGGATTAGACTACGAGTTTCTATAGTCCAGTACTCTTTGCAGCAAGAAGATGTTATTTAGGGAGAGCATTTGAGCTTTATTACTTTACATAATTCTTCTATACCATCACAGCATTCAAAATCCCTAGATTAGAAATATTAGCAGGAGCTTCTTTGCTATGTCCTTTAGCATCAGCTTATGAAACTTTTGCCTACAAGCTTGTTTTATCCCTTTTGGGACCATTAATATACCCTGTCTGCACAAATTCCTGTTTATGGAGAAATTTATTACTAACTGCACTAAAAAAGTATTTTCTTTTATCTATATTAAACTAATCTACTATTAGTTTCAGTAAGGGGTCACTGGTTCTAGTGTTGCAAGATTTGTGAATAATAGTTCTATATTCAGTTTATTTACTGTCTTTATGCCTATGAAGCGCCTACCAGAGTTACTTCCAAAAAAGGGTCTACAGGCTTTTTCAAACATGAGCAAAGAACCCATGCTTCATAAACTTGAGAAGACCCATTTTCTAAAGCTTAGAAAAATTAAAATGAGAACGAATGGTGCTTTTTGGGGAACTAACTACCAGGACATTTGGAGACATGCGAGGAAAACATCATCCTGGAGTTAATGTCCAGCAAAAASGATAGACAACCTTTCATAGGTGAGAAGTAGTAGATAAATAGATAGGACTGGTAAGTATTAAATAAGTTTTATCTAAGAAGTAATTTTGTAGAAGATTAGAAATACCAAGAAGTAAGGGAAAAAAAAAAATATATTATTTTCCTCAAGTTAAGTCTGATCTAACAGGAGAAAGAACTTTTGAGAAGTAGAAAAACTGCACTGAAAGAGAGATAAACCATTCCTAACAATTCAGAGAAGGAAACAACACACTGAAAAGTTACCCAGAACTGAAGGGGTACAGTCTGTACATCCTGGATTATTGGACCAAGGCTGTAGCCCATTTGAAATGTATGACTAGAAAACACAGGTCTTTCTRGCTAACTTTTCTTCATTTGGATTTAATATGAGGGACTCTGAGAATCATTTAACTTAATGAGGAATCATTGGAAGCAAAAGATACTCTTGGAAAGAGTCAGAGCCGCGCTCAATTTTGAAGAGAATTTTGTGGAATTAATGGGGCTAGTAATGAAAAATATGAACACASAAAGTCTCTTATAGATATAGATCTACAATTAAGATTGGTGAACAATCTTATGGTGAACAAATGATAAAGCTCATTCCTGTTAGGAAAAACAACTACAGTTGGCACAGGCATTGATAAACAGAGTGGTATAGCATATCAGAAAGGAAAAAGGGGAAAGCACTCTTCCTTAYGTCCCACTTCCATTAACTTTCCTTAATATTTACTTATGACAAGATCAAGTCATCTGAATATGCTATTTCAAAAGCAAGTAGATTAAAGATGAACATACGTATTCAGTCCTTTGCAACCTCAATATCAATGCAATTGATGCYACTGCATGAGAAATTGATAGTATAGGGATTTACACTGGAATAGAATTTGCACAGAAGTAAGAAATTTCATGGAATTGAAAATAGTTAATCCAATCAACAGTAATTCTTTTACCATTTCTACTGAAAATTGATGTGTTCTGAATTTATTTATACACTGAGATATCTTTAATAGCTTCTTTGAGCCTRCTAATCATTCCTCTCATTTATTAGCAATGTTGCTTGCTCATTGAATATAACTTCTACCCCAGAAACCTATTCTACTAAAACTACCCTATTATTATGCGAATTGCTTCAAAAAAGATTTTACTAGTATTAGTAATCATTTTGGTAGTTGTCATAACTGTTTAAAAGGAAATAAAGGAAATAATATGAAAAAGGAAATATTGAAGTAGACAACACAAAACCACTTCCTCAATACTCAAAAGGTGATTCCCATACACAYTGTAAGCACTGAATTCAAGTTAAAGGTGACAATCCGATAGCATTAGCTCACTAATTTTGTKAAAAACTTGGATTGTCATATGCACAACTACTAAAAAATCCTTGCACTGATAATTGGTATGTGGTATTGTTGGGAGTTGCACAGAGAACTTTTTAGTAGGTTTTTTAGTAGTTGTGCATATGACAATCCAAGTTTTTAACAAAATTAGTGAGCTAATGCTATCRGACCGTCATTTCTCCCATTCACTTCCAAGGATCTTGTTCCTGCACAACTCACTAGTCCCTACTCAGGTAATGTGACAGTATGTATTTCTTTCTCACTATTACACCAGCTACAGAAGATTATCAAAACACTTAGCAGGTCTCTGCTCCAAACTGATTTCATGATTCTGAGCTTTGAGTCTTGTCACTTCTCCTACTTCTCCAGCTGGCTGGTAGAAGTTATACAATAAGGGCTGTCTTTAGAACAAAGTCACCTCTATCAGTGCCTCAAAGTCAGTTTTATATGGCCAGTATCTGTAGTGATTCCTTTCAGTAACTGTACAGATTGACTCTCAATCACTAGGAAAAAAAGATCTAAACATCAAAGGAATTTTTCTCTGCCTCCTGTTTAGCTAAAATTCAGAGATATGTCTCTAATAATCTTACTTCTTTGTCTTTCAGAGTTTTAAATGCATTAATACTCCTATTCAGACAATCATAAGCCATGCTCCCACTGCATGCTATTTGCCCAAAAGACACTGTTTTCATCTGCTGAAACTCTTTTACCTAAACTTGGCATCTAGTATTACTTGTGTCAACCTTGACAATAGCTTTCTTCCTGGAAATCATACAACTAATCTGCAAGAATTTCAAGATGCATGCTGCTTGGTAAGGATTGCAAGAATAGACTGATCAACCCATAGCTTCAAGGTTCTTGCAGAAGTTGAGTATCCAGAGTTGTTAGACCACCATAAAACCTCACTGACTACCAGAAAAAAATAAGTTGTTGGGTTTTTTTTTCCTAATTCCTAATTTCCTAATTTCCTAATTCCAGTAAARCACAGACAGCAGTAATTGGTAAACAAAAGTACATTATCAATATCTAATTTTCAGTCTGTTCTCAGCTTCCACCTCAAAATATTTTCCCAGAATATRACTAGTTACATTTGTGGATAAGCTCAAATCAGCACTTGTCCTGTCAGAGTGAGATTCTAACAAATCAGCCACTAACCTTATTTATACCTCTTTTGATTATGCAATCAGTGAATACAAATGAACTCTACAAGGTAGACTGGGTACCCCATGTTCGTTCCATCTTCCCCCTAGTATATTTTGGAGACAGCATTATATATGTTTTTCATTTTATTTCCTTCTCTTGCCTCTTTTCTAATAAAAAGCAAAATTTTAAAGWGAAAGTAAAAATGCAAAAATGCATTAAAATTAAAATCCAAAAAGATTGGGCATTGGGTAGTTACAGATGTTGAGAATATGGACTTAAGCTTATYTACAAAACTGGTGGTATCAATAATTTAAATTGTTGCAATCTCATCATAGCAATAGGTCCTGTTCCCCCCATACCCTCTTGATGCTTTAAAAAAGACTTTAATGGCTAATTTGTTAAAATTACAATCCAGAACACATTGGAAAATATTCTTTTATGTCTTTGTGTAATTATTTACTTAATTATGTACTTAATTTTTAAGTTTAATTTTCAGTCCATACTATTCAAGACTGTAGATGCTAAGAAAGGTGAACAGAAAGATGTATATTAATAGTTGCTAATTTTGTCACTAAATAACGAGGCATAGCCTMCCAGTTTTTAACACTGCTGTCAAGATAAAATATTAGAACCTTGCCTTTATATGTATAAYATGTTACCACATTCATTCATAGCAAAAAAAAAAATCATTTACAATAAAGGAAAAGCTAAGGAGTGATAAAATTCTGGTAAGATGGGTTGAGCTTCCTATCTAGAATCCATGGCAGGCACAAGGCAAAGCTGAATCTTTATTCTATTTCTTTCTTTTGTGGGTTAAATATGAATAATATAAGATCATCACTGAAAACCTGAAAATGATCTGCTCTTCCCTGAATTAACATTAATGTTTTTGTTTATTTATTAATCTCTTGAAGATATAAATGAATCTCAAAAATATTAAAAGAGGGGAATGATCAGATAAAGATAAAAAAGTTAAAGGAACTTAATGTCACTTAATGTCAGGATTAAAAATCAGGATTCATAGACTTTCAACACACTAGTTGGCAACAAGAAATATATACCAATTAGATAGATTTAGAATAATTTTAATCCTGATTATTCCCTTCTCAATTTAGATAGTGTTAGGGAAGGCAAAGGAAGCAAAACAGAATTTCTTTTCACAACAGAGAGGTAAATGTTTGCAGATACATGCACGCTGTAATATAAAATTTGGTCAAGATTTAATTCAGCAGAAAGGAGTGGAAAAATGAAACAGGTTTTTCAACTTCCCAATAAACATGGCAGTCAGTGCTCTTACGGACACATCTAGAAACAACTACATTCTAAAGAGACTTACTGCTGAGAGTAATTAACTCTTGAATACTATGGCATATAAGTATTTATCCAAATAGCATGTACCACACATACCAGTTCCTAATTTACTAAGCAAGATTACTAATAATGTATTATTTGTCAAATTCTCTCAGTCTTCAGCACTTAAGCTCACGTAAACCAGATTTTACTTAGTTCTACTTTATCAAACCCTAAGCAGTCTACTAGCAGAGCAAAAGAATAGTTTCTTCATGAAAATAGTACAAAAAGGCATTGATGATAAAGTAAAAAGGCACTGATGGTAAAGTAAATTGAAGAGTAGGCTGAAAACAAACCAATACAAGCTCCTTTCTTGACTATAGGGAAAAAAATCTGATGGTTGAGGCTTCTGAGTTTCTTATTATTGATTGCATCAGTGGGGCAAGACCTGGAGCTACCTGGAAATTAGTTTTTGGTGTTTTAAATGTATGAAGTTTTGGGATTGATCTGGCACAAGACAAAGCAGAATCTCTCATGTTTGGCAGCAAAGAACCTTCATATGTTTACAGGCAGAGATACTTTGCTATACGTGAAAGATAGCTTTAACAGCAGTACAAGAGAAAGCCCTAGCACTGATCCTCATTGGCCCAGATTAGATTCAAAAAGTTAAATATGGCTATAATGCCTGTAGGATCAAGGTTTAATAGTATATGTTAAATGAAAAAAAATAACCTCTTCAAAACTAATGGCCACAAGAGAAATTAGATTCAGGAACAAATGCATCTAAACTGGCATACGAAATACCTCTAGCAAAAGATGTAAAACGGGGTTAAGGCTGGAATATCATTAAAATATATTAAACATTCATTTAATTTATCTAAATTAAGTAATCATTATTGCAACTTTCAGTTGAAACACAATGGAAGGGTTTTGTAAATGGAAGTGTCCAAAGGCAATATTCCTCTAGAAAAATAAAGAAGACAACAAGATATACATCTGTGCAGCAGAAGTAACCAGTGTTTCAACCTAAATGTTGTCTTGCAGGTTGGTGGTCAAAGGCCTTGAAGGACAGTTTTGATAGATACACATGACAGCTAAATTTCTAGCTATTTTAGCATTCTCAACTTGGATTTCCCAACTACTTGAGGTCAAAAGACCACTATTCCCTGCTGTGGTATTTTAGAAGAGAAAAAATCTCTCTACCTTCCAAAAACACCTCAATTTGTACCGATTATACACCTATAAGATCAAGATTCTGTCAAGATCAGATTCCACTTGTCAAATTTTGTGTTAAATCCAATATTGAACAGAAATGCATAGTAACATATCCAACACATATCCTGCATTAAAAAAATCTCAATGCAAAAGGGGTGAAAAAATATTTCTTTAAGTATGCTACCAGGATGGTGGAAATTCTCACATACAGCCTTAAAATAGTAATCTTGAAGAGCTATTACTGATAAAGAAATGTAACGTGGATAAAAAATGATTTTGCTAACTGAATTTACAAACTAGAAAAACAGTATGGGTATTTTCAAATAAAATAGATGGATTATTACCAAGCCATCACTAAAACACAAGCAATTTATATCCTCACAATACTGATTCTGGGTTACCTTTCAGGATAGAGTATCAAATGTATCAACAAAAAATAGTTACTCTAACCTTGCAAAATCTTATGAATTGCTGGAACTAGAATTTGTGATAATCTGCACTGAAAAATATATTTCATGCATATTTCATATGCTATTAAGAACTGTTCTATAGCTTTTGTTGTATAGGGAAGCTGTCAAAATCAAGTTAGAATTGTATGTGAAGTGGTAATCAGAAATAGTTTAGAGTAGAAGATTTTAAGGATGGATATCTTACAACCTGCTGAGCTAGAAACAAACGCTCAAAACCATGTTAAGCCAAAAGTGCAGGTTCCAGTCTTACAAAGCATTTATTTCTTATTATAACAGCTGGGAGACACRGACATTAAAGTTGTCTCTAGTAGCTTGGTCCAATAAGGCACTTTTGTACATAATCCAAATCTTAAAATTCAATGCAAATGGTAACCTTGATTGATTAAAAAATAATAATGAATTTATAGGTGTATATAAAGTATGGTTGCAAAAGAAGAATCAATATTTTGGAGGGCATGTCAGAGAGAGATATATGGTAGGGGTTCCAAGACCCTCTCCCCTCCAAGGATCTTGAAAGTTAAATAGCTTTTTTCTCCCCAATGAAAGACTTAACTAAAATAAGCAGTATGAACAAATCTCCAACTGTGAACTAATTACAGACAATTCCCTTTCATGGTTTTCCCCCTAAATGTCATTTGTGATTTTATTTTGCTTTCCCAAGGTTTGTCTAACTTTACATAGCTGCCCTCTGTAAAATTAATACAAATGCTAATTATTTAAACTACCAGACAATAAAACCAAACCTCAGAAAGTTAACATCTGCATTTATTAACAATCTTCAGAAAAAGTAAAATATTAAATTGTAAAAACAGATACAGCCTCATACTAGTAGTATGCTTTCATTTTTTTCAAACAGTACCAAAAATACTCATCTAATGACAAAAAGAGATATTAGGAACCCATTTTAATTTTATTTATTTAGAATTATGGAAACCTTAATAAGTAGTACATACATAAAGCTCCAGTCAACCTTTGAAATATCTATATTACTCTAAATTAAGCAAAGTTTTCAATATCTCTCAATCAATGCAGCTACCCATCAATATAACTAACAAAAATTAACTGATCAAAAATAATATCCTTGTGGTTCTATATTGAATCATCCCTCCTACACATTGCCCATGGTAAAAAGGAAGGCTGTTTCTTAAAGAGTTACAAATTGATATCCATACAGCTGTAGAAGAACAAAGTCAAGAGAAAAACAATCTGGTCTGAATTCAGTATTGACCTGCTTTGAGGTGGTTGGACTATAGATGTCCTGAATGAGTCTGTGATTCTAAGAGAGTCACATCTTCCTCCTTAACACTAAAGATGTTTTAGTTCCACTCTGGTAATGTCACACCTTCCTAACACATTCTCCATGTGCTCTTTAGCTGTGGAGATACACACATCACACGATCCGGTAGTCTGCTCCCTGCTTCTTTTCTTCTCTCTCAACAGCTCCACAACCCCTCTCCTATCCCACCATCAGGTATGCATTTATCATGACCCAAAGACAGAGACCGCATATCACATGGCTGGTGAACAGCAATCATACAACATTTACTCTGAATTTTAAACACATGTGAGTATATTTATAATAATAATAGGCTGGGAATAGAAAATGCACCATTGCATTAGTTTAACAGATATACACCACTATTCGAAAGTGAGCAATGAAGTTATAATGTGGCTGTCAAAAATTAAATCAGGTAGTTCTCATTCTCTTCTAAGCCTTCTAGGCAAACTATTCTGAAGTCAGAAGAGCAGCTTTACTATCTCTTTATCCAACCAACACTTAAAACATTTAAAATAGCCTATTACACCTACCCATAAACTGGATCTACATTCTGCTGCAAAACTTTGAAAGCTAATTGGTAACAGCAAACTAGAACTAGTTTCATTTCAATTTGAAACTTAGTATTTTGTCTTAATTGTATATGCAAATTAGCAAGACATTTAGTATAGAAACCCCTACCTGACTGACATCAGTCACGAAAGAAAATGACATCAGATTTATACTCTAAAGTGCTTTCATTTGTCATATCTGTGGTAGCATAAAGTGGCCATGCAAACATATTTAAAGCAGAAGCATTTAATAATTACCGCCACCACAGCTGAAAATATCTTCTACGGATAGGGAAGCTGAGAATGCTCTAAAATTGAGGAAAATCTACTATTAGGGACACCTGAGAATCTTACCAGTTTATACGGATCCTGCTTATAAGAAAAAGAAATTTTAGTAAGTGACATCTTCAAATATTTATTCAATATGATTTTACTAACCTTTTAAAAATTAATAATAGTTATTATTACCCATACTCATTTTCTCATATAATGCACTAGATCAGAAATAGAAACTGAGACAGAAAAATAAAATACTGTTTTAGAGAAACTCAACCTCTATGCAAAACATAAGCTTAGTTATCACCAGAGCTGAGGGCTCCAAGGAGCAGGTTTACGAGCTGACAACCTGACAGTATTTCTTTGTTATGACTGGCTGAGGACATCCAATTGTCATACAATAATTTTCAGTAATTAGTATACATATTAGAAGTAACTCATCTTTTCACAAGAACAATGTTCTTTTGGATAAACAATAGCTTCTGCAACACTAAATTATAGAGGCCATGTTACTAATTTATGGTGGGTTGCAATTATACATGTTGTGGGCCACAAGCACTCTGTGGGCTGTGTAATGAAGGCCAATAGTTTAAAAACTGATTAGAATTACAAATAATCTGCCAGGTGTTTTCATTGCTATTATGGAAGACAGAGCTATCTAAATGTTGAATCTCTAATGTCAGGCTGAAAGAAAATATAATGGAAAACTCTAGTCCATAAAACTTCAAAAATATCTTTTTCAAAATAAGTAATTTTTTTTTTATCGCTGATCAAGAATAAAGGTAATACAGCAGTGGCCATTACCACTGATGTTAACAAAAAATCTTATCATTCCACTGGTCTTGTAAATTTGGTCACCAATCTGCTCCTTTTAAACAATCTGCAAGAGAGTTTTGGGGAAGCAAAATCAACAGAGTAAGATAATCATACAAGAATGTTCCATTGGGTGGCTGGAATGATCTAAACTTACCTCAAAAAAAGTATAACTTTTTATATCATATCATTATAGGAAAATTATAAATATTCTTTTTAAACAAATTCAGAATAAAACAAGGAAAGTCCTAAAGTCCTTTTTTTCTTCCTATGAGAATTTTAATGCAGAATTTTAGAACTAAGAATAAATGTTGTATTAATACAGATAATGGCTATTTGTGATGGAAGCAAATCAATAACACTGCAGTAGACAAATCCTAACCCCTAGACCTCAGCTATAAAAAATGAAGACATATGTACAAAAAACTGCTTTGAGGTCATTGGACAAAATAGTACTATTTTTGTATCAGATAATATTTATATCATTTAGGAATGACTATGGTGATATAAGCAATATTGTTTGTTATTTTGCTATACCTTTGAATAGTCTTAGATTATAAGACATTTTAGAGAGGTCAGGATACAGGACATAAAAAATATAATCTGGTAGTTGGAATGAGAAAAAAAATATGGCATTATGGATTTAAAAGATTAGCATTACAAGTTTTTCAATGTTAAAACAAAGATTTCTATTCATACATCAGATCATATAATTAAAGGTTCTGAAATACAATTATAAAGCAACTGTCTTGCGAAGTTCATTGTCCATGGACATATGCACTTTCTGGATCTAAAAATGATAATATCTAGTGCATGACTAAATAATGCATGTTGTTTTTAAATTAAAATACTCAGGCCAAGTGCTTTGATTGGAAAGGAAAAGATGAAAACAAGTATGTGATTTAATCAATAACAGAAGCGAATTTCTGTGCTTGGGTGGAAAATGTAACAGTTTTCAGGGCTACTGTAAAGACCATATAAAGAACATAAAAAAACTCTTAAAAATAAAGCATAAAATACAAATATACAAAGAACACTGACTAGATTTAAAGTATCCAAAATGTCAAAACTACAACAGCATTCATCAGTTAAGAGTAAAACCATTTTGCTATCATTCAATACAAATACAGCCCATTCAGTTTGAATTTTCAAGGAACAGTAAGTAGATATGTGGCTACAGATCCTAGATTTCTTGTGAGCATCTACTAACTTCTACACTAATATATATCAAATTCAAGTTCACAATCAAAAAGGGAGGGAAAACATACATACATATTATATTTGACTTTGAATCAGCCTTTTGTTTTTACAAATACCAGGCAATTGCAAGTTATGAACTAAAAAATTCATTTTGAAAGAACACTACTGTTAAATTTAAATTTTACTGTGCTAATTTAATTTTCTACTTATAAATCACTCAAAATGCATCTAAGATGAAAGACAGACAATATTAAAAGTTTTAAGTCACCTGAAACTATTCTGCGATATTTAGATTTCCAGTATCAAGCAAATTTCTTTCATAATATTTTTTTTTATTCAAGCTACTGGTGTACAGAATAGCATGAACTACTCTCATATATTAATGAGGATGTATTAATGTGGATGCAGGTCTTCTAAGACAGTTGGCACTCTCTATGTATATAAAAAGTCACTTGGATTCATGGAATAAATCACTACTACTACCTAAAATATATACATATATGTATATAAAACAAAAAATGTATGCTGAGTATCTGTGTTAAATTTAGCAATCACTGAAATTTATATATATTGATCCTAACAATCCAAAAGATAACATCCCTCCCTATTTGTAAAAGATTTTTATCCAGCAATTTTTTAAAGTAGATACTGTCCTGTCCAGTTCCAAAGAATATCGCTATGCAACAGTGATTTTCTAAATCTTATTGCACCAAAACAATTGCATTTGTGTAAACTGGAGTATGAAAAGTTCTTAGTTCTTTCCTTCCATAAGAAGGAAACTGAGTACATTTTTCTGCATAAATTTGACTCTATAAATGGCTGATCTTTGCAACATAGTAACAAAATCCTTCAGCTTTATTTTGAGAACTCTCTGTGTTTTTTACTAACTTGGCATGATAAAATATAAACTTGTGCTAGAGAAGTACAATACACAGAATATGAAAGAAACAGTAACAATTTTTAAATAAACACTTTAAAAGCCAAGTTTCTCCTAAAGATAATGAGATTGCATATGTTTCAGAGAGGGAAGACAGAGTCTTCATATTCTACAATATCTAAAAGATGTTCTGAAAAAGTAAGGGTAGACAAAAATATGAAATAAGTTTCACTGTCCTGATCTTCTGTTAAGTACTCTATAGATGACTTTCTTCAGCTATGTGAAATCTACAGGAGGATTAGTTGAATAAAAACAAGCTAAAAAAATCAGTGACAAATGATAAAAGCTCATTAAGAAAGAAGTCTTTTCTTTTTCTACATGTCAGTTAAACATAGATTTTCAGCTAATCTGGATGTTTACAATAAATCTAGTTTTCCAGTATTTCCTTGGTCAGTAGAAATTTTGAAAAGTTTTCTGTAGAAAAAGGACAAAAGTCTTCTAGCCAAAGTACTCTACCTCTGATCTACAACAACAAAATTTATTTCTATCAGATTTGCTAAGTGATGCTATATGAATGGCCCATTTGAGCTTCCACTAAAATCAGTATCAAAACCTACATCAACCTGGGGAAGAACTAGCTCAGACTTTAAATTATATATTTACATTTTTATAATCACTTTAATTCTAAGCAAGTGAATTATCAGAGCAGGTCTTTGTTCAAATACACTCTGACACATCCAAGATCTGCTAATGCAGGACATTTTACAAAACCAGGTTCTTAATTTGTAGTTAGGACCCCTGAAATAACTGTCATTTCTACCTATGTGGCAAAAGGTCCCGCAAAACTCCATTTAATCTTTTATTATGTTAGGCAAGAATGGATTTTTTTTAATACTCTTTTTTTTTGTTCTGTTTACAGTTTAATATCATGTCAGGCTTCCTATGCAAAACCCAAACTTCCAAAATGGCAAGCTTTTTTTTACTTCTTATTTGTCTACCCTGTCTATTGAAAAATAATGTGCTTGTTAAAACATTATTTACCAGTACTGAACATCCCTACGCTTGCTGATACACAGAATGGTTTGCAACTACTTTCATCTCTGACACAGTCAAACAGTAATAAAAACTTATGATCTCTGTTTCATCATTAAAAAAAAAAATGCAATATACCTTGACAGGGAAAGGTGATATGCTGTAGCTAAAAAGCCATAGACAAACTAAACAAATCTAAATAATTTTTCTTCTATTATCAAAGCTTAGACCTGGCCAGCTATTAAAATCTATGTAAAATGTGTATTCAAATCACACCTGTTCAGTTTCTTAAAAGTGCAATTTCAGCTAATTTAACCATTCATTCCTCTTAGGGATACATTTTGCTGGGAAATTTAAGCTACTGAGATCAACCTGAGTAAATCATGCAGTTAACTGATTTTTGATAATAGAAAATTTTGGCTCACTGAAAATGCTTAAAGACTGTGGAAGTACAAAATACGGGTGGAAGACTAGATAGCTGTGCATTCCATATGTCACATACACAAATCGCAACTAACAAACTTGTTTTGATCTAACTGTCAGTACTGAAACTGCAGTGCTAGAAAATATGGTAGACAAATCAAAATCTACATAAATTATTAATTTCTATGAACGAGTCTAAACAGAATATCCTGGATATTTTCCCTCTCCTTCTTTGCAGGCAGATCATCAGCTAATACAACTGAAGAATTCTTGTGTCCTTTTCTTCATCAGCAGCAATTTGTTTTGTAGCAAAATAAAATGTATTAGTTTATGCAATTTACTGGTAGGAAATAACCCTTTATATTCCTAGGAAATAATCCCTATATTCCTATAATACAATTTGCACTGCAGAAATCAATGTATTGTAAGTTAATGTCTACCACCTACTCAGAAAACTTCCAAAGCAGCACGGCCTTAAAAATTCTACTGTTCCTATCTACAACAATCAACACTCTCACATTCTTGTTTCACATTCAGAATGGACTGGAAAAACAGAAAACGGGTATCTTACAATATATCAAAAACCTCTGCTCCCTCCAGCAAGAAAAGGGAGACAAGTTTGCTAGAATGAGGTTTGATCTCAGCTCTCAAAACTATCTATCTCCTATCTATGTCTTTTCGGCATAGCGTTCTTGTTGGAAAGCTACTAGGATCCCATTTTGGAGCTGTTAAGAACAGCCTCTGGATCAGCGTCTTCTCTCTTTTCCTGTAGAAAAGGAGGCTACACAGTGTGATAGGATGCTGTACCCAGTTTAGTTCTACACAAAATCCACTGTGGACCCACTATGGGAAATGGCAGAGAATGGCAGGAGATACTTCTAGAGAGGAAACAAAAGCATCTGTTATGCTTTTCCAACAATATCTTTTTAAAGCCCAAAATGTCACCAAATAGGAGAAGCCCTAGCTTGTCTTCCTGCTTCTGAACTTCTTTCATTCAGTAATCAGATGGATGGAATATAAAATCATTCATAGGCCATAAATATTTCACACTATGACTACTCATCAACCCTTTCCATCTCAATAAGGATGATTTCAGAATTTGTATTTTATTGGATACACTATATTTGGGGTTTACATGCAACAGATTATCTGGGGTCKTAAACTAGTGATTCCAATTTTTAATATAGAATCAGTCTTTAGTCTATAACATTAACTAAAATTCGTCTCCTGTGATCTTGGGCACATACTGACTGCAACCAAGCACTGACAGCATTTGCTGTTACTGCAAATTTCCTCTACCAGGTTCACTAGAACTCCTGAATGGTGACTTGAGGAAGGGCTCATCTGCACAAAATCTTTTAAAAATTTGCATCAATGAGTTTAACAAGAAACAATACACTCTTCCTTTGAATCTTGTAACACATAATAAAGTTAAGTACATATCCATTCAAATTTTTTTAGCTGGACCCATTCATTTTTCAAAGATGCACTTATCTGATATATATTATACTTTTAAAATTTTAAATCACTCAAATTATTAAGGAGAAATACTTTATCAACTGTTCTTTTTTTTAGAGTTTTTGATTACCTTCTTTTTGAAGCACTAATTCAATACAACTATTACAAGACTCTTCTGCTAGAAAACATATGCTCTCCTTCAAATTCATATTTTGTGTGTGTGTGTGTGACTTCACCATGACAAAACCCAGTGACACCATTTTTGGGCTGTCTGCTAGACTGCTTACTAAGTTTGGCTGTCTCTATGCTTTCCTCTGATGCTAAAATCATCAAAAAGATCTTTCATAAAATCATTGTGATCAAATTTTCATCCATGGATTGCCAGTTGAGCCATTTTGACTTCAAATTCTTCACTGTCTAATCAAGTAGTTTAAAATTATCATAACTAAAATTACTGTATGGTGGCAGGTTCAATACTGAACCTTTCACTTCGACAGGTTTGTGTGGGTTAAAAGTCACAGAGTATTCAGAAACTATAGATAGATACTAGAGACAGGATAGAAGTATTTAGAAAAAGACTATTATTTTTAGCTGTGCTGTGTGAGCCAAGGCTATAAGACCAAAATTATTTTTGCATAGATCTCCTGCCTTTGACTATGGGGTCAGAATGTAAATCATAGTATTTCTTAGCAATTCAAGGTTTTTCTTCCACTCTATCCAACTTGCCAGATTTATATTGTGCATACTGAAAACAATAAAATCCCCTGCAAATCAATTAATCAAATAACTTTTAAGCAAGATATTTAAAATATAAAGTTCTAAGCAAATGCATAAAGTTCTAGGATTAAAACATCATAATAAAAAGGGAAGAGGTACTCACATCTGTAAAGAAAACTTTTCAATTGGTTAAAGACAGGAGGTTATGCCTTCCAGCGAAGGTGATGCCTTTCTCAGAGACATTTTCTTTTCTTTAAAGTCAAGAGGCCCAACCATGTTTAATAAATCATTACTGAGTAACACAATTGCAATTGATGACTATCCTGCATCTTATCTTTATGCTGAGAAAAATGAGTAGAAAAGTAAAAAGATGTAGCTACAGGTCAAACTACTGTCACTAGTGACATCTCAGATGTCTGCTAATTATGGATTTAGCACGAGGACAGATGTTTTTGCTGACAAAGGTAATCACCTTATGATCTCAATGGCAGTTAAGATGGTAATTTAAACTTATCAATAGTCTCAAAAAATACTGGAAAATTATGTTGCACAGTTACTCTTCCTTTCTAGAATCTGTTGGTTTTTTATTTTGCCTGTGTACATGAAACTATTAAAATGAAAATGAAGAAATAAATTAGGCTGATGAGATCATCGAAAAGTTTTAAAGTTCCTTACTGCCATAAAGTGACTACATACTTTATATACCAAAGAGTCAACAAACTGTAAACATTGATGAAAAATAACTTGTCTGCTTATGAAGTAATATACTTTGACGAATGGAAAAAGCTGAAATCTCACTTTGGTACTAAAAGCATCTAGTTCTAATTAAAAAGGTAGTATGCAATTTTGAAGTTTCGTGAGAACAGTGTCTATATTAGGTCTAGAGAACATTGATTAAGTCCCAAAGATTGAAGTCCTAGTTGCCAAACTGATTCAGTGATTTGGACTTATAACAAGAGACCACTACAAATTTCAATTCCGGAACTAAAGGGACATTTAAAAGTAAAATTCTKCTTCTGCATCTCCCCAGCTCAGGTTGAAGTTTATGTGGAGTAAAGAGAAAATAAGATGATACAGCTGTGTGCACTACATTCTCCTGATTAGGGAACTGTTTTGTATTGGGCTGATCACTGCACRTAGCTTAACAGTAACCGCCTCAAGCTGCTGAAAGTCTGAAAACCTGTAACATCATCGGAGGCCAAATCCCATTTCCTTGACTCGGTGTTCCAATCAACCTCCTAGCAACTGATGCAGCAGCAGCCATAACTGATCTGTGTGACATATCTTCCCTATAGCTAGATAGCCTCAGGAAGGCGACTCCACTAAGTTGAGGGTTTGCTTTGCTCTGCAGAAAACAGACGAAGATTAGCAGCAGACACACTCAAGTGTTCAGAATGAAGTGGTCTAAATTCCACACAGTGCAGATCAGAGGAAACACATCACACCAGTGCTCCATGGTACACGGACCGACAATTCAATTCACTCCAGATGAGGTTTCTTATTTTTACAGCTGTAACTGGGCTAGGCCAGACTTATTATCTAAGAAACTGTCTCTATCTACAGCTCACCAAAAATAGAGATGTTGGCTTCATATCACTGGTGAAAGTTTGAAAAAATGGTTCTTTCAGCTATGGATTTTGTTTCAGCTATACAAAAATCCAGACATACTTGCTCCTTATTTACAGCTAAATTCATCTTTATGTATGAAAAGGCTCAAGATAACACAGTTCTAGAATGACATCATATATGACAGATGCCGTTTAAATACAAAGTTAAAGAGGATAAGAAAATACCTTGCTCCCTAATGACGCCTAGACATATTCTCAATTTATTATCACAGTAAAATGTGTTTAACAACATAATTCATACTATACTGTTAATAATTATTCCTCTCTAAAGATAGAAGTAAGCAAAAACGAAAATATTGCTCAGGCTGATTGCTATCAAAGTATGATAATTTTTTCCATTACTGTGTGACATCACTTGCCTATGACAACAGCTAGCTATCAGACTGAAGACCCTTATTCAGGAGGTTAATATGAGGTAGGAACTCCATTCAGTGTTATTTTGGCTTAAGGGCATAATGTCACAATTTGGTGAATCCTCTAATGACTTTTTTTTCCCCTAAAGGCAGCTTACAGCTTAGACCTAGTTCAGCGAATTTCCTTGCAAGGTCCTTGGAAAATAGGGTTGGGGGGAGTACAATTGATTGTGTGGCCAAATTTTTGTTCATGCCTGCTTACTGATTTTTGTTCATTTCACAAATAAACAAGGCATGAATACATCAACCCACAAACCATAAACAATAAAGAACTTCATCCTGTAAGTTTGCTACGGCCAGCAGTTTGTGGCTGAATCTGCTATTTGTCATAAGATAAATGATAAAGTGATTGCCATTTGTCACTGAATACACAAGAGAAGTGTTCGGCTGTGAATCACACAAACGCAGACAACAGTAAATACTGCTGTTCTTATTGGTAACTTCTACTACAAAGATCTGCTTAACTATAAAACATTATTTTTTTAACTATGAGTACCAATTTCATGTTAATAATTTTATAAGAATATCCATATATCTATTAAACATATGAATACCTACAGTATAAAAATCTAAAATTTACTAGAATTCATTGTGCATAACTGGAAAAGATACTTCTGTATAGGAAGGTGTTTTATAAAGTTGGATATAGAATTTAATTTATATGTATTGTTCCCATTTTTGTACTGTTCAGTGATTTTTAATACAAACTTTTTTATGTTTCTGGGAGTCACTGGTGCTTGACGGCTTTCAGCTATATTAATAGAGTTTATAGCAGTGCCCATACATTAATATAGTCTGTGTTTTATCTAAACTCTGATTGAATTTAGGGAGTGCCTAAATTTTCTCTTGCTATATTTTCTGTCAACTATAAGCCTATTAATTTAAGATTATCCACCAAAAAATATTACTTAAAATTCAAACGATTTCTTATACGAGAGTATAAGAAATGACTGCTGATGCAACGCATCTGCATGTTTTTTAGTGGCCGTAAGTAGATCAAATAATCAATTACCACTTGTTAAACAACAAAATATTCAAAGGAAATATCTAACATATAAAATACAAGATTTTTTTTTTCTGCAAAAATGAACAGGAAGAAAAACAGACTTGACACTTTTCACAAGAAAAAAATAGGTTCAAAGACCAATAATTTGACTGGTATATGTCATACTTGCCAGAGTTTATCAACGAAGAAGGCTAATGTGAATGGTGGACAGTCATGAAAAAACATGCAGCTGATGAACCCAAATCACCGTTACAATGCACCATAATACACTGTTACTCTGTACACACAAAGTAAAACCAATGGAGTTATTCTGATATACAAAATATGGTAATACAATAGTTAATAAGGCTTATCAATTTTTCCTTTATTCAAATACATGAATTCACATGCAATACTGAAGATGATCAGCTACACGTTTTTTAATTAAATCATTTGATTTCTCTAAGTCCGGTAAATAAACT
>NW_028186601.1:1934940-2039940 GCF_003343005.1 Rhea americana | reverse complement strand
GAAAAACTAATCCACAGACTGAGGCACAGAAGAGAATTCTGTCAGGAAAATCCTCCAAGTGAATGTCAGTCATACCGTTGAAGAATAAATGAACAGTATATTACAAAAAAATGTATAAGAAGTTAGATATATGGATACAGAGGTTAACAATGCTTTGCTTATTTTACTTAAACAACAGTATTAAAATTATAACTGCAGAAAGGTGATGAGTTCATAATGCCACCTTTTTTTAATCAACACAATCCTTATTCATACATCAATTTCTCATACTTTTTGCCCCTAGACTGATACTCATTTTGGAAGCTTAATCTAAAATTAAAAAAAAAAAAAAGAAAGAAAGAAAGAAAGAAAACAAAGTAGGATATAAAATAGCACAGTACCAGAGAATATCGTAAGTATGTCCAAGAAACATAACCTAAACTACAAGAATACAGTAAAGACTGTAACATAGTCATACAATTGACTACTCAAGGACTTTGGTATCAATTAAACATTCAAAGTACGCAGAAGCCTGCACCTCAACTGACACACAGTAACTTAGGAAGGAGCTAAACCAAACTAAACCAACTCTAATTATACCATGATCTTAGACCTCCACATTGGCTAGAGACAATTCATTGTTTAACTTTGTAGCTAGAATAAACACAAGAAATTGGCAAAGAACCTTCCCAGCCTAGCTTCATCATATGAAGCAGCAAATGTTCTCTTTTCAGTCCTGCACTACCTACCTCTCAGAAAGGAAATAATTCAGACTTCATATATCAAACAAGAATTTTACACTGAATGTGTAAATTATAAATTACTACATTCATGTAACGTTTAAGACTACTTTATGGCTTCCTTGCATTGCGTCGACACGTAGTATCACAAACCAGTCAAAATTCAATCCTTAGAATTAACTGAGCCCAGAGACAAAGATTAACCACCAGAAGTCTCCAACGAGTACAGAGTGATTCTTATTCATGCCCCCTTGTGAGGTAAAATTCTCTCATATGTAACTGTCCAATACACTGGACAGAAATATAGAATACACCAAAGGACCAGTTATTGTGCCCTCAACCCGGATGGAAGCTAAAATACCATTAAAATTGAAATACAAGACAGAACTCTACCTCAGTATGAAAATCTTGTTTCCACCACTTTGGAGACCTGGCATGTTTTGTGATATGCTTAACAACAGATACACTATCTTGTCAACAGAGACATTCAGGCTCCAGGACAAGAAAAAACAAAATCCAACATATTTTTATTTAGTAATGTTTTCATGCTTAATTTTATGTATTATTTTTAGAAACTTCAACTGTAAAAGAAAAAGTTATTTTAACCACTTAATAAAACTTACTTAAGTTTCTAAGTCCTTAAGTCAGTATAGATGCTTACTTTATCTTAACAAAATAAAGCAGCACAGCCACTTAAGTCACTTTAAACCAAAGACACTCCATACTTATTATCATATTTTGAAATTTGTGCCATTACAGGGAAAAAGAAGATATAAGATGTGAACAGAATTCAAGATTGCAAACTGTATCTTAACAAAATGTAGTATCTTGTGTGTCAAAATGCCATTTTCAGTTGTTTACAATTCCGAAAATTTTCATTGGTTTCCCCAGCTCCCAAACCTAAGTACATCTAATATTACATGCAGTTATGCTTTCAGACTTTAATTAGGATTTCTCAATAGGTATGTTTTAGCCTTGTGCTGGATTTTAGATTACATGAAAACAAGATTACAAGTGAAGAAATTCAAATAAAAATTGGTTTGCATTCTTAGAAACAGCCTTCATATTTATATGTATATACACATACACACACATATATATACACATTATATATATATGAAATGTGTTTTTTATATTTGTGAAATAAAAATTAATATTTTTACAAATATGTAATTTTCAGACTATTGCAATACTACTTATTGATGCTATCTTAATGTACAGTGAGAGTTAATTTGCTTTCAATTATTACACATATGACTTGTTCTTTATTGAAGAAACAGAAAACTATCTTTTAAAAATTCTATTAACATTCCTCTTTTAAATCCCTTTGACTCTCACTCAGACTGTTATTACTGTCATGGCACCCAACCTCTAGCTATGCATATTCCTCAGAAGGGAAGGTATATGACTTCCCTAYGAGCCAATAAAATCAGTGGGATGGTTATTTGGGTAATACTGCCAGCACTCCCACAGGATAGCATGTAAGTCAATATGCTAAGTCTACCCAGGAGCATGGAGCAAGATTCAAAAGTCTATCTTGTAACATGGGAGTCCCACATACCACTGTAGCACACTGTTGGAAGCCAGAGTCAACTAATTAAAGGCAATTTTATAGCCAGCCTATTTGTTACCCTTACCCCGCACGCATATAAAATAGCCTAAAGGGAGCAGTGACTCTCTGCAGCTTAAAAAAATCCTTTTTTGTGATATATTCCTTAAATGTAAGTCATGTGTTTACATGGATATGCTGCAATACTCTTATTTCAGTAACATTGCTAATGATTAACAGTATTTTCTGAAAATAAAATGACTCTGAAAGTTTAAGTGCAGCAATTCCTAAAAAACAATTCCTAAAAGAAAAGATGACCTAAATAGATGAATAGTAAAAGATAAAAGACACCTGGTGGATTTTATCTAATATCATCATGATAAACAGCCCCTTGGATGTAACTTTGTTTTCCTCTATTTCTTAATTCAGCCTTCAGCACTCATATTATCATATTTCTGTAACAAGCCCTTCTAAAAAATACGGCATTCTGTAGATGATTTCATTAGTAATACCCTTAATAACTGATGAGACAACATACCATGACTAGCTGTAAGAACCGGTCATGGATTTTCTGATATATCATTCCACAGACAGAAAATGCTTTTCTATAAAAGACAAAGTGCTCATGGGAATATGCTGATTTAAAATAAAAAACATTCTAAAATGAGAAACATTCAATGATAGGTCAAAATATTCTGATCAAGAAAGTTTCAGAATAAACATTTTTATTTAAGAATAACTGATTCAAAACTTGTTTTAATATCTATGAACTTTAAAGTCAAAATTAAAATATTTATATACTCCCACACTTTTAAACTTTCTGCTTTGTGAGGAGTAAATGTTGTCATTCCACTACAAGAACTTCCAAATGAACTGTTTATACCTGAGAAAATCTTATTCATAATTTTAGATGTAACACATCACTGGAGTAGGTACAAATTTAAGGCACTAAAGAAGTATTAACTTATTATCATCTTCTTTTACAATATCACACGACAGTTTAAATAAATTAATATAAAATCTACATTAATGGGTATTAAGGATTTTTTAGCAGAAGACTAACATTAACTAACACAACTAGGAAGTTATGACTATTGTTACCACTGCAAAGCAAAAAGAAAGCTAAAATATAATCATGTGGCCAAATATTAATGGCAAATATTAATGGGGACAGATTTTTACATTTCAAGAGGATTTGGGATGTGTTCATTCAAAATGTCTTGCTCAATCTTCAAAAGCCACAGCAATCATTCTTACTGATGCTTTAACTGAAAGTACAATAATCATACTAATAGCACATCATAAGAGTAAGTAGATTTGTTTTGAGGCTAAGAAAACAAGGCACAACATGGTAGCTCTGAACATGATCCAATACTCATTATGAACTCTTACGTCAAAGAATTCTTATCTGTGTGTTTAATATCGCACATACCAGCACTGAATCAAATGGCAATATGAGAGTTTGGGGACTGTACTGTCTCTGTAAAACACAAGGTAATGAGATGCTATGAGAGCAGCTACAAATAGCATAGTRATTAAATACGTCTATCAAGTACAGCTTCAATCAAGTACAATACAAGTAAATTTTGCCACATTTAGTAGCATGCATGTCACAGAATCACAGAATTGGTAAGGTTGGATGGGACCTCTGGAGATCATCTAGTCCACCCCCCCGTTCAAGCAGGGCCACCTAGAGCATGTTAGACAGGGTTGCATCCAGGTGGGCCTTGAATATCTCCAGAGAAGGAGACTCCACAACCTCTCCGGGCAACCTGTTCCAGTGCTAAAATAAAAATTGTATCACAGACAAATACAAGATGAATCACAGTTGATACATGTTTACCACGTAATGTGTCATAATCTTATCACTTGGCAACATTTTCTTATGCAATAATACAAAATCTAGGTCTGTAAAAACAGTGACTCACCTCTCCAGTCAAATCATAACTACTTCATAGTAGGGAGGCAAGAACCAAGCAGCTTTTTCAGCTTCTCACCTCATTCAGTCCTGGTCATAAACAGACTGCTTCTATCCCTCTGTGCTCTGCAAGAATCTCCTCACAAGTATTTTTTCTCTGCCACGATCTGTGCTAAGGCCACTTGTTTCTTCTGCAGATTCTCCCATACCAGGAGCATTCTTCAACTCCATTTCCATTGATAACATGGACAACTAGGCTCTCTCTTTTCCTCACCATTTTTCTTTCCCAGTTCCTGGTCAGTTTATGAGACTCAGTAAGAGATTATTTAACTTCCTTTATGGATTTAGCAGTCCCTTCTAATCTCCAGAGGAGAGGGATTTCTTTTTCCAACAAAAATGTCACTGTCTACTCTCTTCCTATCAAACCATTCAAGTCATTTGGCAAAAGGTTTTCCATCTTCTTGTTCTCACTCACTGGCTTTCACTCACTCTCACAAAATCTACAATTCATCACTAAAAGGACATTTTGCTGGACCTTTTCAGCGATCTAAAGCTGAGTTTTTCAGTCTCATTACTATTTTCATTTATTCCTTCATCGCTCTCTTCTGCATGAGGTTTAATAGTTCATTCCATCCCACCTTAAAAATGAGCTACTGGGGATAATAGCTAATCTCACTTCTAAACTGCTCTGCTAGCTGTGCACCTCTGGCTTTATGTCCTGGCACCTACATCTGTATTTCTGCGTAAGTAGAAGGAACTACCAAGTAACTTTTAATTTTCAGAGTCAAAGTCTTTCCCTGGCTTACCTAGCATCTCACAGCACTTCTCCCACACTAAACAATACCATGTATGCTGTGCTGATTTGGGTTTTGCTTTCACCTTAGTTACAAGTAGGTATGAAATGTTACCATGTATGTTCATAGCCTGTTTAGGAAATATCTCATTTTACTTTTTGTATGTCATGACACTTTAAACAAAATATTCTAATTTTTTCAATTACCAAGGCAGTAGTTGTCATTCAATGTAATGTCTGACAAGAATTTCTAGGAATCCTAAATCAGAATGTCTTGAACTCCTCTCCTCATTAAATTCCTCTATACTCCAGAAGTTACAGCCTTCCTATTTTTGATTTCCACACTGTGGGAGTAATCTTGTGAGGACTTTTTTTCACTCACTCATCTCTCACCTTAAAAACAGGCTCAGTCCTGTCTTATTGCATTATCTATCAATCTCTCTATCTCACATATCTATTTCGCTCAGATTCAGACCCAAAGAATCAGAGCTTGCAAAAACTAGCCTAAGATGTATGTTCTATTACTAGCTCAGTAAACCAGCTTTCATCTCCAGATGCTGGGTGACAAAGCCTCATAATCTACCACAGAGTACTTCCACATTGCATTACAGCATCTCAACAGTTTTCTGCAATGATGGCTCATTTTTCAGTCTGATCACAATACTTTCTTTCTCAAAGTAACACTCCTAGGTTTCTCCTCAGTCCCACTCTTCTTCCCTCCCCTTCGTGAGTCACCCAGTCTTCTTCCCAAATTCTTCAGCAAACTCAAGGAGAAAAGCCCTTGAAAATATACCGTGCAATTTCTGCCCATCCCAGTAAATCTCTAGATCATGATTTGTGAAAGCTAGTATGATGTATCAGGGATTTTTTTCTCACGCTTTCCCCCAAATCATTCACTACTAGCCATTATCAAGTAAGAAGGTATTAAAGAGCTAGGAGGACTTTCATCCAATTCACTAATGGAAATCTTATGATATGTCTTATGTTGGACCAAAGAAGAGGCTCTCAAACTCACTGCATTTTTCTGGTCATCTGCTAAACATGAATGTTCCTTAAGTTATCTTCCAAAACAGTATCTCTCTTTTGCATTAACATTACATAACCTATCATACTTCCTTGTAATGCCTATATGACATTCCACTAGTAAAAACAGATGTATATGTCATCTTCTTCAAAGATATTCATGTTACATGCATTACAAAATGCTGCATGAGATTATTTTCAGTGTCAGGTATATAGTATTTGCCAATTTTCTATAAGACCAAGTAGAGATGTGCACATATTTTGCTTATGTCAGACACTTGCAAACCTTCTCTCCCCATTTATCATTGCTGAGAATTACCTTTTATAGTCAGAAACTGTAGAGTGGTGGTCTGAAGAAAATAGACTTTTTATAAGTAACACAAGTATTAACATCATCATAAAGACTCAGGCAGAGATAAAAATACTATACTGATTCATTCATTCATACTAACCCATTCATCATTCATTTTGATTTTGTAAGATATAAAGTGATCTAGTTTGGATTTTTAAGTATTATTCCTTCATCCTGCATCAAAATGAGCACAGTTCCCAAACCTGGGCAGGTTTCTATTGATTATAATTGGTCTACATTTAAGCAAATAAATACATTATCAAAGAATCACTTATCAGTGTAATGTATGGAAGGCGTTGCTGAAAAACTAGGTGTCATAATTTCAATGAATGGCACTCTTCCTCATTACTATGAATTAATGAGGTGACAACAGCTGGTATTAAGAAATTCACCATCAGCTGAACTAGGAGTGGAACATCACTTACTCAGTTTGGAATCATAACACTGTTGGGTTACCTCAAATTGTAATTATTGTAAGATGCTAATGCACATATGTACTTCTCAAATAAACTGCTGAGTTTCTTCATTGCAAATTCATATTTTGGCATAAGATAGAAGAAAAAATCACTTCAAAGTTATTGGCCTTAACAGGAAAAAAAAATGAAAATGTCACTATAAAAGCAGGGACAGTATCTTAGCATTTGGCCAAACAATCAATCATTTTAATCTCAAAATTGTGAATTTGTGCTACATTTCTTCCAAGTTTATTTAAAGAAACAAAAAAAACAAACAAAAAGCAGAACAGTTGTTGTCAAGTAGGGCAGATAGACAGGGTCTTGGGACAGTACAGAAATTCATCCACAGATGCTTGCATTTATTACAACTGAATTCACAACCTATTCAACCTATAACACAATTAGGTTCTTATCATCTCAGTTATCTATTTTTATGTGCAATCATAATGCATGCAGACTTGTATATGCCAAGCAAGTCTCCTAATCATGTTGCATTTTTAAAATCTTACTAGTTACCAGTATCTAGATACAAAGAATCCTACAAGTCCACAGTATAACACCTAGAGTCCTTTATATATTTTATCAATCTTTTGCATTTCCAGAAAATCTCTTATCATTTTTCATTATGAATATTTTCAAAGACTTTTTATAATTTTTTTTGCCCTTTTGTAAAGCAAACAAGTAGTCAAAATCTCTAAGGTGTTCTGAAGAATGTTACTCTGTTTTCCCACTCCATATCCTCTCACAAATGAAGACCCACATAAGAAACTATTTTTACCCCTTTCTTTATGTATATGGAAAGTACGGAAGATGCATGATAATATATACAATAGTTAAAATTTTACAGGGAAGAAAATGACAGTGAGATACTACTGTAACCACTACAATTAATATTCCAAAAAAGAAATTATTAAAAAAAAAAAGTCTCAAATCTGGGAAGAGACAATCACTCAAAACCCTGTCACCTCACAGTGATCAATGACCACTTGCTTAGTGTCAGTCAAGAATCACTAATCAGCCACACATTTTCATTCTATTTAAATGGCTTTATCAAAATGCTTACTATTGCAGAAATCACAGTGAAGAAGAACATGAAATCTACTGCAATAAACAGGGAAGAGAAGARTTTTACCCCTCACTGGGGTAAAGAATTTCTAGTTACCAGATGATAATAATAGATAACCCTTACAATGAAAAAGAGAAATGTGCTTTCCTGAGGAAATGAAACAGTACTTATTTTGATTACAAGGAATGACCAGCCTATCTTTCAGATAGGAAAAGGAAGAAAAATTAATTTTAGAAGAAAAATTAAATTCTCTGTAGAACCTGAAATGGAAAATTATAAAAGCCAAATGCACATTAAGGTGCTTTCTAATGGAGGCGCTCTCACACAAAGGCCTCTCTAAAAGGTTAATCGTGAAGTATAATATATGGACAAAGAGAAATAGCTGATCATGACTATTTTTCTGTCAAAAAAGGAGAGTAAACGAAATGGATGCAGAGAGAGAGAAACAGAGATCTTTCTGATTTGCTAGAAGTACATGGGATGTATCTTTTTCCTCTTTTTTTTTTTCACAAATTTGCAAATGGGTTACTGGGATTTTCTGATTGCTGTGAATAAATGCTTTTATCTGTGTGCCTCCATAGTGTGCAGGTCTAGAAGGATAGCATCACAGAGACCTGAAATGTGTTCCAGTAAAAATTAAAATAGGCTTTCTGTCATGCTGCAAAACATTCGTACTAACATTAATTTAATAAAGAAATACTGTTATCCAAAACTCACTAGATATGTAAGGTAGATGGGAGTAGAGATTAGATAGCATGAAGTAGGAAACTTTAGGAAAAATAAGTCTGGATGTTCTACAGAAGGAGGTAAGAGAAGTTCCTCACTGCATTACTCTTAGAGTGATTTCCACAGTTAAGCTGAAGATGAGCTAGTCCATAAATAAGCAATTTTTGATCTCGGAACCATGGAGCAAAATATAGTATTTTGAACAGATCTGTATTGCTGCAAAAAAATAATAAAGCAGCAATTTCCCTTTTTAAAAAACAAGAATTTTATTGTTATTTCCTTTTCTTTCATATCTAGTCAATATAGATTTTGTGAAAGCAAATGAAACAAGTATGTAACAGCCTAATAAATCTCACCTTCACCTATGCAGCTTTGAGGCAAAATAAAAATTAGTATAAATTTTTTCTACTGTTGGTATTAGAGTTCAGATTTGATATCATTGTGTATTTTTCTTGCACAACTGAAAACAACCCCAAGAAAGAGTCAAGAATATTAGTATGTTCATATAATTTTGTGAATATATTCTCCGTTCCCACAAGCGTTTATAATTTCTACATTGCACAAAAGCCCTGTTATTAAATTAGAAATGAGAACTGAAAATGAATATTAAAGACAATTAAGTGACTAGTCTAATTTAATTCTAAAGGAAAGTACATAGTGGACATGAAAGTAAAGAATAAAAGACCAAAAATTAATATTTAAATTACTTTTAACATACCTACAAATGCAGAAATATTAACCTAAGAATGAAACCCCAGTCGAAGGACAAATATTTTAATATGGCCATTTTCTCATAAAAACAAACAAAAAAATACACACAAGGAATTAAGCACTTTTCTATTTTTAAGAAAAAAGTGTAAATATGGGACTAATACAGAAAGGAACTCAGACAATTATAATGTATCTGATTTCTCTGAAGATTTTGTGGTTATAGCTACAGTGTATTTCATACTTCTACTTCAAAAGACTCTGATTCTTCAGTTACATCCACACAGACTCTGGCTCCCATCTGCCTGGCATCAACTGCAGCATCTGAGATCCAGATGGGGATCCTATTAGGCAGCAGCTCTTGACAGTTCAGAAGCTGCTTTATCTAAAAGACCAAAGTTTGACTGCCGCACTATTAAGATTGTATGCATTGAACATTGTTCAAAATTGATTTAAAAAAATGGGAACTTACTGATACTCTGAGATTTTGTTACTGAACAGTTAGTGAAAAGGATGAATAATGAGAATAAGCTTTTCAAGTTAGCAGGACAGATTTCTTTTCCTTCCTAGAGGTATACACAAATCAAAGTTGAAGAAAACATAGAAGATAAAGTATGCAATAACTTTAAACATTAACAGAAAATTAAAAAGTGTAAAAGCAAATTTTTTACAGTTTTCCTAAAATTATTTCTTTATTCACAGAAATACAAAATCCTACCACAGAAAAACAGTGATTTATTTCAATGGCAGTATTATTTTGCATACTGACAATAAGATATTATGTATTTTAAACTTTTAATAAAACTCAGCATTACAAAGACCCAAAACTAACAAAATAGTTGGTTTACTTCTTATATAAAAGAACACAGGTCTGATAATACTTACTTCCAAATCTTTCAGTTTTTTCTTTCTAGTCTGTCGTAATTCTCCAAATATTTTTTCTTCCTGCTTTAATCTTTTTTCATATTCTGCTAGCTCATCTTGGAGATAATTAAATGCCATCTGAACATTTTGCTGTTTAGAGATCACAACACTTAAATTTTTCCTTTGAAAGAAAAATATTTCAATTATTAAACTGAGATATTCTGCTACACTGTTTTTAAGTCTTTACTTAAAGTTTTAATGTTTAATTTAGTAATAGATAAAAGTCTTCTTTCAAATAAAGAAATGAAACCCTTTTAAAAATAAAAAACTGTATGACAGAGCTTATCATGAATGTTTAGATCACTTAAAGACATTATGCTTATCCAGYGAGTCTACTGAGACGTGCAACTCTCACCAATTTTCAAAAATATCTTCCATTTTGAAAACACCTTCCTAGAGGATAGACTGTTTTACTCCCACACGCAGACTATCTGCCTAAACTATAATATTCTAAGATACAGAATAAGCCCTGTTTCAGCGACATATTGGGCATCCAATATTTTATTTATTGGGACTGGAAATGGGAGATTCATGCCATTTGTATAATATTTGTTTCATGTCTCTTGTCCATATCTAGTATGGATTCTTCAAACTGTGCGCATTTGAAATCTGTAAAATTAAGCAATTTTCAGAGGTTTATAGTTTGTATTAACATTCTGTTCTCTAAGGGTCTGTATTTCAGTTATTTGTTTCTAACACTGCTTTTCTGCAAGGTAAACTAAACTAGAGCCTTGTAAATTTAAGACTTTGTGTAATAAAGACTATATCATAAAGTACACACAGAAGAGGAAACTTAAGAGACAAGTTTAACGTTACTATTCCCCTTGGGGAATAAATTACAGCATCTAAGACTTCCTCTGAATCAGTACCTACAAAAACCTTTCTAAAGGGAGGCTGACTTAACTGATCCTTGGGAAATTACCTGAAATTTCTTTCCACTGGAACATCCTTTCAGCCTTCCTTGTCTCTGGACACCCCCTTAACTTGCTTCCTGTCTGTATTTCCCTCTTTCTGGGCATCAGTCTACTATATGGGAACTGGTGTGTAAAAATGGTAAGGACTCCAATAAGGTACGCTCCTCACATAAACCTTAAGTTCACAGGATTTGCCCATCATCATTATAATTTGATTTACACCAAACTCCAGTGAGATAAAAAGAATGGAGTGAATGGACTTCACATTAATTCTTAAATCCATATACAAAGACATATCTTTATGTCTTCTAAAAATGAAAAAACAGCTTTTTCAGCTCCATTTGTACAAAGCTACTTTCATTTGTTTCTACACAAGATTCCTGTGGCATATGAYCCCCTTGGTCAGCAGGTTAGCCTAAATCTTGCAGTAGCCTYTTCAGTTTTATTGTTAGTTTTATTGTGGAAAAGGAGGATTTAAGTTATAGTTATTTTGGTAATATTGTGTCAATATTTCTAGTTTACTAACATCAGCTAATAGTTTCCTTCATTAAATTACAGGCAAACAATAATAAACCGTGAACGTATTATTCTTCAAAGAAAGATATTAGAAAGGAAATTAGAAAAGGACAACAGTTAAGACTGAATGCAGAAGTAGGAACTCTTGTATCTCAGTTGTCCATCAAAACAGGCTAGAATTTGCCCGATACCACATCAGAAAAATGAAAATAATAGCCAAGAGTAAAAGTAGAGACATGTAGTCCTTTTTTCACAGTTTTTCTACTAAGTCAGGCAGTAATCATCACTCTTTAACAAAAGCAGAAGCATCAGTTCAGATTAGTGCATATAAGTTTGAATGACTGTGTATTACACAAAATATAACAGGAACTGGCTAGAGCAGACTTTCTAAAGACAGAGTGATAAAATACCGTTAGATAGGTCAGATTATTGGCAACATCTATAGGAGAAGGTAAATAGCCTGAAAGAAAATTTTCTTTCTTCTGAATATTATCACACTAATCTTCACTAAYGAGAAATAACAAAAAAACACTAACAATTCCAAACTCTTTTGCCCCCCAAGTACAGACAGACCTAACGCTCTGACAATCAGAAGGCATAAGAATGCTGTTATAGTTTTCAGCAGTTCACATGATGGAGAAATTCCAATGTGATGCATGTGCTTTGTTCAAAAAATAACAAAAAGGAAGGAGAATATATTAGTCATTTGGATGCACATTATCTAAATCAGTGGAATTTTTTGATAGCTTGCTTTTTTTTCCCTTTACTTTACAGCTCTTTCTACCAGATGGGATCTCTGAGCAGCAGGTTTTCAAGAAAAACGTAAAATTTTCATTAATGTCTATTCTAGAAGATGGAGAATCCAAAAAAGAATTCCTGTTTGAAAGAGAGGTGAAATTCACAGCTATTTAGAAACAGCAAATTGTTGGAGGAAAACAATCTTTCATTACCACTTTTTAGTTATCGTATCCCTTCCTCCTATGAGTCTGAATATACCACTTCACTAGCATGAAACTTTGAAACTGATATGAGACTATGAAGTGGTTTTGAGTCATGGAAAGATGTCCTCCATTCTTGAAGGTCAATAAGCTCAGCTGAACACTGGGCCTCTGAACCATTCTGTTTAAATCAAGAGTTGAAAAAAAAAGAACATCCGGTCATATACAGTTGGTTTAAACATTTACGTAAAGAACTGCTTTTTTTTTTTCTTCTTCTTCTTTTTTTTCCCAAACAGGAAGCTAATGGAATAGTCTCTCAAAGATTTTGTAACACCAACAATAAGTAAGTGAATGAGACCGCAGATGGGGAGCTGTAATATAATGACACAAGGTTCTTTTTTTCCACAATTTACCTATCCTGTGTAATTCAACAATACAAGCTGTTTTCTCTTTGACATTGCACAGCAGGTTCACCTTTATCCTTGAAGAGTAAGCCTGCTGTGCAATCAGCATATATGGCCCTCCAAGGCTTGTGTGGCCTAGAAGGCAGCCTGCATTTTCAGTTGGATAGAGCCCTTTGAGACTATTTTCAGGACTCATCAGTCACAGTAAGCATAGGTCTACATTTCTTAAACCAGAGAAAACACGGAATGTGAGGAATCCTCCATTAATTAAGGATGCAACTGACCATGAATATTATTAGATTTCCAGAAGTAATTCTGATGCCTGGAATTCCATTTGCTAGGCAGACAATTTATCATGAATGACTTCTACAGGCGCATTAGAACTGCAAGCAATCAACAAAAATACTTTCAAATTATTGAGGAGAAATGTGTTATATTTCCTAGAAATAATATTGTAAAAGTAATAACATTAAACTACTCTTAAAAATTCATACGAGAAATAGCTCTTACCCCAAATCAGTTAAAGATTTTTCTGTTTTTTCCAACTGCATTTCCTTCATGTTCCATAATGCATTTAATTCTCTAAGTTCATTTTTTAAACTTTCAGTAATGTGAGAGGTTTCCGCAATTTGACTGTAAACAACTGAATATTTTTCCTGGAAATTAAAAAATATATACTATGTATAGTAAGCAGGGCCAGATTTCCAAATACTGTATTTTAAGCAAATTAATATGGGTAACAATGTATGAAACGTATACCCAAAGAAACAGAACTGCTTTCAGAGGGGCAGTTGAAGTACTTAAAGAAATATAATTATTCCAGTTGCACTACGAGCACAGTTTCACACCTCCCAATTATAGTYCCCCAAATTGCTGAACAGACCTACTATATGCCCATAAATTTTATTATGGCATTTGCATTTTTGAAGTTGGGTGTATATATGTATGTGTGGTTTTATGCCTTCTTCATAAAACACTTATCTTCCTTTTATTTTTGCTCTCACATAAAAAGCTTTCAAACAACTGTTTGTGCAGCAAAAACATTATTAGTGACAGTGAAAGATAACAATTTTTCACATTTGACCCAGGTCTGGGTCAATTTATTTCAGTATATGCATAGTCAGTGATTTAATTGGCATCTTTTATTACTAGGCTATCAAAATATTTACACGATTTAATATTGTTTCAGGCAGACACTTGAAAATCTTGACTTTTGGAAAAGTTAGTATTTTTTAGATGCTACTGGCTCAAGGCAACATGTAGCTTACTCATTACCTCTGAAAACTGGTATTATTCATTTAGTTGCCAAACAGGGAATTTTCTTCTCTCAGGTGTCAAGTTTTTCATAACATAGTTGTCCTGCACTAGAGACAATGGAGGATTAAAGCACAGAGTACAAGACTTCTGAACTCCTGTCCACTTTTCTCATCTACAATTACACCTCCTCTCAAAGAGATGCTGACATTAAGGTGTTGAAAAATTTTAAATTAAAAAGAAAAAAAAAACTAGAGACAATGGAAGATTAAAGCACAGAGTAYAAGACTTCTGAACTCCTGTCCACTTTTCTCATCTACAATTACACCTCCTCTCAAAGAGATGATTCACACACATGTGAATAACAGATGTCAAGACCTCACACTTCAGTAGACAAAGACTGTGTCAGAGAATTTAGAGAAAGATCACAATTTAAAAAAATTCTTCTTTAGATACTGCCTCATTATTGCACAAGYAGTAGCTTGATGCATAGTCTGATTTTATTTTCCTTCTTAGAAAGAAAAATATTTCTTAGAAACATACCTGAAAGGTAGCTGAAAGATCCAAGAATCAGTATTTTTGTAACAGACATGAGCMAAGAAACATTACAATGTGCAAGGTGCCACAAGCACATGACACTTTTAAGGCCTTATCTGAATTTTATATAGTGTAACATGTTTTTTGTATAGGATTAGATGGAAAATTCAGGTTTCCAGCAGGAACATAAAATCATTAAAAGGAAAATTAAGATATGGTAATTAATGCAAATCCCTATGCAATTGAACTGCCTATAGAAAGTCTCAAACCTCTGAGGAAAAATCTTATTAGTTTTAGACTCAGTTTCAGGAGAACCTGGAGAAACATGATAGCCTGTGATATAAAAGATGTCACAGAAGATGATCTGCCCTGGCCTTAAACTTTAYGAAATAGTGAAATTTGAGATGCCTGAGATGTCAGGACCAAATTATATAAATATATACAGAAAAAATTCATGACCTGTTTGTTCCCAAAGAATGGCAGGTTCACATATGAGCTGCTCTAAAACAAAATCACCAATGCAAAAAAAAYTTGTCTCTTTGACTTGTATTTGCTTTGGGACTCTATACTGAGAAGGCATATAAAGAACATTCTTCATTCTTCTTAGCTGCTTAGCTTCATTCTTCAAGACTCTGAATGCAACACAGTAGAATTCACCTGCTCTTACCTAGGTATCTTATTTTTAGAAACTTACATGCCAGCAATGAAAACTAAGTTACTTCAGATTCAATGGTAAGAAGTAGAAGCCTCCAGGAAATGATTCACTTATCCTAAAATAGATAAGCTATGAAAGATTGGGTGAATTGCTTGACCAGTTGGATGTTGGATTCTCCATGTCATTTCTCTACCGTAGAATCACAGCTATTTCTTCTCCAAGATCATTTAAGGTACAAATAGGACAAGCTTTAAACAAATTACTCTGTCAAAAGAAGTCAAGATTTCCTATGACCTTGTGTGCTTTCTCCTGTCATTTCCAAACTGATTAATTCCAGCTTTATCCAATATTCCCAGTRCCAGAACATCTTTGCTCCTGAGTCAATCCACTCCCTCACCTTACTACTCACTACCTCATCTAACATACCTTATCTCTGTCTGAACAAACAGATAAGACAGTCTTTTTTATAATGGTAAAAACTTCAATTGTTTCCTCTAGAGAGCTGCAAGATACTATATCAGACTCTAAGAATGTAACTTTTAAGCTATCCAAAAATCGTTACTACATCAGTTCTCTAGAAATCTCAGAAAATATACTASATTGTTTTATTTCACTTATCCAGAACTCTCCTCTGCTAATTCAAATATTGCTCAAATACCTAATGGATGGAGTTATTTATGCAGCTAGTAGCAAAGGAGCCTTAGAAAAAAGTATAAGAAAGAAATGGCCTGAAAAACAGTGTAGAGTTACTGAATGCCTGCATGTTGACTCCTCAGTCATTTCCACGTGTTTTAAGATCTTTTYGTAAACCAATAGTTTGACAGAAATCAATCAACAGAAAGGGATGTAAAACCTCTATCTTCACTGCAAAATTTAGCAACGAGAGAAAATTAACTAATTTCCCCACTCTTAAATTAAGATTCAGTCTTATATATAGGAAGCTAAAGTCTTGCAGTTTTCCCATACAAGCTACCAGCTATTCTGAGCTACATGAAAGCTTTTTTTCTCTATATGACGCATTTTTGATACCGTAATGAGTAACTTTATACAATATAAAATGAAAGGACAATAAGAATGAACAGAATCTTGAAAACAAAATGCTTGTTTCTTATAATGCTTATAACCATATTTTTTATAAAGCTTAGTATTCAGTAATGAAATTCAAATAATTCCCTTTGGTAGATTATAGAGTTTATTAACTCATATAGCAGATAYAAGCCATCATTTACAAAAAGATGCCATCTGCTGAGCAAACATGCAATCAGCAGGCACTTTCTAGTACACTAGAACCTTTTTCTTCCTTTATTGATTTTCTCCATTGTATTTCAAAAGCCCCGCAAGCAATCTGAGCCAGTGTAGCAAATGAAGAAAGCAAAGGACTTCTCAATGACCCCAATATCAATTCTGCTTTGTACTTTACCCTGTCTCAAGGCTATGGTCCTGATAGGTTAGCTCAAGCAAAAGACAGAAAATAGTACACACACTGTATGTATGTACATATATCCAAAGCAACTGCATAGAAATGACAGCCTAACCTTTGAAATTAAATATACTTCAAAAAAAAGCCATACAAGCACTGCATTATTCACCTGTATATCATTTAATTGCTGCTGCACCACAGYGCTTCTTTGCTCCAGTTGTCGTTCTGTTTGTTTCTGCTGTTTGTCTACCTCTTGTACCCTCTCATCCAAATACAAGAGTTTCTGGAAAATATATGCATAAGCAGATTTGTTAGTATTCAAAAGTTACTGTCTTACTTTCTATAGAAATCAGAAAATATATTAGCCATTAAATAATTCCTTTAAGAGTTACCATTCATAAGCTTATTTTTGTTTCCTTTTACATACCTATTATTTTATCAACACCGCATATTAATTTCTATGTTTATACACTTTACCTTTGAATGACACAATGYAATATTTTAAAATAGGAAATACCTCTGCTGCTTCATATAGCATTTATTGTCTTACAGCAAAATGTCACTACTTTTTATTCTCCCCATATTTCTTTATTTATTACTTGGCAAAAAGAAAGTAAAGTTCTATATTGAAAATATACATTTGGAATAGTTTCCACAGGAGTTGTAAAAAGGATAATAGAAATGCTTATGATTTATTACATTAAAACATACGAAATTACAAGTAAGAACAGCTAATCAGAGAATGGAAGAAGAAAGAAAATAAAATATTGGGACATGACRTTTCTATATTCTTCATTAATCTATTCTACTATTAACTAGCATATCAAGAAACACAGAAGCTGTCTATTGTATTAAAACCATTTGTGTCACTAGTGGGAGTGYCAACTATTAAAGGACAGCAATTATTATTAATGCAAGTAATAAGTAAAACTTTAAATTACTATATACATTTTTATATAAATTGTACAATAATTATGTTATTCAAGGTTTTAAACTCCATTCATCATATATAACAACACTAAAATAGGTAATAACATCTCTATTCTGAAAGAATAACTTAAACCTTTAATCAATACGAAACTTCTTCCTTGAAATTACCAATACCTTTCACACATACAAATCTGCTTGTGCAAACTCTGCTTCCAAGCTTTTAAAACAGAAGCGAATACATAGCCATCGACGATGATATATAGCTTACACCACACCTCTTTAGGTTTCCCAGAGACTAATGATGTGATCTTTGTCACATTGTTTCTACTTAGTTTTAGTTGGGGAAGGGCTAACAACATTAGTCACTGCCATTAATGTGTTGTTTTGAAAATACTATTAGCTACTAGAAGATTTTTTTAAAAAATTCAATTTGACTTATTAAACCTACACTGAAAATAAACTATCATATAATCTGTTATCTGAACTGAAACGATTTAACATCCTCCATCTCTCCTCCAAAAACAGCAAAGTATTGCTACCCAAAAGCACTGCAAAGAACCCTTCAGAATGAATAAAARTAAAAATCCGAAAAAGAGGATCTCCAGTGACAAGCTTTCTACTAGTAATCAGACAACTGAACTATAAGCCTACAAATTGATTTTATAACAAAAACTTCACATGGGTGAGAAGAAGCAGCAAAAATTCTTGCTCTTAGATTGGTCTGAAAATCAAAATTTCTGTATCTAAACTGAATAGTTTCAAAAAATGTTGATCATCTTAACTGTGAGAATRTTATATAGCAAATATATGGCTTATGAAAGCTCCTATCTCTAGCTCTGAACAAAAACAACAATTAAATAGATAGTTGGATTTCCTTTTTGTTTTGAAATAAAAATGAAGGCATTTTGCTTTTTCTTTTTGAGCAGTAAGGTCCACTGGAAACGCCCACCTCTTTCATACAGTTAGGAAATAATTATTTCTTGCACATTGATTACTCTGTTTTCAGTTCTGTTCCTTAAGACATCTATTTCCTTTGCCAAAAGAAGTGAAGCTGCAAATACACTCTCTAGATTGTAGAGCTGCTTATTATAGTGAACAATGTGTCTCTGCCCACTTATTCATATAATGTGAAAGCCAAACCGTTGCAATCATGACAGAAGACTCAGAGCTATTCCTCAAAAGAAGAGAAGGAATAAGGATGCAAAAGTAGTATGCAAAAATGAAAAAGCAAAGGTATGGAAGTACTTTTAATTAAAAAAAAAATCTGAATAAATTACATTTCAAACAGTTCTGCAAAGAAATATTGACTAGTTTTGTCTGACTTTTTCTGAAACATAATGTATAGCCATTATGTTTGTTCCTWACTCAGGGTTTAGAGTTTGGATATTCCCATGTCATTTCAGAAAAGAAAGGACTGTTTCTACAGATTCTGGTTGAGATGCAGSAGGATATGGAACTATCTGCATTGCTTAAGGAAGGCACTGTCCACCTAACTTTGGTCTCACATTTGTAAGACAGCTAGTGAACTGAGTCACTTAATATTCAGTTAGCTCAGGTATTTTTCAAAAGCATCCATCGYTGCCATACTGTGGTTGAAAACACAGTAACTGATCTGGATGATAATGTCCGCTGTACAACCTGTTCTCTATTATTGCCGTTGTAGCACTCTTTTACGAGCAATGTTTGGAAAGACCTCAAAGAACATCAGATCTAAAAAACAGAGATTAATCTAACAAAGAAGGTATGTTTCTTGGTCATATAACTTTATTTCATAATTCTGTTATTCTTTTGAGCAGCACTAGACAAAAGTTACTTCTCTGAAATTTTTCCTGGGGTTAACACCATTCATGTACCCTGAAAATATGAGAGAATAGGCTTCTCAGTCATCACTGGACAACTGGAGGAAAATGGCTATTTGGTCATCTTTTCAGGATGACAGAGAGACCAATTGAAACATGTCAGATTATGACAGTAGAAAAAGCTCTACTAGAAGCAAAAGGAATATACCTACTGGGAGAGAATGGCRTATTTAATTAAAATCATTCAATTAGGTTGAAACATGTTTTCAAGATAAATATTACAGAGTGCAGACCTTTCATGGGAGGAAGGAAAAATTTTGGATCACTATCACTCAAACCAGGAAAGAGAAAAGAGTCCACGGCCTGTAATTACRCTCTCTTGCACTGGTTGCTCTCTCTGGCTTCTAACTAAGCAAAGAGGTACAGAGGAAACATTAAGCAAATACTGCATATTCTTTCCTTTTGTAAGGAAACAGATCACAAAGAAGTCGAGAGAAAAAGATTTGTCTAATAAGAAAAGCAAGAAAGTTCAAAAATAAGGCTGGTACTATGTTTTACATTACAATATAATCTTTCATTGAAAATGTGGGCAATAGCATATAGTACAATATCACAGTGCAACTGCACAGCTGAATTCTGAGCTATGAGTTTGTTTCCTCCTTTTTTTTTTTTTATTTCTAGTTATAACTAGCAATAGTTATAACTAGAAATATCCTAGTGAACAGTTTAGAATCTACCACTTTTACCTCATGGTTTTCTTTAAATATATCTTTACTTCTTCCAATTTTTTTTTCTAGATCAGCTACTGGTCTCTCAATCTCTTCTATCATCTTCGTATCTTCTTCTTTTTTCCTCAGTCTCTCTTTTCGTTTTTCCTCTAGCTCACCATATATTGCTTTAATCGCAGCCTGTTTTTTAAAAGTATATATAGAATTAGTTTTCAATATTTAAACCAGAAGCCAAACTAGAACATGAAAAATTATGATTTTGAAATAATATTTATACTCTTAATTAAATATCATGAATAGACTAAAAATTAATTCCACATACATGTATGAAACCAAAGTTTAAGAAACATATAAGAAGATTAAAAATATCTTCAGAATGAAAAAAGTATTACTCATTAAGCCAGAATATGCCAGAAGTCTTTGAACAGGAAAGAYTGAATAGCCAGATGAATTGGCAAACACAAATATGGCAAGAAATACTAAGAAATGAATACATTTTGAAGCATACAATGAAATTACAGTACTATATCAGCAAATACTAGAAAAAATATCCACAAARGAGGAATTAAAATGCTAATCTCAAGAGTGAAAATATTTTCCGATGAAAAGACATCTATCTAAATTTGTTACGCACTCTGACAGTCACCAGTTAGTGATAGCTTAGTTCTTAGGTCTTTCAACAGGCTTTGACATCATCATTAAGTTTTGTCCTATTAGTAAGACAGAACTCTTTTGACAGCACAGGTATGAAGACTGTATAATCCAAAGAAATGCAGCTTTAGAAAGAAAACAGAAAAAAGTTTTAATTCACACAGAATTTTAAAACCTTAGAAGTAGTGTAGGACACATATCAAGAACTGGAAAATGAAAACAATATTCTGAAAACTTAAGAACTGTGATGAAAAAAGGCAGTTCTGAGCACTAAATTTGCATTCTCTTAGAGAACTGTTTCCATCTGCAGGTCAAAAGTATTGGGCTAAAAATTGSCACTGAGTGATCTTTGTCAAAATCAAGAGAGAAAAAGGAGATTTTTAGTTCCAATGAACAATCTAAATGGCCAGTACAAGTACTGAGGCYCAAAGAAGGAGAAAACACCAAAGCAAATCAGTCACTCTATGGTAGTCAGGTCCAGACACACTTCCTTCAGCCTTCTCTGATATGAAGACTGAAAACCAGAGGGAAGGTGCGCATGGACCACAAATGCATGTGTCAGATCCTCTGCAATACCTGGCTTAGAAGAGGAATATTCAACACTTCCTATTAATATCTGAGGTAAACAGAGACTGCAAGATCACTCTCAGGGCTTGTCTTTCTAAAACTGGGAGTCAAGTGTACTGGTGTACTGGATTCTGCTATTGAGCTCTTGCACAKTTCAAAATCAAAGAATGGATGATCACAAGAGAAGCAATACTGAGACTGCGAATGAAACAAATRTAAGGGTCCAGAACATCAGAACAGTGATAACATATGAGTGATAATAAGGAGGAGGGAGGGAAGGAGTCGAACAATGACAATAGTGAGAGTGGGAGGGTGAATACTGGGAATAGTCTTCCCTCATAGGAAGAAAGAAGTGAATTGCAATGGCATTCATCTATCAACTATGAAAAGGCTTTCAGGATGGGTTATGTTCTGGTATGCTAATGATCTGCATTACAGRTCATCCTCAGTATTTTGGAATTTTGGACAAGAAGAAAGCAAGTAATTGTACTGTTTAACTGGTATCAAACTGTATCTAAGAGAAAGGGTGCTTTTTACTTCTTGCAAGCAAACTGATTCAGTCAGTGCAAACTGGCATAAGGTTTGGGTTGCCATTATCACCCTACCACGCCTTCACACAGGACATTCAAGGAGACTAAAAATCCCAGCAACACTAGCAATATCTGGAAATCCAATATTTGTATATGCCTTTTGCAACCAACAGGTGCAAGGACAGTACCAACAGCCAGTTCAATAGACACTGATTCTGCCTGGTCTTCTGTATCAGGAAGGTCTTTGTGTTGATGATTGAAACTGTGAAGAAAACTTTTTCTTTGATCATCTATCATCACACAGAACTAAGGAGTGATCTTTGAGAGACCRCTGCTCAGACAATTATAACAGTTATATTATAGTTATATAGCCTCCTATCTCTTGCTGGTAGGATWCAATACAGAGATTAAGGACTTCTTCAGAAATAGTTGCTGGAGTTTCTGTTTCTACCTAGTGTCTTCTTGAAGCTGTAAGATGTTGTAGTTATTACAGCAGTTTAGGTATGACCATTATCTATGCTCTTGGAAGAGGCAGCCAATGGAATCCATCTATCAAAAGATGGAAATAGATGGAATACCCCTTCTGGTGATGCTGAAGAAATATCAACATTTCTCTGAGGGTGGTTGCAAAGCATCAATAAAGTTCAGAATAAAAGAACTACATTGTCAATGTAAAAATGGAATACTAGACCATCTTGTGTTAATTTGGTGGTTTACACTAGGAGAAAGTAAACTGGTAAACTGGTGTTACAACAATGCTACTTTACAAATTCATTTGTCAATATAAAGTATGGCAAGAGTCTCAATGAACGCTTTACAGAAACTGTGAAGTAAAAACAATAAAATAAAATAAAAACAACAGCACACTGCATAACTGCATATATGAATTATTACTTAAGGTAAAAAAAAGCAGATACTTGTGAATATTTGGGATACAGCTAAAATATTCAATTTTCCTAAGTATTTGAATATTACTAATTCAAACAGCAAATATCATTACTTAGCAAAACCCATTAGCTCTCCACGAGAGTTGGTCACAAAGTACTCTATTACAAAGAATTCACTGTAAATTATGTGGAAGAATTTAGATTTGAAGTAAACTGATTACTATCATATTTACCTGAGTCTTTTTCCAAATTCCTTTTTGTTCTTGAATTTCTTTTTTAATATTCACCTCCAAATGCTTAAGAAGAAAAAAAGTCATATGCAACAGATAAGAAACAAATTAATGGACAACAGCAAAGACAATTKAACACTAATATTGCAATAAGGATGAGCACAGCTCTTAAAGTTTGTCTCAAGTATCATAAGACCATATTAAGAAAGGGATTATAATAGAGAYAGGCAAAAGAGGTAAATAAATATAGAATAAATCATAAGAAAAGCAGTACTTTTTAAATGAATAAYTATAAAATTATGTAATTTATTTTTGGTAATTTAAGATAATTAAAAACATGAAGGAGCTGAGCCGATTTACCTAAACATATAATGAATATCAAATATTCAAAACTAAAAAAAAAAAAAATCAGTGCTTTCTATGTCCTCTATCTTTTATACGATGGGTCTTTTTATAACTTTTAATAAAAATCTGAATGTTTTATCCCTTTCTTATGCAAGTTTCCTATAGATAATCAAAACTATACTTGATTATAATCTATGTCAAATCCCAATAAAGGTTTTAAGTAAGTTTAGGAATAGGAAAGTTAATTACTTAACCAAAAGCAGGTATGACATGACTAATAGTAGTCACACAAAATCAATCAGTTTTGTTACGGAAAAGCATTTCTTGGCAGTGTTTTATTCCCACGCAAAACTCCCTGGCAAAACTCCAACAGACGAGGAAAGTATACAGAATGTGGAAGAGGGGACAGGCTACTYGGGAGGACTATAAGAATGCTGTCAGAGCACACAGGGATGCAATGAGAAAGGCTAAGGCCCAGTTGGAATTAAGTCTGGCAAGGGATGTCAAGGACAACAGGAAGGGCTTCTTTAAACACATCAGCAGCAAGAGGAGGACTGGGAAAAATGTGGGCCCACTACTGAATGGGGCAGGGGCMCTGGTGACAAGGGATACAGAGAAGGCAGAATTACTGAATGCCTTCTTTGCKTCAGTCTTCACTGCTAAGGGCAGCCTCAAGAATTCCAGAGCCTGGAGACAAGAGAGAGAGTCTAGAGAAGGCAAGACTTTCCTTTGGTTGAGGAGGAAAGAATTAGAGACCTTCTGGGCAGGCTAGACATCCACAAGTCCACAGGCCCTGATGGGATGCACCCACASGTACTGAGGGAGCTGGTGGATGTTGTTGCCAGGCCACTCTCCATCATCTTTGAAAGGTCCTGGAGAACTGGAKAGGTGCCTGATGACTGGAAGAAAGCCAGTGTCACTTCAGTCTTCAAAAAGGGCAAGAAGGAGGACTCAGGCAACTACAGGCCAGTCAGCCTCACCTCCATGCCTGGAAAGGTGRTGGAACAGCTCATTCTGGATGTCATCTCCACACATATGGAGGACAAGAAGGTGGTCAGGAGTAGCCAGCATGGATTCACCAAGGGGTGAATCCTGCTTAACCGATCTGATGGAATGACTGGCTGGGTAGATGAGGGGAGAGCAGTGGACATTACGTACCTTGAYTTGAGCAAGGCTTTCGACACTGTCTCCCATCACATCCTCCTAGGAAGCGAAGCTTAGGAAGCGTGGATTAGACAAGTGGACWGTGAGRTGGATTGAGAACTGGCTGAAAGGCAGAGCTCAGAGGGTTGTGCTCAGCAGGGCAGAGTCTAGTTGGAGACCTGTGGCTAGTGGCATCCCCTAGGGCTCAGTATTGGGTCCCCATGAGGGGACAGAGTGCCTCCTCACCAAGTTTGCAGATGATACCAAGCTGGGAGAAGTGGCTGATACACCTGAGGGCCGTGCTGCCATTCAGAGAGACCTGGACATGCTGGAGAGTTGGGCAGAGAGGAACCTCCCGAGGTTCAACAAGGGCAAGTGCAGAGTCCTGCGCCTAGGGAAAAATAACCCTAGGCMCCAGTACAAGCTRGGGGCTGACCCTCTGGAGAGCAGCTCTGCAGAGAAGGACCTGGGAGTGCTGGTGGATGACAAATTGACCATGAGCCAAGAATGTGCCCTTGTGGCCAAGAAAGCCAATGGTATCCTTGGCTGCATTAGGAAGTGTTGCCAGCAGGTGGAGGCAGGTGATCCTGCCCCTCAGCCCTGGTGAGGCCTCGAATACTACATYCAGTTCTGGGCTCCCCAGGACAAGAGAGACATGGAGCTACTGGAAAGAGTCCAGCGTAGGGCTACGAGGATGATCAGAGGGCTGGAGCATCTGCCCTATGGCTGCAAGGAATGGCTGCGAGAGCTGGGCCTCTTCACYCTGGGGAAGAGAAGACTGAGGGGGGAGATCTTATCAGTGTGTATAAGTACCTGAAGGGAGGGTGTCAAGGGGACGGGGACAAACTTTTTTCAGTAGTGCCACGTGATAGGACAAGAGGCAATGGGCACAAACTGAACGACAGAAGTTCTGCCTGAATATAAGGAAGGAGTTCTTTTCCATGAGTGACAGAGCACTGGACCAGGTTGYCCAGAGAGGTTGTGGAGTCTCCTTCTSTGGAGATMTTCAAGGCCYGCCTGGATGCAACCCTGTCTAACATGCTGTAGGTGACCCTGTTTGAGTAGGGAGGTTGGACTAGATGATCTCCAGAGGTCCCTTCCAACCTTACGAATTCTGTGATACATATCTACACTGCGGAAATAYATATGCCATTAACACTTGAAGAGGGAAGCTCCTGCATAAGGTGGCCACAAGCATCTTCCAGATTCCACATACATAAGAGACAGAAGTAGATATCAAACACCCTCATTTATTTTCAACCCCAAATCTCAAAAATTAGTAGGACTTTCAAGAAAATAGAAAAGAGGAAGATCACTGTTCATGTGGAAAACACATTTAAGGAAGACCTGTAGCCACTGAGTAACAGTCCTTTTCCAAATGACAGTCTATATATTTGCTCCATGGATAACTTTCAGCAACAACCTGTGCCTATGCCTCCCCTCCTCTCACCTCCATCCTCATATACACACATAAGCTATCTGGATCTAAATCTCCATGTCTGTTAGATATATTATGGCATCTGGACTACTCTCCAAAGCGCAGCATCATTTTGAATCACTAATGATAATGTTTGGTGAAAACATGAATATATTATTTTTATCTATTCAATACCCCAAGGAGACAACGTAACTGCTGGTTACAGACACGCATCGTTATTAGAAGGTAGTCACTCTAACAGCATATCAGTAGAGACTAGGCATTCAACTATAAATTTTAACTTCATTTATACAATCATATCTAAAATTCAGCACTTTCAACTGCTCTTTAGGTTAATCTGTGCACTCTATTTATACTTAGTTAGCAGCTTTTACCTTGCAGTTAGCTCTTGTAGTTGGCCACTTTCCCTGAGTCAATCTTCATGWGCATATGTATGCTTTAGAATATTATGCTGCTAAGTTGTGCAAACTGAGGCTTAAGTATATTAGTATTAGCTTAAAGCTGTTGACAGAATAGTCATTCTACAACTGTTAGGAACGGAGGCATTCATTAACAAGAGCACTGAAACAGCTTGAGTGTGGCTGGAAAGAAATTTTATCACTGGAGGCAGGTCCAAAAGCAATGACTCAAAGCAAAAATGAATTTGTGTCAACAAGACAGAATGAAATTCCATTTCTGACAATAAAAGTATAGTTTTGAGATGTAYTTCTGTCTATCAACTCCAGACATTAACACTATGATTTCTGGAAGGAGATTAAGGAACAAGAAAACCCATAAAGTAACACTAAATTCAAATTTAAAAATGGAATTTATATAAAAAAGGAATTTATTAAAAACTCAATGACAGACAGCTAGAAGACTAAAATATTTGCAAAACAGACAGATTATTTAGAGATATCGTACTGGATGTTCAAAGCAAATGCACACCAAGTTTTAACCAATACTTTGAAACCATCATAAAGAAAGGCTATGAGCAGCAATACAATACCCTTCAGAAAGCTGAAATTACATCCAAAAGAAGGAAAAAGAAGAGAAGGGGAGAGAGGGGAGAGAGGGGAGAGAGGGGAGAGAGGGGAGGAGAAAACTCAACTCTGAATTCTACTTGGTTAATTATAAAAAACCATTAGGAGAGCTAAATAAAAATTTTCTGAAAAACCTGCAAAAGACATAATAATTTGTAACAAATTCTTTTCCAAACACATTTGAGTAGGAAGCCTCCTAGGGATAATTTAAGGCCAGCAGATGACCAGAAACATTCAGAATGTGATAGCAGGAGGAGGAAAAAAAAATCCAAAGACCCAACCTCCAAAACAAATAAATCTCCCAAACGCTAACAAAGAAACGGGTAATATGAATTATTCTGAAAAACAGAATTAGTTGACACATAGAAAATCAGACGAGGAATCAGCATGCCTTGGAAAGTGCCTCAAAAATCATTAGTCTTCTGAAAGATTTAATAAGCCTATGAACAGGGTAGAGCTTGATGAGATAGTCTGCTTGGACTTCTAAATGGTGCTTGATAACRTATCATAAGAAGAACTCCTAAATAAATTAAGTTTCCATGAGTTAAGGAGAAAAGTCTCATGTGAATAAATAATGGATTTAAAGATAGATGATCTAGAGTAGGAATAAATTATCAGTTTTCACAGGGACAGAGCCACAYTGGGGTCCTGCAAGTATCTGAGCTGGATCTGTTGTTTTCAATTAATTCATAAACAATATTGGAAAGGGGGTATTTATGGGATAACTAAGTATAATTAGATAGATTTCTTATTTAGGATAATTAAGATAAAGTAAATTGGAAATTCAGTGGGATCCTGAATGACAGACAAAAGAGTAGACAAATTTCAGTGAAGGTAAATGCAATTTTGGACATTAGGATAAAGTCTTTATTTATACAATGTTGAACTCTGAGCTGACTAGTGTCAAACAGGAACAGGATCTTGAATTTAAAAGAGGCAGTTCCAAGACAATGTGAGGACAATGTTCAGTAGCATTTAACAAGAATAAATGTAATATTAAAAAATGTTAAGAAAGAAATAGAGAACAAACCAGAAATCATCATTATACCACTATACATGCCCACAGAATACCTATATATTGAAAACATCAAGCTAAGAAAAAAAATATAGACATATATAAGCAGGTGCTTTCAAACACCCCTTGTAAATCCTAATTTCTTCGAGTAATTTTTAGCATCTCCTGAACACTTAGATATAAGAACATCCCTTGAACACACACTCATGCAAATATTTCAGCTCACAACACTGAGAACATGGAAAAATTGACGTTGAGCAAATGCATATGCAAAGAAAACAATTTATAGGACAAAACTATATCCTGTGCAAATTCAGATCTTGYCAAGAATATAAACTTGATCCAAAAAAAGGAATCATGGTACTATTAAAGTGACTGACTCACATTCACTTTAAAAACAGCTGCAAAGTTCTCTGTTCTTCAGCCCGTGTTTTATTTTTATCTTTGCCTTTTAACTCACTTTATTTTTATTTATTTATTTACTTATTTAAGAAGAAAGTAAGCAGGTAGGTGAAGAAGAAGCACAATAGAGTGCCCAATACACCAATGCATATTATAAAAAAGAAAATACACTCAATTCTTAATTTTACTGATTAGGTCTAAAAATATTACAGAAAATGAAATTATGAAAGTCTCTGCTTAAAGGCAATCTAGACCTTACATACAGCAGAAGAACACTAATGATGATAAGTACACAAAACACCTTTTATAGCTTTCTGATATAAAAAGACCCTTGAGAATTCCTGGTATTGCATATTTTTTCCTTTTATATCTGAATGCTAAATCTTACACCTTACAATAGCACTGTTCCTACAAAGCTGTATGCATATGTTCAAGATTATTTACTAAGAATTAGGCAAAGTAAAAAAACATCAAAAACATATGTAATTCTTCTCAGTTATTGCAAGGCTGCTACATAAGTACAACTTTCAATAACAGTTCTTGGTAATCAATGGCATCCTGTTGACAGGGAAAAATTCTTCTCAGGTAGTATTTCATTTTCAATGGCTATATTCAGTATCAAACAAAACTACTGATTTACAGATTTCTCTGATCATTTAGTTATATAAAGAATAAGACTTACTTATTTCGATACATTCCAAATCATGTAGCAATCACAAAAACTTTGTATGGTTGGGAATATCTGTAAACGGTAATCTTTAGCCTCTCATTACTTGTGACCATTTAGCAATCAATTTGTTTTTTCACATAGAGGCTACTTTATTTATTTATTTATTTATTTATTTAAGTGTTTTAAAACACCTGGTGAAAATCAGAAGTTTTGCATTATTATTTTCTTGATATTAGATTGCTTGTCTTACAGTTTTCTGATATGAATGGCATCATTTCCTATTTTTTCACTCTAAAATGATTTTAAATAAAAAATACACAACCTTGTAATTAATTTTTTCACTGGTTATTTTTTTTTGCAAGTCCTCATACTTTKCTTTTTTTTCACCATAAGACAATTCAACATTATAGAGATCTTTATTTACTCTTTTTACTTGCTCTTCAATCTTCTGTATGCTTTTGGAGACAGTCTTTATTTCTGACTGATATGYCTTCTTTTTTCTTGAACTATTGAAATAAAACAAAGTGATATTATTTCACATTACTAGTTTATAAAGTATACGAGCTAAAATAAAAACTCTATTGAATAAGCAATTCTAAAATATTTTWAAATCAAAATCAAAAGCAGTATCATCCTGCTGATTTGATGCTGAATATACCATGCTCTTCCTTAAAACTCTATTCATAAGCATACGCCTTGACAGTTCATTGATATCAAACTATTACATGTACCCATTTTTTGTCCTGCATATCTTTACTATTAGTCTGTAATATAACACTATCACTTTTGGATGAAAATTGTCAATAACAGCCCTTGTGTCTGAAAATGTTAATATTGCTCACATAACCTCAGTTCATCTCTCTTATAATATATGACCATGTCTGAGGTATAGAGTACTTCATACAAGTGCTGTGGTGCAGGTTATTCGTGCAGCTGATGAATTAATTTTGCTATTTGTATTTTAAGTAACATAACACAATTTTAGTTCACTTTATATAGTAATAAGGAAAAAAAATCATTAGAAGTGAACTATTTAACAGAAATGAACTTAAAATACTATTAGATTAGACCATTAGATCACACAGCAGAAAACAAACTAAAACAAATAAAAAAACTCCCCACAGGTAAACATTGATAGTCCTTTGACAGACTGAATATAACCTCTATATCATTAGAACTTAATGTTCCCCAACCAAATGTTTCTTTGTAGAAGAATGGGATCACTGAAAAATAAACTGTTACTACCACTGAGGGTATCCGCTGAATCAGAATGATAAAACTAAACAGTATTGAAAGGCTCTTCATAGGTCACACACAGTTTCTCATACTTAATCTGCAAATCCTGCACTGATTACCCATATCCTTAGTTGAATTAGAGGCCAGAATGGTTCTCTCAAAGACAACCTCCTTTCATGACACAGAGTGTCATTTRGTCAGTTAAAAGAAGAAAACATATATTACCTTACAAAATACAAAGGTTACTGCACAAGGACTAAAATTCATGGATTATTTCATCCACATACATACACACATATTCCACTTTCAGTACATGGGTACTGCTGATTCCTAAATACACAGACTTAGGGTCAGAATTATCTTGTACATACTCCTTGAACATTTTTGCATTTTATAAGGCAGTGTAGGCCCGTATCAACTTAATTTGGCTTCCTAAAATCCAAGTAACATAGAAGAGCAAACCAAGAGAACAGAGAACATTGTCATGCATCTTGAAGAACTATATACACCATGTCTGTAGCATATATTACAATTGTCCTTCCTCTATTAAAAGATTGTTTGTAACAATCTACAACAAAGTCAACTTATTGTTACTCTCAAGCAGTTGACCAAGGTTATGAAGATAGAAACTCACAGTCCTAAGAGAAATGAGACAGCAGTATGATCTTTCCAAAATACAAAATATGACCTAGAAGCTTTAGCAATGCCATACACCTGTAAGACCCTGTGTTTAGAGTCATAAGTGACTGTTTCATATAAATCTATAATGTGGACATTTTTCAGAGATACTGCAGAAGCTGTAATAGCCCTAACAGAGTGAGACCTAAGTGAAACAGGAGGCACTACTTTTGCTACTTAATACAAAGTCCTGCATAGTCAGCTACTGAGTTAGACAGTTCTTAAATACAAAGATGAAAAAAAAATCTTGGCATAGATCATAAAGGTATYGTTCCTTGTAAATTAAAACACTGGCAGTGACCAAGATCTACTATATGGAATAAAGCATCCCACCACACAAGAATGTTAGAAAAAACAGAGCTGAGAATACTCAATAACAAGCAAATAGTCCAAATTATCCTTAGATGATAATGAGAAAGAGCAACAAAGGTCTTTCTGTTTGAAGGGAGGCAATATAAAAGTAAAAATACTCTGGTTCTTTCAAGTCTAAGACAATTCGGTTAGGAGCTATCATATTAGAGAGTAGTAACACTTCTACTCTCTAACTTTCATAGGTCTGTCTGTATCACATACATTGACTAGACTTTCCTGCACACCACTCAGATCAGCAATGAAATAGAAGCTAACAGCACCAGTGTGAGTAGTACCAGGCACCATGACATAACCAGGAGTTAYAAGAGTTATAACAAAAGCGGAGTGAGTTACATACAGACTGATGAAGGAGGGCAAGAGGCTGATGCTATAAAAGATCGGTGACAAAGAATTTGTGAAGATACTGTATGTAATGTAAACAGTAYACAACGAGGCCAAAGAGCAAACAGTTAAATGTGATTAGAAATAATTATAATGCTTGCTAAAATAAGAGGGGTTCAAGTCAATTCTTCGACTACTAGAGGAAACTTTCGTGGACACAGCATTCTACAACACTTTTTAGTAATGGTTTCTGGTCAGTTCTTACAGAGTTTCTGAATCCTACAGTCTCTGATAATATTCATTTGAACTATTCAGATCATAACCAGATCACTTTCAAAATAGAAAATTTGTATACAACGGTCTTGTGAWTCAAACCAGAAACGTGTTTCATTAACTGTTCCATCAGAGATAGGTGTCTTAATTTTGCAAATTATCTGAAGAAACTAAAACATACTCTAAAATACTGACAAAATGCCACTGGGTAATTAACTATTTGCTTTGTCCAGAAAAGTTCTGGGAGAGCTATCACGGAACCCCTATCCCCATCACTCTCCCCCCCAAAAAATTTCATCTTTTCTTAAAATAAATGCAAGCATACCTAATCCTACTTTGGGCAAGATCATGACTAAATGGCTTCAGAAATTTCTTCCAAAACATCTATGACTATAAAAAGAATCAAATATCAAAACACCAAAAGCAAGCCAGCAATTCACCTGAACAGTAGAGAGAAAGCAGACCTGTGCTGAAGCTGGAAAGAAATGAAAGGAACCAAGCAACAGTTATTCCACTCTGATTTCCTACACCTTTCTTTTAGAGTCAAATTGTTTTGATGCATGCAAGGCCACAAATGACTCTGCAGATCAAAGCACTTTATATATGCAAGAGGAACCTACACACCTCAAGCCAAAAAGCAAATGAACTACAGCATAAAGAAGAACTATGGTTCTTCAGTGTGTGTGTTCYATACTCTACTCATACAGATGTTTAAAATTCTGTCATAGCTTCTGTAGCTTACTCAGGAACTCTATCCCTCTTTGAGAGGCATGAAGAGTTTTTGATTGTTCCTTCCCTAAGCTTTCATATGTTAAGTAATTGTGCACAAGGACCAGAGACTTTTTTTGATCTAAGAGCATTACAAGATATATTGAGCCTTCACAGGAAAAGGGTGTGCGTGTGTGTGTGTGTGTGTGTGTGTGTGTGTGTGTGTGTGTGTGTGTGTGTGTGTCAGGTCAAATGCACTGTTTCTCCTCAGTTTCCTTCCACCAGTAAATCCAGGAAGTTTAAAGTACTATGAAGGAAAGGTGACACAGATGGGGTATGGATGTTCATATGGATAACAAATCTCAAAGTATTCCAGTTATTGACAAATCTTTTTTTATTTTTCCACACAAATGTTTGCTCACATACACTCTATATTTTAGGTCCTCCTAAGCTAAAGCATAAGTTACCTTGAGATAGGTCTTGGAATCCTTTGAGAAAAAAAAGTATTGCATGATCATTTTGCCAAAAGCAATGCTATTTCTGGATGTTTCTGCACATCACTCAGTGACAGTGCGGGTAGAGATGTCCTCATCATTGCAATCAATATAATTTGAAGTACACCTCTGATCATAGAATGCTGGCCAACTTCAATGGTCCCATAAGAGATAAAATGATATCCTTAAAAAAAAATAATTAAGAGGTAAAAGCGTCTCCTTTCCTCTCTGTATTACAAAAAGGGAACTTTCTGAAATATCTGCTTCTGCATAAATATAGGTAAAAATGATTTTGCATTTAAATATCCTCCACAGTATAAAGGGGATCAGCTATCAAAGCACGGATCTCTCTCTCTCTTTTTTCCCCCAGTATCATCAGTGTCTTCAGTATCCAAGAAGATTCAGTAGTGATTATATCAGAAAGGGATTAAATGGTGTCTCCATYATGGTCATGAACACTAATTTAAGTTTTTCTATGAAAAGGGATCCTTAGYTATGGCAAATACCTTCACTTCACTTTCTCAGGATTACAGGATTGAAAAACRTAGAATAGATCTCAGTAGGCCAGGGACAGGAAGAGACTACCACAAAGTGAAAATAATGCAGCTGACTAGCAGCCCAAACTCCTTCAAATCTAGTGAGTAGGTTAGAAGAGCATAAGCACCTTTGACTTGTTTGAACATCTAGCTGAATACATATGCCTTTTTTCACATTAACAAAGACATAACTTACTAAAAAAAATAGTAAGATCAAATTAGTGAGAAGTAATGAGGAATGGCATGCTGAGAAAAACTTGCTCCTCAAGTTCTGGGTGAGTACGATGAGACTACAGTCTTGACAGTGGCAATGTGTTGCCACTCTCAGCCAGGTGGAAATAGCAAGAAATTAACGCCCAATCCAGGCTTACTTTGAAGATAATTCTGAGAAGCAGTGGAGTTCAGAGTAAGTACAGAATCCCCTTGACTAGGAAAACATTCAAGTGTCCAACTGAAAGATCAAGCTCAGGTTATTTTTGGAGCAAGACATCAGGTTCAAGGTGAAAGGATTACTTTAGCAAGTCCTTAAAAATAGCAGGAAACACCCCATAGCTTGAGACAATTGATAAAATCTGTCAGCATCTTAGTTTGTCAGTATCTAATAAAATCAGAAAATATTCACTGCTGGATGTGCCAAGTCCAAAGACAGGTCATTATACAGGAAAGAWGAGAGAATACCATTTCTCTAGTTTGCTGATATAAAACATCAGTATAGTATCACTCACTGTTATATGAATGTGGTCACTCTGGATATGAATAGCAACAAAAGGCAGCATTTCAAACTGCCGTAAGTTTCACACTGATGTTCAAGCTTTACTCTTCGGGAGATTGTGTCCTGTGCTTTTGAGTCACTTCGAAAAGGTACCTCTGTCAGGATCACTTTGGATACAAAGACAAACATGTAGATGCTCCGAAGATCTATCTTCTGAAAATCTGGCTACAGCAGTAAATGTCATGCTTCCCCAAGCAGTACATGGAAAGCGACCTACCTGTGGGTTTAATCTGTAGACTCTAACAAAAGGTGTCATATATGCTGTCATTTGTTACATAAGGTATCAAAGTCTGTCACTTCAACAAAAATGTCCTGTGCATCAAATACAGTATTATTTCCTTCATGGCTAGAAAATATCTTAAGGAAAACAGGTGCCGATCAACACAAAGTTCACTGTAGCCCAAATAAACTCCATAATTCACACAGGATACACAGGAGACAACTGATGGTTCACTAAAGACCCACAGAACAAAAAGAGAGCTATGAGAATTTGGAGAAAGTAAGGAATCTCTTCTGTCAAAGCCTTATCAGCTATTCATCCAAGTACAGAGTTTTATTTTCTATCCAGACATAACCTGGTACCCTTTCCACAACCTTGATGAAGGCCTTGAAGGCATGAGAAGGCCATAGGACAGAACTGCATTGAAAATAGTCCCAAAATATTGACAGAWGCATTATTGCATTGTATAATCAGATGTGAACATGAAACTGTGCACTGAAATTTGAGGATGAAAACCACTTTCTGCACAAAGAATCTCCAATAAAAGCTAGAGTCACCACTCTAAACCAATACCTGTAGATGAAGRTCTGAAATGGAGTGGTTGAAATGGTAATAGAATGCAATGGCTGTAAATGGCTTCCAAAACTAAATAAATGATTTCCAAAGTAAAAAAAAAAACAAACGAACAAACAAAAAAAACCCCACACCTTTCTCTTTATTAAAGCAGATTCTCAAAGAAGTGCCTGAAGATGAGTTGCAATACAAGAATATACTAAAATAGTTGAAACAATCTTTGCACTATATCCAGAATTCAGCTGCCTATGATAAGTTTTCCCATATATGACTAAAGCAGCCTTAGTAAGGAGAGTTCATGATGTCCAATTACACTTACAAAGATGCTACTCTTGTTAAAGCATTTGAAACAATAAAAGATACAAGCTACTCAATTTCTTCTTGTTGAAATGCTACATTTTCCTCTGCAAATGCACTGTTGAAGATGTCTGCTAAACAAAACTGAAAGAGTGATGAAAACACTCTTTGAAAACAAAGATCAATCTGAAATAAGTAATGGAATATAACATTTCATCTGTTTTTCGTACTATGATACTGTGACCATCAAACAGTTAAGYTTTCAGCAGCAGGCTGCATGTCTCAAATAGATCAGCCATATGTTTGCAGAGCAGTGAAAKCAGTCTGTTAAGCTTCCATAAGGACAGAAGAAAAATTATCTGTAAAATTCATAGCTCAAGCTTCAGAAAAATCATGCAGAAGACATATTCTTATTTAGCCAGTAAAGCCTAATAATTAAGCAGCCTTAACTTAAGTGAASAACTCTCTCTTCTTTCCAAAAGCATCAAGGCATTTGAGACTCTACTGCAATAACACCTTCCCTTCTTATTTAATATGACAGCCATCACTTGGTTGGGAGGTTTGGGAGAATTTAAAGAAATTTCACTTCCTAGTGGGAACATAATATTTATGACTAAACTTCCGTATCATAGAGCTGTTGCAGGTCTAACTAAAATTAATTTTTTTTWAAAAAAGAGACATGAGAGAAAGAAATGGAAGTTATTCAGATAAGCCAGTCAACATTATAAACTGATCATCATGTTAGAAATTCTATCACAATATAGTTACAATATTTTTCAAAAAAAGTATTAACACTTAAGCTCAAACTTACAAGTTCAGACAGTTGAGCTTTCTTTTTACTTACCTTGTATAGAAAATAAGAATACTTAGACTGTAGGGATCTTAAAAAAAAAAAAAAAAAAAAAAAAAAAAAAAAAAAAAAAAAAAAAAAAAAAAAAAAAAAACAACACTAAAAACTTAGATGACTTAGATTTATTTCCTGAATATATTGCATGTTCTAAATAGGAAAAATACACCTAAGCATTCCAGGAATGCTCATATTCCAGAATATGAGAAACAAGTTCTTTATCTTCTGGTAGCCTATTAGGACAGTCGCTCACTTTTTAGTCCTGTTTAAATAAAATGCCAGGACTCCTTTTAGCATGCAATTAATCAAAAAAACCACTCCAACTCTTAAACTAACTTGAGACAATGTATTAAGAACTATATTCTCATGGGATATAGCAATTTCACAAAATACAGCAATCCTTCCAAAATACAAAAGGCCACACAGAAATCAGAGCACACTCAAAAAGGAAAATAAAGCATGAATATGTTTTGAAAGAAAGGCTGTGAGAGGCTATCATGGGCTCTGAGTCTCAAATTAATACACAAGAATTACTAATGACATGCAAAATATTTCTAATGTAGGGCAAGAGATTCAATGTCTTCAAATCATTCTTTGAAGATATAAAAAGACTGAGGTCCTGGAATCCTCCGCTACCAGGAACATGTCATAACCATTCTCTGGGTCTTGGATCTGAACTTTCAAATACACTTCTTGAACTCCTGAACATGTGAAAGAACTCAGTAAGTTCTTTCAAAGCCTCACAATAAGACTGACTATATTTGAAATAAATAATGCTCAAAGGATTTCTCTCATGAACTTGTCCAGTCTTTTCTGGGATGCTTGTAAACTTTCAGTGTAAAAGTTGATCTCAGCTAATGACGYTTCCCAAATCAGTTTTCCAAAGATTCCACTCCCTCTAATGCTYCACATTTGCCTGTACATGTTCTTAAAAACTTGTGTCTCTTCTTTCAGCCTACCAGTTAATACTTCAAATAAGGGTAAGATCTTTATTCATTGTCTTACAAYTATGAAGAAATAAAATAGTTTTAATCCATCAAAAAAATAGTGTTCTAATAATCCTAAAAAGCAGCTCCATGAAAATCAAAAACTCATGAAACCTGGTTCCTTCCCCATTAGTGTCACATGGTTGATTTATTTTGGTATGTAGGGTGTGAGCTTCAACTTAGGGCATTAACCTAACCATTAACAAGGAGAGTGCACATACCTCCTTTTCTTGYATCTTTTTATCCCCTCCCTTTTCCCACATCACTTGTATGATATTTTGGGGATCTAGTAGGGAATGTTTTCATGTTGTAACCAGTGGTAATACTGATAGGATCTCTCTCAATTAAATCATCATTTTTTTTTACAAAAAGCTGTAAGAATCTAATTACTTTTAAGAACTTTACTCTTCAACTGATTTTGCTGAAACCAGAYAATGAAGTTACTGGAAAGAAGATAAACTGTCAGATATCTAAAACCAGTATACACATAATGTCCAAAGAAAAAAGGAACTTATATTTTACTTTATTTCCTGTTAGCTTGTAAATACTCTGAGACCATTATGTAAAATAAAATTTAAAGCACATTTATTTGGAACTACTAAATTAAGGAGCTACAAAAAACTGGGCCCATAATGGCTTATAAGAATTCAAAGAAAACAGAAGAACCTGGTATTTCAGAACTGTAATGCCTTGTTTACAACAAGAAAAAAATACAAATATAATCCTATGCAAGTCATCAATACATATATTAATACATAYGACTTTATCAATAAAATGTATGACAGATATATCATAAAACACTTAGCCAAAAAGTTTTGGAAACAGTTTTCTCTTAACAGAAAGAAAATTTTACAATGTTCCTCTTTCTTTAAATTTAAATTCCCAAACCATATACTTGATATCTAGCAGAACTTTAGTTTTGTTCCTTTCAACTGAAGGTCAAAAAAGTTAGATGGTAAATTTCAGCCAAATGCAATTTGGTATTTTTGAAAAATTACAGACAGACTTAAAATAACAAAAGCAAGGTTCTCTTTTATAGGCATGCTTTCAATTAAAGAAAAATACCTGCTTTCTATAACTACGTTTTCAGGCATTCAACAGTGTTTGAATTACCTGTTTGCAGATTTTTGCAAAAACTCTTCATTTTCTCCCTGAAGTGCTTTATTTTCACATTTCAAATCATTCAATGCTTCACTAATATTGAGTAGCTTTTSTTTTATAGTCTGTAGATCACCTTCCCAGGTGGATTTCTAATGAACATTAAGACATTAAGACATTTTTAGTGCAAGCTGAAATTACTTCAGGTTAACAMAGATGATGTAAACACTTATTTCAGTTATATAAAAACAATAAAAAAAACTTACTGATTTTTCAATAGCTGTAATCACTTCAGAACATGCATCTGATATTTTTATGTTCTCATTTCCTTGGGCAGCTATTTTATTATTCAAATCTTCTATCTAGAAAATATTTTAAATTTAAATTATACAAGTATCTCCTATTTATTTGTAACAATTAAACAATATATTTAAAAATTAAATTTAAAATACACCRAGGAAAGAAGGCTGTTGAACAGTATCTAGAGATATTTCATGCTGTTATTCATATGCACATCTCCACTGTGATGTATCCAAGCAGTGTCTTTAGACTTCASTAAGGATATACTGATACCCTGCCAATTCATATATGACATACATGGTATAATTGAAAAGAATACCTCTGAGCCTCAAAATTCTCCTTAATATTCCAATACTTCACAATATCCTTGTTGACTTAATACAGAGATTAATAGATTCAATGGCATATCATTCATTGGAACTTAAGGAAAATGAGGATGTTAAGGAAGTAAGCACCTACAGGGCGAGAAAAACATCTAAAGGGGTCTTGGATAGATAAATAAAGGCTTCACTGCTCACAGTAAGCTTGGCGATCTTTGTTTCCATCACCACTSTCTTTTGTCTGCAGAGGCTGAGGCAAAACAGCTATCCTGGCAGAACTTACCTAAACCATACCCTTAGAGCTACGGGTCCAACTAGAATGTCTAGATTGCAAGTATGCCCAAGCAGGATCAAGACTGGCAAAGATGTTAGTATACACAATACATGGGGGAAGAGCAGGACAGAATTAAGACACAGGAATTCTGCAAATGTCAAATAACTTCTTATACTACTGCAACAAAATGAGGAAGAACAGCAGATTTACATGAGATACTGTGAGGTTCCAGYGGCTAAGAAGGAAACTAATACAGGTTTTGTCTTAGCTGCTTGTCCAGCACGTCATAGCTCTGTTATACTTCTCTAGCATTCTCTTGATTTTCCTGGTATGGTTACACCTCCCTGACTACTTGGGGACTAAAGGTAGTATTAGAAACACCCCTTTTCCCTAGTTATGTGAAGACTCAGAAATTSATGGCTTTGTTACGGCCATCTTCAGCTTTTCAAAAAGAAAAGACTCACTAAACCACTTTGTATTTTCTAAGCTGTGTATTGCAAAACTCTCTGATATGCTGGACATAAAAGGAGGTAATTTCAAGGTAAGTTGCACAGAAATCTAAGTTCATGTGGAAACAACCATGCAGCACCATCACAGATATTAAAACTAAAACTGAAAGTCAGGTCCAGTTATAAGCTCCTTTTATGCACTCGAAAGATTCAATACCTGAAAAAAAAATCCCAATCTTAAGTCTAGTTTATCACAAGTCTCCCTATAAGAAGAATACACACTTAACATCCTTTTTTCTAAATAACAGCACCATATGTCTTAGGCGCTGTCTAGTTTATCACAAGTCTCCCTGTAAGAAGAATACACACTTAACATCCTTTTTTCTAAATAACAGCGCCATATGGATTTGGCAAGTTAGTACTTAAACTGCTTTGAAGGTTCACACAGGAATTGTTTTTAATGTAAGGTTTTTGTTTCTATCGTATTCTTAGATTCCCAGTAAAGGATAGTTCTAAAAAAGTAAAAAATAATAATAGAAAAGATGAAGAAAGCTCTTCTGTGCCAACTGATAAAAAGGCTAACACAAGCAACTAACTGACAACACGAACTACTAGCATATGTTCAGTATACAAAGAGGCAAGTAGATACTGCACAGCTTCCATCTCAGAACAGCAGACATTAAAAAGAAACTAGCAGGTGCTTTAGCATATCCAAAACTGTGTGACCACAAGTCACATGAACAGCACGAGCAAAATGCAGAAGCTCCAGCATGCAATTCTGGTCAAGCAAATATGACCTTCTCCCTCATCTTAAGACACTGGACCCACATTTGACATGCACACTACCATGGAATGCGTATAGTCAGTTAGGGCTTGTGTTTTCCAATGTGATGATATTCAACTATGCTAATGATAAAAGACAAATGAAACAAACTTGTATTTGTGCATTAAGGATTACAGATCATTTAATTTTACTAGCCTTATCAAAGGTCTAGAAAAGGAAAAAACAGTAATTTTAACTGTTTTGGACCTAATAAATTATATTTTCAAGAAATGCTGCTTGACTAAAGAGAATATAGATCTATAAGCTGATGGACAAATCCTTCGTTACCTGCTAAATGATAAGGAGGCACACTCTCCCCAGGCTTTTGTCAAGAGGTCCTATCTGGGGCATCAAGTGATCTTTTGTAAAGTAAAGAAAAGACAGTTTCTATTATTAAAGGTAAAGGCACATAATGATTGTTTCAGGAAATACTGAAGTAAATACACAGTCTTATATGCTTCAGTTTTCAAAAGAATATAGTCAGATACATAACATTAACAGGAAATGGGAGAGAAGACCAGAAGTGGACAGATAGCTTACAGTATGTACATGTTTAAGTAAGCAGGGCCCAATGAAATTCACCTTCTTGGTAACAACTTATTTAAATGGTAAACTTAAGTAATGACRTTAGAATAAAATCTCTATAATTAATAATTCTATTAAGAACTTCTGGAATAATGTTCAAGAGAATTGGAGACAGGCAAATTTAGCACCTGTTTCTGAAAACTTATAAAAGAAGATGTAAGAAATTTAATTAAAATAACCGACATTCAGAAAAATCCTGGAGCAAATTAACTAATTAAAATTTGTATGTTCATAATTATAAGTTAGAAAAGCACATATGAAAATTTTAAGACTATATAATAAAATGTAATCTACTTTGAAAAAGTCATCTGGTGAAAAGAGAAGCAGTAGATGCGATGTATTTTAATTTTAGTAAGGTTTTTGAGGATATTCTACTGGTACTCTGCTAAACAACCTAAAAAAAGTATGGACTAGATGCAAATCCACTGATTTGAAGATTACAACTGGTTGATTTTTTTTTTCCTCACTGTTAGCTAGGAAGAATTTTCAAGTGGGACCACCCCAGAGGCGTCCCATTTGAATTATGAATTAGAGCCTTGAATGACAAAATAAAAACAAAATAAACTACCAAATCTACAGATGATACAAAAATTAAAAGCTAACAGTAGCATAAAATATACAGAAATTCAAAATAATTTTATCAAACTGGAATCTCATATATTTTCAGTAAGATGAAATTAAACAAAAATATATGAAATGCTATACTCAGGATGTGATGCACAAATTCGAAATAAGAAATAACTGATAAAACAGCAGTACAACAAGAGAGACAGCTGCAGTACATAGACTGCATATGAAGCTATAACGTAATACCCTCAGTCAAAAATTAGGTATAACATATGTCTCAGACAATTGAGAAAAGCTTCAGCTGGAGTAGACTGTCCACTACAGAGCTCTATAATTAAAGACAACTGAAGAAAGTCCACAGAGAAAGGAGGATGGTAAGGGATTTAGAAAACATGATCTAAGAGGAAAAACTGAAAAGAACCAGGTGTATTTATTAATTCAGAAAAAGGAGACCCAAAAGCAAATTAGTAAGTCTTTCAATATATAAAATAATGTAACAGACAGTAATCAACTATACTTCAGGGACAATACGGAAAAGACAAAAAGACGACAAAAGAAATTGATTGGCAGGAAAAATGAACAGGTTAAGTATGAACAAAATGTCCCAATTTTGCAATCACTAGTACACAGGAAAAAAATAATCAGAAATGTTGCTCCTCATTCCTTTGATGCTTTATAGTAAACATTTTTAACAGGAWTAGCCTCAAAATACTGTTACACTGCATAAACTAGACTAGATGTTTTCCCCAAATCCCTTCTAATACGCTTTCCTAGTAATTTTAAAAATTAAGCATTCTTCTTAATATGCAGCATAAAACAAGCACAAGTTATCATGACCTCCATCTTCTATGCTTATCCATTCTTCATTTGTTTGACATTTAAGGAGGTGAGGCAGACTGCCAAAAAGGTAAGTCTCTAAGCTTTTCACAGATTAAAAACAGAAATTTAGAAAGACATACTAACATACTAGGAACGTCTGTGAAGARTGACCACCAGAGTAATAGACTTAATTGTTATCTCTGAAACATGACACAGAGCTGTTGTTTGATCTTTTATGTACTGTGTGGCCTTCCACAGTAGATGTAAGGTATGAAGTGGTATGKCATCAAATCATAAATACTGACTCTTATAAAATCATTACATGGAAAGCCCCCTTTGACTATGCATCAAAGCATGATGAATATTGTCCTTTTTTTTTTTTTCCCAACATCGCCTGACTGCTTTCGGGGGTTTTCTATCATTACATGTGAAATACCGCTTGTCCTATTTATAACTACCTTACAAAATATTATCACAGAGCACAGACAGTGTTAGTACAGTTTTTCTTAATTCCTCTCATATTTTCTTTCTATCTTGAAGAAAAGAAAAAGAAATCCTTACTAGATAAAACTTTTCTTTGATATTTGCTTACTTTCAACTAGTTTAGTGTAGGTATACCTCTCCACATGCCAATGAATTCCAAATCAAAACCCACATATGAGTAATAGGACCAGACAGTCTTAACATTCTCAGAGTTAAAAAGTAAAGATCTCAAGTAATTTTACTTATCACTTGACTATTAAAGCCAATCTCTGCACTTGATATATAGAAGACAGTTTTCACATTTTTCAAGCTCCAAACAAGCTGTTGAATAACAGGTACTTAGCGGTTCTGCAAAATAAGGTATAAGGGTTTATAATGACTTACAAACAGAGCATAAGCCAACAATGCCTTTGAAAAGATATAAGAACAGACTGAAAGAATTTGTTTTGTCTAGAGCAGAGATGACAGAGCATCAACACTGTATACGACACAGCATAGACACTTTAGGTATATGCAATGCTGGAGACAAAAGGAATAATAGAAAGAAAAGGAATAATATACTATTTATACCTGCTGTGATTAGGCAAAAGATAATAGACAAGATGTTTCAAGAGTAAAGTAGACCATAAACATCCTCTTTTAAAAGATGAACATAGYTGAGCCCAGCTCAACAGGCTATACATTTTCCAACACAGCAAGTTTTTAAGAACAGATTAGGCAGTCAAGAGGAACTTAGATACAGACCATATTCTCTGYCTTTGACTCAAAAAATAATTTGTTCAAGATTTAGTAAAAACTTCACACGGAAGTTTCAGAAGTCTTTAAGCATCAGATTATCTCTTTGATCTGGATGCGACAAAAAATGAGACACATGGACACCACAAGCAAATAATATTTGGTATACTGAGGAACAAAGGAAAGGAGGCAAAAAGAATAGAATGTTGGGATAAACTGTGTTTTCTTCACAAGATTTCCAAAAGTTCTCAGGAGCTATAATTTAGAGTAGGTTTGTAAAAAAAAAAAAAAAAAAAAAAAAAAAAAAAAAAAGTCAAACATTCAGAAGTTCATAAATCTGATTTTCTATGTAAATCCGTCTCACTGCTTCTGTGGATTCTATGTAACACTATACAGCAGTTTATGAAGATGTTCTAATATTCCTTTGTTACCCTCTGCCTCAAAAGATCTGTACTGCCTTATCCAATTTCCAGTCTCTTTTTTGCTGCTAGTGGCAACAACAGAGCATTAGCTCTGCTGTGTCATTGTACAGGAGGTGGTTCCACTCAGTAYTTGGAATATTATTTTAACCACAGGCTACCCAATGAATGCATCTTAATTCTCCAATGAACCTTCAGGTTTCAAATCCTCTTCCATTAGTTAAAAGGAAAAAAATATTTACTCTGTTGAATTGCTAGACATTAATGAATACAAGAGAATAATTGAGGAGGGTAGGCATGAGATTAATTTTATGAAGAGGTTTTCTTATCTTTGAAAAGCTACACCCATAGATATCAAAAACCAGATTTAATGTATACAGATACTTTTTGTAATACAAATCCAGGTAACAAGGGGGAAAGAAAAAAAGAAAAAAAAAAAAGAAAACTCAGAACTGTCCTCACAGTGTTAAAAGTTGTACCATTTCCTAAGTGATAAACCTCTCCTAATGGGTTATATATAAAATAAAAAACATAATGAATCAAAAGAAGAAAAAAAAAGCCAGAAAAAATACAGACAGTATTAATTCACTTTACTTCTGTTCTCAGATCTGTTGCTTGATAATAAAATAACAATGTACATGCCGACTGACATGCTATAACATGGATCCAAATAAAACCCCACTGAAACCACTGAAAATGATCCCAATGTTTTCCCATTTTTCTCCAAATAATTCCATTATCCCAGTAAGATTTCCAAGATCACTTTGAGCTGCCTCAAAATTCACTGTTACTTGTAAAGGATTATTAGGTTTAGTCATGTTTTGGAATAAAGTTGGTCATGCTGGGTCATCTTTGTACTAAAACTAATTCCTTTTCACCTTCAGTATAAACTAAGCAGAGGTGGTTACCAAAAGGAGCAGCTCTGTGCTCCACCTCATCCCTGTTGCATGTTTCACTCTCCTCTTTATGCTGGCACTAATACGCATGTAGCACTTGCTGAACCATATCAGATCAAGCAAACCTAGATGGAAATGACTGCCCTCAAAGAATCAAAGAATCTATTAATCTTAATCCACTCATACTGTCCCACAYATTTTCTTCCAGATAATTTGAGAAAGATGAGCAATATTAAGTAGATATGCATTCAACAACTAAAAACATAGGTCATTCAAARGAGTGTAAGATGATTATGATACTTTTGATAAACAAAGCTTCAAACAAATACTACAACACAAAAATAAACAAAATCAAAAATCCTATACRATTATATTACTTTTTAAAAATCAGTATTTACATTTTTGCTTTTATAAAGAACCTTAACTTTTAAACATATAAAATATTCAGGCATTCTTGTACTTTTCAATAAAAGATACTCATTTACTTGCGTGTTTATAAATATTCAACACTCACTTTGCTGTTCCAAGATTTTGCATCTTCCTGGRTATCTGCTTTTTGCTTCACTAACTCTTCAAGGTGTTCTTCATCCTTTATAATCTTCTCCTCTGCTTCTTTTAACTTTTTACAGTATTTGGTCCAAGTGAATTCAGAATGCTTTAACTCACTCCTAATAGAAATACACACAAAGTGAATCCATCTCTTTGGAAATATTCCAAGGTAGTCCCTATCCATAAAGGAAAATGTAAAGTAGATCTGAATTAGTGAAGATTTTTTTTGATTCTCTATGGTGACTACRTTTCTTGTACAGGTACGCGTGAAATAATTTCAAAATATCTAYCCCAGCAGGTTCATACAATTTCAGCCAGACATCAAAACTATTCATACTGCCAGTTCACTTGCACTTAAACAGACTGTCAAAATTACAACTTTTAATTGGACCTATGAACTGGTATCAGTGTAGTTAAGCAGACTTTGTTTCCTATCCCACATTAATAAATAAACAAAACAGATAGCTTTCTCTACTAGTGGTTAAATATAGTTCAGAGCCTGCTTCATCTCTTCTGGTGCACTGTCGTTTTGCGAACAAATGTCATTTGGGAAGAAAATTTTTATATATATATATATGTATATATATATGTGTGTGTGTGTATATATATATATATATATATAGTCATGTATATTTGGTGCCATTATGCAGTTAGACACTAATTCCTCATGTAAAAAGGAATTTGCATATAATAGGCAAGGGGATAAAGACCTTACTTACACTCTGAATTACAGGTTTATCAGTGGACATTGTATTATCAAAAGGAAATCAGCTCATAATTATGGAAAGAGATAACAATAACTAAAACAGCAGCAAGAAAAACACTCTCATGAGACACTTAGTATCATTACAGGCTATACACAGGCTTTTTCTTACAGCTGTGTAGGAGAATGAATTTGGTGAAAGGCAAAAGAAATAGAGGGAGATCAGGTTAAAATTTACAATGACTGCTGGTGCTTGTCCWTTATTTTTATTATTGATTCAGGATGTAGAAAAGAGGAATCTCCCCCATGCACCCCAGAGAACCACCTCAGTCAGTAACATATTTCCCAAGCTGCCTTAAGTGGCAAAATAAATCCACCACAGCAGAACTAAGAYAAACAGTAGTTATGTTTTAAAGACATTTACTGCATTACATCCAATAAAAAACATGGCCAGGTGTTGCATACTTAAACACAGTAAACCAACAGAAAACAGCAATGAAGAGAAGATTTCATGAGTAATTCAAGAACCACTCCTACAAGATTGCTTGACAYCCTTCCTTTATTTGCTTCCAATGCTTCCAGCTAGTGATGAAGTAAAGACTTATTTTGCAAAGAAGTCACATTTCAAATGTCACAGAATGTATATTATGAGCATGAAACCTAATACTTCTAACACCCTCTCTACTCTCTTAGGTCCCACCATCCATGAAATAAACATATCAATGACACTTCAGTTTATTCAAAAAATAATAAAATGAAATACRTAACAGATACAGTATATGGGAATCTGTGTGCAAACACTGAAAGAGAGTACCATGTAAAATGCAATAATTCACACTTTCACTTTTTTTTTAAAAAAAAAAGACTTTTATTTTTCTTATCTRCTCCACATGAGATACAAAAGCTTTAAAAAGTCTCCTATAGCATCATCCCTACATATTAAAATAGCTTAGGGAAAATAAAAGGCTTTAATTAGAAAACATTTATTCATTTATAACAATAAATGACACATGTGTAACAGAGTCATGTCACAGAGTGTAATTTTCTTCTCATACTACCCATTGGCCACAACTTTTGTGAGTACAACATCAAAAAAAACTTAATACTACTAGCCTTGAAAAATATGTRTAAGAATAGCAGACTGTGTGATGTACTCCAGCATCAGTATTTTGAGTTTCATGCAGCATTCTTCATTCCCTCACTGATCGTACTAAACATACAGAAGAGARAATCCACTGAAGAACAGTACATGAAGTCTGTGCCACAGCAAATTTGTCTTTCTCATAGCTATTAACATATTATTCTAGCCCTCCTCATACGACAACTAAAGGGCTGTGAGTACACAGAACTGAAGGGTCTACTTCCTCTGTAACTTAAGTATGACCTGACTTACCATTCTAGCAAAAGGCTACAAGAAAAAACACCTACAAGATACAAAAAAMCAATTTCATCACTTAGGGACAGAACAAAGTCTTCTACTCTATTTTTTTCCTGTAAATGTGGATCTTCTTAAAAGCAGTGCTATCATTAACATTTTTAATTTAGCTTACATCCATGTAAACAAAGCAGGTTGCAAGATTCACAACAGTCTATATCACTGTCATGTGGTATGAATAGGAACTACCTTAACTACATGAAACATGGTATGTTTCTTTTAACAGATGATGAATTTCCAGAATTAGGTACCTATTGCCACTGTCACTGTGATGTTGTTTACATTATGACTAGTTTCAAAGGGACACAGAGTTCTTATAACGTAATTTTAATGCATCATAGAACAAACGCTTGTTACACGGAAACTGAAAAGTGGTAATCAGCCAGTAACTGATGATCTGGACAAACACCTCAATTTTYTTCTTGCACTTAAAACAAACTCAGAGTCTAGACTTTCACCAAGACTACCAAAACAAAACTGAAAAACTGATCAGGCTGCTAGGTGGGACACAACGATAGAATTCTAAAGAATACTAAACAAAATCCCACATAAAAGACTATTAAAAGTGACATAGTCATACAGTGAGATAAAGAATTTTAATACTAATGAGAAAGCACAAGATGAAGATTTTCGATTTTCTTTGAAAGAATAGGTTGATAATATGTTATTAAATATCCCATATCTGTTGCCTCGATATATTTGTTTACGATTGGAAAGGGGAAGGATTAGTGAAGGTCTGCATTCAACACTATTTAGAGCAGTCAAGACCTAGAAGAACTGTAAGGAATTTGAGAAAATTTTCAAGGCAAACTAAATAAATGTAGAMTACAACAGCATATTACATTTAGTAMTCCAAAGAAATATAYACTAGAGAAAAAAAGATTAAGCAGTCAGTACACCTTAAAATTCTTCATTAACTTTATCAAATTGAGAAAGACATCTCCATATTTTCACAAAATACTTAGAAATTCTATTCAACACTTAACACAATTAAAGAAGCTAAGAAAGTGTTAGAATAAATAAACCAGATGAAAAACATCATAATAAAAAACTAAGATATCCTTACTTTACAATTACTAAAGTAATTGGTATGGCTTCACGTGGAATACTCTCTGATTGCTTTTCAGCACATTTCAGAAAAGTGTATCACATAAATGAAAAGGAGTCAAAAACATCATGGACAGGTCACAAGATATAGGAAAAGTCTTATGAAACCACACTGAAAATAATGAAAGTTGCCCTTAAAAAAGGTAAGAGGGAACAATGTAAAAAAAAACAGTCACAGGTACAGGTTAGTCAAGGAGATTCATAATACACAGTAGTATTCATAATCTTGTACATCTTACAGAGCTTAGACTCTCAAACTACAGCAATTTGCATACAAGAGGAGGGTAACAAATTGCTGTTGATTACACTTAGTAAATATGAATTGATGGGGAATATAGTTTAAAAGTAGGTATGTACTGGTATAGTCAAAATCATTTTTAAAAAAGAAAAGCAAAATCATATATCTTAACATTGTTTATCCTGTTTTTACATAGTAAAATCAGCTCCAATAATGCATCAACATAACCACTGGTAACAACTCTTGCCAGTAACTAGTAATTTAGACAAGCAAAGAACACGACAGAACACTAAGTGGGTAACTGAAACACTGAACTGATTTGCAGAAAATCTGAATACATAGCACTAAATCATACTATATTTTAAGACTATTTCATACATAGGATCTGATTTTTCCCTTAATTAAAATCAACAGGAAGGTCTGCAATGAGCTTTATGGGTACAGAATGAGGGTCTGTGCTGCCTCATTTCTCTCAACTGGAATCCAAGCAAGAGCTAATGATGATCGTATCATCTCTATAAACATATTTAAGCTACAACTAAAATTCCAAACRTTATGAAGGCATACACAGGCTCACATTCCTCAAAAATAATGATTACCTCCAACTCTTCACATATTCTTCCATTAAGACAAGTATGATGACTTTAATTGGAAAATCACATGGCGACTTTCACAAGTCACTCTAGCCTTTAGCAAATGTTGACATTTCAAAAATCTGRTCTTAGGCTYTKTRTATWWWAAWATWTTWWWMAYWTTTTKTSTYTAATTTTAATATTCACATATTATTAYTCTTTGCAGGTTGAAAACCAGGCTCTGAAATGAAAAAGGTTAAGCTTTAGCTAACTAATCATAAATATGTTTTATATGAATATTTTTGACCTGATGAGAAATATAATAACATTTTAAATAACAAAAAATACCAATAATATAATGATGAAAAGAATATAGCACCAAAATTATCTTGAATTCAAGCAAAGTAAGACCAAGAAAGAGGAAAAGTAGGGCTCAAAGAAAGAAAAAGAAAAACACAAACATGCTGAAACAGGAAACAAGTCAGCCAGAGGCTTGTTTCCCTAGTACTGTTAAGCTAGCTATCTTTCTGAAAAATATAGTTTCTTATCTCACACTGACTAGTTCTTACTGATAATACAGACAGTTTGGACCTCATAAGTGTACAGGGACTTAGAAGAGTAAGACTGGAACTTCTCAAGCAGCAGTGACATTTGGGTAAAAGTATATGATCTGGGATGTCTCCTGCTCCCATGTTAAATTATAAGCATATGATAGGAAGAGCTATGATTCTTCTTTAATTTCCTTGCAGTTTAGTGCCAGTGGCCCTGAAATCCACAACGGTTGCAAAAGAAACAKGATCATTGCATATAAAGAACCTTCCTTTTTTCAAGTATGTGTAAGGTTCCCACTGTAGTTAAATGGCAAGGACAGTTTTYCCTGGAGGGCACATCAAGCCAACAGTCATATTAGACAAAGTAATAATTTCCTGAGGTTGGCTATCTACCCCCAAATAAGTATATAAGTAAGAGCACACTGTTTCACAAAAGTAAAGGATATTTTGTGTTGCAGGCTTAATAGCAATCGAGGTTCTAGGATCTTACAAGCTTCTGAGTCAGGCAATAGGTACTCCTGCTGCAGGACTAAAAGAGGTGTCTCAAGTTCCTGGGTGTAAATCAGTTTTTGAAATAAAGTTGCTAACATTTTATAATCTAAAGAAACTTGAAACRATTCAACTCTCATTATTTTAATCAYGTGCAACTCTTTACCATGGTTTACTAAGCACCATAAAAGATATGCAAAATAATCAAACTTTTATGCAATTATTTCTAGAATAAAGGAAGGAGAAAAAAATCTAAAACCAACAGGAAACACTTACAATCTCTTTTTTATGCCCTTTTGAAAGAAGGCCCTTCATGAGGGTGACCARAATACCTTATTCTCAAATTCTATTGAATCCACTGTTTTATCATAGATAACTAAAGCAGTTCACATACAAATAATAATAAYAATAAWAAATTATCCCTATTTGGTATATCATATTAAAACATAACTGGCAGTGCCTTCAGCTCTCACAACTACTTGCTTATCTGACCATTTGCTGTTGGCCCTCACAGTAGACAAGCCTACAAAACGTCTTTAATCGACAGAATACAGGGCTGGTCTACAAGCCATTCATAAATGCTTATTTTGTGTCTTTTTAGAAAGTCTGGAACATTGCTATTGGCCCATAACACACACACAAAAAAATTAAAGTTTACTTCTATTAATAACATGATTTCTGAAGTTTCTTGGCAAAGATGCATTAATACACAACACAGGATCCCTAGATATGTACAGATGAGAATCCTCTTTCACAAATAGACTTTAGCTGACCAGAAACCACTAACAGCTCTTACAAATATTAAATCTGTGATGGTGTGAAGAGTAATTCTTGTATTTCAGTCATATTTAGAAGCACAGAGAGAAACTATCATAGTGTTCAAGTAACACCCAGAGGCACGGATTGCCCCTCTATTTGAGACTTTTGACACTACTGACAGGAACTCTGCAAATAATCTAATTTCCACTGACAGTCCAATGAACATARCCCTCCTCTAGAAATGATCACAAGGCATATTGCGCCTGCAGTACTTCCTATGAGCTGAGTGGATCAATGTATGGCAACGGACATCCTGCWGCAAAAATGCCACAGTGTCTTAAATTTTAAGAGAGAGAATTATCACAGAAGAAATGCATTAACTTGAAATGGTGTATGTATCTTTTGATAAAAAGACAAGCTTCTAAAGCTACCTTTTAGATAAAAAGGCATATCCTTTCTTTTTTAAAAATGAAGAAATACTGTGACTAGAAGCATCTTCCCTTCTGCTCTGCAGTTGCTCCTTTATTGTTCCTGSGTAAACGAATGATGCCAACACTAAAACAAATGGTAAAGAGAATGACCCTTGAAAAGAAATAGGGAATGGGAACTATATGGAACAGTCCCTGGCAGTGGCTCTGCTGCCTGGGAGGTTAAAGAAACTTGCGTACATCTCAACAATCACATTAAAATTACATTAATTTTGCTGTCTGGAGAGAAGTGCCAACAAGCAAGACATTTACACCTTCTGTTGTATGTCAGGTGCTTTCTGACATCAGCTGTCTGGAATTAGTGAAATAATATGTGCTGTCTCAACTCAGGCTTTACATAGCACAGCCTAAATAATGGACAGATACAAATTCCTAGGGAACATGAGGTAGTTCTGAATGAATAGCATGGACGAAATTTGATTGCTTACCAAAAAACGTAATTACTATGCACAGCTTTTGAAATACCTGGTCTTTGAAGTACAGCTGCTGTTGCATGGCTGCTGTATCGAAACATCCGTTGTTGCCAGCAAGGGCAACCTTGACAATTTACCAGTCTCTTTCAATTATGCCTGTAAACTTTCCTCTCTTCAAGGGAAAAGCAGCCACTATGTCTCTTGGGATTTCACCAAATAAAGCCTAGCAATCAGCCATACGCAGCAAAGTTGAGTACAACTTCCTATCAAACATAAAAATACTTGGTATTTTTGTTCATTGACACAGTTGTTGTAGGTTCTGACTCTCTTGGTCTGCACATTCAGCAACGGACAGAGGAGATCACTAGTCAATGATCGGTGTTCTTCCGTCAATATACTTCTGCTTGATAATTCAAGGGTTGATAACCTGACCACAGTAGTCAATGAGGAAACTGCAATATAAGTCTGCTGTTATACAGAAGCTACCTTACAATCCAATAAAATTCTAGTAACCTTGCTTTTTGGTTAAAAAACAAAATATGGACGTGAAATTTAGCAAGTTCAAATGTTTGTGCTGTTGGCTAGAATTATTCTGGTTAACAAGCAAGTTGAAAATTAAGTTATAATAGTAACTATGATACTATAGTAAATGATGATGTTTGAGGCAAGTAATTTGTGCAGTCAATAAGAATGACTGCAAAATGTTCTATCAATCAAAGGAAATCTATGAATCAAAAATTCACATATAACTAAATAAAATAAGGTAAAAATGGCATCCTAAGGAACATGCTATTTGTGTGACACTATCCCTTCCTATATTCTTTAACTTTACAAAATTAGAATATAAAGTGTTTTCTAAATGCAAATTTTCTATGCTTTGTTTGTGACTGTTAAAAACTACCAGAATATTTTAATACCATTTTGAATAGCTCTTACTTGTATTGACTAAACACCATTTCAGCATATTTAATTTTCTGAGACATAGATTTTATCTCTTTTTCAGCTTCTTCATCAATTCTTTTCATTGTCTTTTGGATTTCCACAAGTTCGCAGTGAACATCACTGTATATTTTTGATGCCTAAGAAAAAAAATAAAGTTTTCTGAAAGATGTTTTTAAGAAAAATCATATATAATGTTCAAAATACAAAAATAATTTTTGTATTTGTCTGACTCTTTGCAATTTTAAAGTGTGAACCTTTAAGCAGCATTTTGTGATATCTAACAACATAACAACAAATAATGCACAATCTCTAACAGATACAATTCTGGTAAAAGACAATGTCCTGTAAAAATTCATGACATCATGAAGTCAGCGTTAGCAAGAAGGCTTTCATTCTATTACAAAACTCAGAAGTTATTGGGAAAAGGTGGCTACTTCCAYGGGAAGACAGTGACCTCTGGAGCAGAAAGACAGAAATAATGTGGAAAGAAGGTTCACTCAGCAGTCTGACAGAATCATTACTTAAAGGTTTCCTAGAGGATATGCAAACCACACAGTCACGGATATATATTTAAAAAAAAAAAAAGCACCTGAGACAATACAAACAATGAAGGCAATTTTCAATCGTATAAATAGCACTGAATCGCTCTGTTCCTATTAACTTCCAAATGGAGTTATGCACAGGCCTACTGCCTCTGCTTTTGAAATTATAACCACAAATATCAGCAATTAACATGATATAAAACCATTATTATAATCTAACAGTTACTTAACTGCTCAAYCTGGTTCTCTGGATATTAAAAGCTAGAGATTCAAAATTAAATAATTGTTTTAATTACAAAGAAAAAATGGCAACTGCATTTTTTTTTAAGGTTACAGAAGGAAAAAAGCAACAAAAACTGAGAAACAAGCAGCACATACATTCTAACACAATAAAAACTGTAAATATTTTATTTAATAATTAGAAGTTTTATTGAGATGAAATATATAAATGACTTACAGTAACACTGAATTATGTTCTTATGATATGTAGTGTAACTTCTTGGAAAGAAAAACAATGAAAAAGGGGTTTTTTTAACTAGCTTTTCAAAAAATAATTTTGAAGTCTGTTTCCTGAATTGCATTATGGAACATCTCAGCATTTTGAGTGCATATAATATATCCTAAGGTATCAACAAAAACAATAAAAAACAAAATCAGACAGTCTGACTTTTAATTAACCAATATTTTGAAAATATCCTGTAACACTGATAGAACAACATGCTAATTTTTAACTATGAACGGTCTCACAGCTCACAACCATATACAGYTTTTGGTGTGTAGAAAATTATTTCCAGACTTATAAAAGAAAATAATATGCAAGCTGTAATTCAAACATACTGTATCACGATCTGTTGATACTAAACTAAGAAAAAAGTGAATCAATGTACTAATTTACAATTCTTTTATTATTTATGTGATTTAATATGCAATTACTTCTTTCTGATTTTAAAARTATTTTGACATACAGATGTTGACTACTCAAAATGAGAAGTTAAAAATAAAACCAGCTAAAATCAACAATGATTATTAAGAATTATTCATGAACATAGAGTATTTTCTAGGAGAGATTATAAATAACCCATCTTGAAAGAGAGATTCATCTCTAGATTTGTAATTAAAAGTTACTATAGAAAATATATTGAAAACATAACAATTGGTAGTAAAATCTGTACTTCAAGTTACTCACTAGCTCTCCTTTTTAGACATCAGTTTTAAATGGCTTACCCTCCAGCTTTGTTACACCTTGATTGTTCAGTTTGATATTTTCCACATTAGGCATTAATTATTTCAACAAATAAATTAGGAAAAAAAATGTACACCAGCACTTGAAAAATAATTAAATCTTAATAACTTTTTCTTTGAAAWGCTCTAACATCTCCATATCCCACAGAGAAATCTGAGAACAATTCATGCACAAAACAGATAAATGMTTTTTACCATTCCCATGAAAAACCCCAAACAGAATCAATCAACAAAGTTAGAATTGCATACTATATGTGCATAGGAGACATTCATTAAAAATCAATAGCATTATCTTCCCCAGATTCTTTCTGCACTGAGCTCGTGTATATAACAGAGGAGGCACACAGTTCACAGTCTCTGTGTACAGTATTTAAAACAGACTTCGGTCCTATGAAAAGATTGCCGGCACCTACTTAGTGGAAAGATTCTAATAAAAGCATCTTCATATTTTTTCTACTTACCTTTTCATAAGCCAATAACACATCCTTCATAGTTTCACCTTCTAGGTTCAGCTTTTCTTCCAGCAGAGGGCTGTGTTTCTTCATGAAGTCTATTTCCTCTTGAATCTTTTTGTTGACTGTTTCTATCTTACGTACTTGATTTTCTACCTGTTGTAGCTGACAGYTTTTACAATCAAAATGCCATTGTAGTTCCAAGATATCTTGAGTACATGTTTCATATTCTGTTAAAAAGATAATTAGCATAATAAAACGTGAGTAGCTGAGTGACACTATGAATACTCAATGAGATTATGAAATATGTTGATATAATACTAAGTATTTAAGACTCGAAAAATTTTGCTATAAACTATTTTAAAATTCAACAGAGGATACTTATTACAAAAGATATCACTAAATACTCCATTAACAGTGGAACTGTTTTGAAACTCAACCTTAGTATACCATTCAAGCAAATCTTTGAAGTGAAGGATATTTTTGTTTTTATAAAGGAAATTAAAATATACAGCCCTAAGGCACATCTAGAAGAGGTTATTTTAACACAAGAACAGCTATACTGAACTTCCTGGTATCCAGCAGTAGACATATGAGGATGCAGAGGAAGAACAGGGTAAGTATATATGACATTTCCTACTGATATTTTCTSATATACCAACTATTTTCATTTCAGGAAATTCCTGAACTGAATGTGGCTTTAAAAAAAGCTAAACAAAAGATGCAAATTCAAAGCCAGCACACAAAACATATTCATGTTGCCATACASAAGTACATTGGACTTAATTCAGTTTAGTGGATTTACTTTTCTTTCCTTGATGTAAATTTCCTAAAGTCCTTGCACAGAAAAAACATGACTATGCCATCGATTGATGAAATGTGTACTTCAAAATACACTATATAATTTCATCTTGCTCAGAAGAAGCAGCTCATTACAGCTGACGTCCTAATAATCCTGCAGCAGATGATGCTCTACACAGAAAAAGTGTTATTATCCAACTAGGAAAAGTAAGCTAAGATTATCAGATAAGAAAATTTCAGAGAATGCCTCAACTGATGTAAACTTCACTATAAATTTGAGAGAGACAGAAAAAATTTGCTGAAAAAAAGTCTCTCTAATTCTGAGAAGTAGCTGCGGAACACCTGACRTCATCCATTCAAGATGACAAGAAATTTTCAAGAAATTCCGACATATTAACAAGACATGTCAAAAACATGTAAATTTATTATTTCATCGCCACTGAAAGTTACATGGACATTATATGAATAAGTAGCTTTTTATCTTATACAAAGTGATGCCTAACATCAGGATGGATAAAATGGGTTTTACATTGGATTGTTGTTATATTTTAGAGAAGGTCAATTCTGAGGATGGGTTACATCATTGCAATTATCTGAATATGTTACAGGACATAAGCACAGCAGGAACTAGCAATAATGGAAAGCAAGAGAAGTCTGAAAAAATAATGGGATCAACTGACTACACAGAACAAGTCACACAAACTCTAAGAATCTTCTGGGTTTATAATACTTAGATTAGGGATAATTATAACATCCCCACAGTTTTTTTCTTTTTTTCAAGTCCACTTTAGCATAATTTTTGCCTAATATAATGAAATAATATAATCTTGAAAAAAAAAGACAAATTTCCTCCAAGAACATGTTGTCATACTGCCACAGCCCAATAATAAATGAAGACAGGAGAGTTGAGAATTCTTACACTCAAACCTCATGTTGTTATTTTTTACTACTGTATCATTGCATGCATTATCAGAATTGAAAATGTGTTAATTATATTCCATTATTCCTCACTTTTCATATTTCTAGAGAGAATGTTGTCAAGTCATAGGACCGTATGACAACGCACAACAATGATTTACAGCTGAATCATAGCTGTTGACTGGAGAAGTAACATTTTTTTGTAGCTAAAATCCTGATTCACTCTGCTGAAGAATGGAGATCTGTTATCAATCTCCTCTTCTTGCAGTTCTCTAGGTTTTATAAAATTGATTTTCCAGCTGCCACAAGATTTTCTCCTGACAGCAGTTTCTAACCTCTCTAYAATTGAATTTTAAATCTGATACTTTAAATATGAATTTTATTCAAGCTCCTCTTTTTCAAAATAGTGATAAAAAAGTGCCATCGTTTTCAGTGCATTATATATTGTCCTTCAGAAGCAGAACAGCAATCTTCGGAAGCTGGTAACACCTTAAAGTAGGTTTCCAGGTTCCAAGTTAACAATCAACCATTGGCTAAAAATAAATAAATAMAAATATTATTACTATTTTCATACGTTGTCAGGGAGGTGCACTGTTTGACATTTTACATTTCTGGGCAATGAAAAAAAAAGTATTTGGTTTGAGTCATGCTGCTATTACACACTATTTTTCGCTGAGTGTTTACCTTAAGTACATACAGTTATGAAAGTCTCTTGCACTGTCATCACTCTCTGGATTGTGAGGTATTTGTCAGAGAACTCAAGATTACATGCACCAGAGTACTGACAGTTATTTTATATCCAGAAATATACTGTTACATATTATGCAACTTCTCTCTCTCCATCTTCAACTCCTTTTTGGCATCCAGTACCATTCTTAAAACTATAGTAAGATTCTAGACAAATCACTGCTCTGCTTTGCTAATTAGTGTTTACAAATATTAACTGGCTTCCCACAACCTATGATTTTAGTTTATCACCAGAGTAACAAAGAAATGTAGCAGGATACTGTGATGGACCAGAGCCTACRATTTCCTATTTCACAGCATCCAAACAAGGCAGCAGAAAAGTGGCGAACAGGATTCAGAAGAGGATAAGACTGACATTCTTTGAGGCCCTATTCCTGGAACAGCTATAAATACTCTGCTGCTCTCAATCTGAGAAATATGTTATAGATTGAAAGGAGAAGACTATACTTCAGAGCAGAAACAGTTATCAATCATATGAAAAACAGTTTAGCAAAGGCACACTGACCACTGAATCTCTAACACTGGAAGTATCTGCAGAGATATTTTCACCTTCTAAATGATCAGAGCTTGCCAGGGATTCCTCTATTATTATTAACAGAATATTTGTATTTCTCCATCCCTATAAGCTTAGCAGTCCAGAAATAAAAATGCTGCTTTTGGGGAGCATACCAAGCCTTAGGTGACTCAAAACAAGTTTATTAACATCAACGTGGCTTGCTTCAAAAAACTTTATGAACCTAGATTTCTTCAGAACTCACTTGCTTTCATTATGAAGAAAAGGATAATTTGCCAAACCAACACAGCATTAAAGAGAGTTTCTCCTCCTACTTTTTAAGATTCTCAATGTTGCTTGCTCCTCTAGTCAATTAATGTTTTACTGGACATCTGGATATAAAAGAATAAATCATCCACAAACCAGCTACAAGAAAACACTGGAAAGAGCTCCTGCAAAGATGAAAAGGWGATTTATGGTTGTCTACTGGAAGACTTGAAACAGCCATGCAATACCTTCACATGATGGGATGTGCTACACATGTACGAGAATTAAGAAAAGAGCCTTAAAATCAGAAGTGAAGATACTGGCAAGATAGTTTAGTGAGCATTTAAGATATTCATTACTCAGTGATAACAACCAAGCATGATGTGTGGGAACACCGTGGTGCCATAGTGCAGAAAGAACCTAGAAGTTTGATGCTTCGCTTGCAAATTCCCTAATTAAAAGAATATATACTGACTATATATTACAGATTTGGAAGCATGATCAGAATTGTCTAGAGTGTCAGTGAAACACACATGTGGATTGCCAGCCACAATTTTTTGATTTGCTAATTTCAAAGATGTTCTCATCTTTGTACCTGGCATGGAAGGACTACTCAGTCCCTACAACTTTAGGTCTTTAGTATACTGCAGTATAAATTCCCACTACTGTGAAACTTTAGCTTTTACCAAGGAAGCACATGGTCTGCTTTGGTTTGTGGTCTTTCATAAATTTTTACAGTTATCAGATTAAAAAAAAAAAAAAAAAAAAAAAAAAAAAAAAAAAAACACTTTGATTCTTCTCAAGTAAAAACAGACTTTTTTGATCTCTTCAAGACAAATTGCAAGCCAAAAATCAAACAGTTCAAATCAATGAGGTTCAGACCAATGTACACTGCATGGATCAAATGAGCTTGCATGCCAAAGYTTGCTGCTCTCTGTTGGCCAGGATATGGCTGTAGCTTGAACCATACTGGCAAATGACAACTCCCAGTTCTCAAGCACTTGTTGTACTAGAATTAATGGATATTCTAACTGCTATGCAGGAGTCCCTAATGGGAAAGAAGTAATCCACCACTGTGGAATCCATTCTCCAAGACAGCTTCTGATTACTTCTGTTGATTGCTGTATCATAAATATCTCTGTTATGAAAAGACTCTTCCTACTGAAGCAGAAAATTATTTATGTCTGATTCCAGGTTAAATTGACTCCTGTCAGCTTCTTAGGAACTTTCATTTCATTCTTCTTCCACATCAGAATACCCTTTCATTTTGACAATGTGAATGTAAGATACTTAACCATTTCCTCTGGCGTTCATTTTCTTTAACTCAAGTTTGTCTGACACACATCTGAGGTTAGTGCTTGTGGACCCAGGGGTCTGAAACTCAAAAGTGTCAACCTCATAAGGCAACCAAAGTATACTCAACAATTATTTTTCAAAGAAGTTGTTTTGTGGTTTCAAAAACTAGCTTTTTGTTTGCTTTTGGAGGTTTATTCTGGAATATCATACGATAAGTTTCTTTTCAGTCTTCCAGAGGAGCTAGCAGTCTTTTGAAGCTTTATACTCACTCTCATTTGGATACATTAAAATCTATAAGCAGGGCTCTAGTAGACTGCACTGTGAATCATATGCTGTTTGTTACTCTGTTTTGTTTGTTTAAATACTAAGATGGAAGGAATCTGTTTCTCTTAACATCTTGCATAGGACAGGATATCTGTTTTACAAGGCACAAATGGAAAGAACAACCTTTAGGTGGAGGTCAGRTTGTTCCTCAATTCCAGTCCAGTCCAGCATATATCTCACCATAGCTTTATAAAAAAAATGGTGGTAGGGGTTTCACAAGATGCAAAGGATTAAATTATTTTGCAATTCCAGTAAGGGCTTTATTATTTTAATATGCCTACAAATTATTTTCATGTATTACTTTCATTTTGCCTACAAAAGTTTTTATTTGATAAAAAGATGGGTGAGATTCTTAAGACTATCTTTTTCACAYTTGCAAACAGTCCAATAATAATGCCCCTCAAACGGAAAAACAAATGAACAAAKAAAACAAATAGCAAGCTGAACTGTTGTTGCAAAACTGTATTACAGAGCGACAGAACAGTTGGGCAAGGACCTACAACCCCTCTGCTCAAGCAGAGCAAGTGGCCCAGGACCACAGGTTTTCASTATCTCGAAGGATGAAGGCTCTACAGCTTCCCTGGGCAACCTGTTCCACTACTCATTCAYCCTCACAGTGAAGCGTCCTCTTGTGCTCAAGTAGAATTTCCTCGTCCTGTCATTGGCCACCACTGACAAAATCTSGCCCTGTCATCTTGACACTCCCTCATCAGTTATTTTATACAAATTGGTAAGATCCCCCGAGCYGTCTCTTCCCTAGGTTATGCAGTCTCAGGTCTCTCAGCCTCTGTTCTTATATAGAGATGCTCCAGCTCCTTAAATCTTTGTGGCCCTTTGCTGGACTCACTGTAGTAAAGTCTACAGATCTTTGTCTACCTGTCTTGTACTGGGGAGCGCATAATTGGACACAGTACTCAGATGTGGCCTCAGAAATGTAGAGAGGAATAYACATATACACAACTCTCTTCACAAAATAAGTGTATTCATGTAAAGATTTTTTTTTTTCAAAAAGATATTTTAAGAAACACTGTCAGAAGAATAAGAAAAAGTTGAACAAGATGCAAAGCTTATAAAGTAAAGGTAGGAGAAGGACTAGTGAATCAGTTTCAAGAGCAAAGAAAAGGAGAGCAAATTTCAAGAGAACCTGCAATCCCAGCTATAAAAAGGAGATTTTAAGACTGCCATCAGCATTTCTCATACTGGGACCACAGAAGAATCTGTAATAATAAAAAGACGGGAAATTTGGAAAAGTTAGTAATGCACCCATTACAGCATATAACATTGTCAAYAGAAATGTATGACATTTGACATACTCTACACTAACACACAATGCCAATGCACTTATTTTTATTATTTTCCTCTAGCAAYATACTTTCCTTCAATGACAGGCTGTAAGTCTAGAATTTAGCTTCAGATCACACTTGCTTCCTGGAACAACTCGGTAAGGAGACAAACAGTTTCTACATAGCCTTTTCTAGTCCTGCCATTTTTTTTTAAACTGTCATCTACACAATAGAATAGAATATCACAAAAGGCTATAGTAAATTTAGAATCTGTGATTTAAAGGAGACATATCAATCATATGTCATACAATTCCTACTAAAGATTTATGTGCTACATTCAATTGTATCACATCTTAATTTTTCTTAAAATAACATATTTATTTTTAATTTACGGTTTAATCTATGATTTAACCTAACTGCATTATTCTACAATTCTGTTCCAACTTCTTCTTCTCTGCTTCAGACTGAGTATCTCTAGTCATCTCCAGATTGTCTTGTCTACTCTTAAGCTATTTCTTAAACAATGCTTAACTACTCCACAGCACTTAAGTGTTTTTCTGGAAATATATTCAGAAAAAATAGATTCAGAAGAGTAAATACTGTATTCCTATTAGAGTCTTAGCATAATTCTTATTCTTAATAGCGAACCGACAGAAAAACAACAAAAATAGTCTTAGTTTCAAAACCAATACCTTTTTGCACAGCTGCAGGGAGCTGTTGAAGCCTCCAAAGTGACATACAATCAAGTTTCATGCTAAGCTTTTTCCCTCGCTGTTTCTCCTGTTCCAAAGCTTTTTCCGCTTCTCGGCAATCAGCATCTAGTCGCTTAATTAGCTCAGTAACTTCCAGTAGTAAAGCTTTTGTTTCCAACTTCAAGGTTAAAGTCTTGCTGTCTTTAAAAGTACATTAAACATTTTTTATGAAAGCTTAAATATATGCTCTTTATTCCAGTTTCATTCTCAATATAAAGCTGATCTGTTCACATGCATCCAGTAAACACAACTGGCTACACTGTTGTCTTTAAAAATACACTCAATTTTTTTTTTTTTTTATGAAAGCTTAAGCATATGGTCTTTGCTCCAGTTTCATTCTCAATATTAAGCTGGGCTTCTTCACGTGTCAGAACAAGCTTACGTWGCAATACAAAACTTGCATCTCAATAGCATTTTACTCCAGTTCCTTTTAAACATAGTATTCAAAAAAATTAACAATAGGGATGGTACAAAATTTTCACCTTTGCCTCATTGTTTGGACAAGTAATCATCCAAATAATAGTACAGGTGTCTAATTATCTCAACTTTTTTTAAAGTACTTGTTTCATTTTATTTTACTACGGAAGTATCAATGACTACATTAAAATCTTTGAAGTGCTAATAATATTCAGTGTAATATCTCAACAACACCGTTTTACTACTGCCACACATGAACAGTCAACATTACATTCTGTGAAATCTGGATATCAAAAACACCTCAGATATTTATTTCCATACAAAATGCCTTGAGCTGCTCATCCATTGTCTTCATTTGGTTATCTTTATTATTATCTATTAAAAAAGGAGAATTTCTTAAGCTACAGACTTCCATACTTCAAATGGTGCATCCCAATTTTAATTACACAGTTAATAATTCCTTGAATTATTTTGATTAAAAACTGCAAGCATTGAAAGCAAGCTAACTGGTTAAGATCTGCAGTGAAATTCTGGCTTCACTGCCATCAGTAGAAATTTTATCACAAAATTTGCTGTAGATAGAATAGTCTCTAGTCTCTACTTACCAAGGTTGTATGTTGGCTTAAAAAAAAAATGTACACTAAATCTCTTGAATATTTAAAAATTAATTCAAAAAAGTATACTCTGAATAAAGATGTGAACCATAAAAAAGGGGAGGGGGGTCTTCATCAAGAACACATTATAAATACCCTGTAACAGTGATACAGTGATATCTGTTTTACAGAAATTCAATGGAAAAAAATCTAAAATTTCCAGTAATGAAACACAACTAATTTAGCTGTTTTGAWTCATATATGTGCTAAAACACAGTACAAATCTAAACACAGAAATTCAAACTATCTTCTTGCAAACAGGGTAATTTAATTATTATTATATTACTTATATATTACTTAATACAACATTTACAATTTAGATATCTTTCAGACTGACAATAATACAAACATGCACATCATTTACATACAACATACACCATATTAGAAAGGCAAAGCAAATATTAAACGAGGTAAGTAACTTTACAACTCAGATCGAGTATTATTAAACATTTTTACCTTTAAAAGATATATTAACATCTTGAAAATCCAATCTAGTGGATAATGACAACCAGGTATCTTCATTAGATTCAGCACTGACCTTTTTTGTTATCCTGTAGATAAAACCAATTGTCACTAAAAAATTCTAGATAGTAATATTTATTTAACAACGTCAATTTAAATACAAAGTCCAAAGTTTACCTTCTTCAATTTTATACATTTAAATATTGTTTTAGTTAAATTTAATTGTTAAAAAACACCTCTAAAAACACCGTAAGAATTCCTAGTTGACAATTCCCACTTAAATGTTTTTCTTTTTTTTTTCTTTTTTTACAAAAACACAAGAAACAAATTCTTTTAAATCTTTTACTGATGTAGATTCTCAATTTTGGCCTCAAGTCTAAGGATTTGCCAAAGAGAAACTGTTGTAGATAAGTTGTTACCCCTCTCAAGCTTCTTTTATCAGTTTAAGAAAGTCATCACTTGAGGGTCAACAATGAAGAAAAAATTAAAAGATTTTTTTGGATGGAAGAAGGAAAAATGATCAAGGCATATACTTCATCAGGCTCCAACACAGATAAGTTTTTGAAATCTGAGACTCAAGAGCAGGGAGGAGCAGGGCATCATCAAAATGAAATCAGGGCAAATTTAACCCAGAAATGAGAGGAGAAAGAAATAACACAAGTAGTCCAAGAAGAACAGAAGCAAATCATAGCTCGTACATGAACTCAAGAAACTCTAGTCAGTCTACTGGAGTTGAGAAGAACAGAATGAAGGATAACTACCACCCATCTATGCTCACATATGCAGCTTAAAGACCACTTATGTCCTTCATCTGCAACTAAGACAAAAAAAAATCTGCAGTCACAAGGTTTTATCACACATACATGCACAATGTGAAAATGTGTATTTGAAAGCATTCCAGCAAAATGTTCAGTTTCCATGAAGAAATAACAGACAAAAAGCCTATGCCAGACAGATCAAAAGAAATAAAACTGAAGCCTCCCTAAATCAGCAGAAAATGTACTTAATGTACTGGGAATAGAACAAAAAAAAATCTAAACAGTAGTGGGAAACAAAAGACTTTAAATAAGAAAACTGGGACCTGGTGATAGAGGAGAACCCAAATGAAATAGAGAAACAGGAATTTGATAAACAGGAGCCAGGTAAGTATGCAAACACAAAATAATTCAGTAGGTATCTCTGACAAGAGTATAAAACAGATGTATCAATACAGAGGGAAATACAGGGTTGGCTGAGTAAAAAGGCTGCAACAACAAGCTCAGTGCCTAAAATACAAAGATTTTTAAAAGAGTTTCAACAGGTGAATATAGCTAAAACGGTATTATAATGTAGTCTGCTTCACAAATAATTCCATTTAAAGTTGCATAGTCTTCTTTTGGGTCCGAAGCCTCAATACTAGGCTCTGAAATACGCTAAAGGTTCTTTAGCGTATTTCAAAATATATGCAGCCATTAAGTAAAATTTAGGGAAAAAAATGCATTTCAAAATATATGCAGCCATTAAGTAAAATTTAGAAAAAAAAATGCATGTTTTGTGCCTTAAAATTACATTTTAAATTTATAACTTTTAACGGCTTCATGTATATTCCAGATATTTCCAGTGCAGACATATCTACAAAAGCAGTTCATCAAAYTGTTATTTTTAATTTAGAAGCACATTTTGTGTTTATTTTAAGAAGCCTCCTCTCTYTTTCTTTAACTCTAAAGTCACCTACTTGTAAATACTGTAAGGTGAGACTCAAGGCAATTCTGTAACTCAAAAATACACAAAAGCTTCTGAATCATCCTTAAATAGCTGACAAACTACACTGAAAAATCATGCCTTTAATAAGAATCTAAACAGTATGGAGGATAGGAAAACTGAGAAAGAATAAAGAACAAAATCTTGGGTTTTTTCATGTCTTTTTACAACATACTATGATGTACTGGCCATTTCATTCAATTTTTTCCTACTCTATTTTATATTACTYGTCCTTTCACAAGTCTCTAGACAAGTTGCGACAAGATTAAATGTGACCTCTATACAAACTGCACTCAGATCTATTTGAAGAAGTTTACACAGATCAGAGTGAGCATGCAGAAACTTCTAGAATTTTTAAACTTCATGTTCTCAATCCAAAATTTAAAGCAATGAGAGTATAAAATAAGGACTCTTAGCTATATTTAAGTACCTGAAAAGAGGCACAATTTTAGAAGTATTAATAACCTAACAATTCTTACCCATATAAATTCATCATTTAGATGGGACCTGAGATCATCTTGAATCTTTGCAAGTTACTGACTAGGAAAGACATGAGAAATTCTCCAKGAGCACTTTTGGTCTCCAGAGCAACTTGCTACTGCAGACACTAAGAATGTTTATTTTATGTGCATTCTAAATAAGAACTTAGTAAACCCGATAGTTCACAGAGCAGATTTTATAATCAGATCAGTTTCTTAAATAATTAATTGATATTGAAGCAAAATTGTTTTTGTATGATTCTTACCATGGTATTTCCTCCTCCTTAAACACACGATCATACTGCAAARGCAAAAGATAAACTCCATTAGACATCTCAGATGATATGTACTTTTWCTGTTTCCTAACAGAAAGTATAACAGGCCACCGAATTTTGTATCATAAGAGGGCTAATCAGCATAACTTAAGATGTCACTGTGGCTCATGTACCTTGGATTATTATAGTATTTATGCTGCAGTTGCAGAAATCTCAGTGCAGAGAATTTAGCAATTTTTGTGGAATACACTGTAGTCTGTGCTAATACTAATGATGTGCTGCTATAACACCACTCTTTGCAGTACTGGAGCTAGATTATTTAAATATAACTTGTCTGCACAAGYAGCAATCTTCTCACTATCCACTTCACTGAGAYGAATCTATGTGCATCTGAATTACCATTTATTAATTATTAATTAATTACTAATATTTATGATATATTACATTATGCTATTGTGGTATATTGATTTTAATAATATAGTTTGACTTGTCAGAACTGTAATCAGATAAAAACACACCATGACTGAACCTGCTAGGCAGTGTTTTGCAGATTCACTTAAGTTTTTATAAAAAACAACATAGTAATCTCAAACCTTCCATAGTGTAGTGGTTATCACATCTGCTTTACATGCAGGAAGTCCTGGGTTCAAGCCCCAGTGGAACGAGCACCAGGAAATACTTGGGAGGTTGGACTAGATGATCTCCAGAGGTCCCTTCCAACCTTACTGATTCTGTGTGATCTTTTAGTTGAAGGTAAGGAATAGTACTAGCATTTGGCCATTTTCAACCACAAACATACCTGTTGAAAGCATTTCTCCATCTTTACTTCTAACTCTCGAATGTGATGAATAGCTTTGTTAATACATGGTAATGGAGTATTCACAAAAGCACAACTTCGTTGTCTTGTTGCGATACACTTGCTTTTATCTGGAGAAAAGAAGTGGACATGAAAAGTTGCTAAACTTTACATGCAGGCCAATACCAATGAACATATATTCTTGCTTTAACTTGGAACTTGATAAACCTTGGTCTTAAACTGCCTAAGAGAACGTAATAGCTACATTTTTAATAGGCACACGTTTTCCACAAAATCTTACAGCACTTCAATAATATCTGAAATAAAAAGAGATTCAAAAAAAGCACGAAAAATATGAGGGAATATTTTCAAAGAAATGAGACATAATAAAGGGGGTTAATGTCAGGATACAGTCTGATATAATTGAATATATATAAATAATCCCAAAAGAATTGGGTTTGAAGATTTTACTCTAGTTCTCAGTGAGGATTTTGTCCATATCAGAAAAAAAAATAACAAAATACAAAAAAGAGAGACTGCTTCTATACCAGAAGTACAGAAAAGCTAAGAGTTGAACAGGAAAGATCAACCTTAAAGTATTCTTAGGAGCACAATACTTAGTTTCAGTAAATGTATGTTTCAACTTTATGAATTGATGAAGTTCCAGAAGAGTAACTATCCTGTTAGGAAATTCAAACTCCATGACACACATGAATATTTGATAGGAATATGTAGATTTCACAATTATGCTTTCTTTAAATCCTCCTAGCATTACAGCCACACACATAAATGATACTGTGTCATGCTATCAAATCCTAACTATTTTACTCTAACTCCAAATGAAAATCTGACTGCAGAGATCACTAATAAAAAGGCATCAGGAATTAGAACAAGGCACAGAACTCTAGCAGTAGAGCTAAGAAAAAGTACATGTAGCTGTCTTACAAATATGGAACATCAAACCAATTATGTTTACAAGGACACAGATTTTTAATGTGCCCTACAGAATAACCGAAAATAGTAATAGTAGCAATAGGAATTAAAAGGTAATTACAAGAYAATTTGCATATACAGTTCATGTTATTTGTTTTTTCTAAGGAATATTTGCTTACTRTCTTGATCCAAAACTATACATCTGCAGGTTACATTAGGCTCTTTTGACTGCTATGATAATTCCATGTTGTAATTTATGGTAACCAGCCTTACTGGAATGGAAATGATGATGTGCAATTTTTTTTTGAGAGAGAGAGACCACTAAAATGGATATCAAAAACTGCATCTAAGTTTGCTCTAAGTATTTCTAGAGCCAGCAGCCTTTGCAGCATACCAGTAGCCTATACTGGATAACTACATTACACAGTCCTAACAAAGCATGTATAGAATTCTGCCCTTCCTGTCCTCTAAAGCACAAAGCAGAAGTTCAGATTTCTAGACTAACATCATTTTGAACTTCACTGAAAATTTAGCTACTTCTATTGTTATTTCACTGAACTAAGAAGCATTACAACACTTCAGTTAAAAAAAATGAAAACTTTGAAGGGCATTAATAAAAAAAGATTACTTTCTTATTGTTTTGGTTTTCCTCAGTAAACACAAACATCTTTACAAGCCAGTCTTCAAATCCATTGATCAATGCAAGTTAGAAATATAGCTAAGTGAGAAGCTGGAATCATTCACTATTTTCTCACAATCTAAATTAAGTGACAAGCCAATTTTGTTTTTACCAGACAGAAACTGAACAAGGATTAGAAGAATGGAGTGACAGTAGTAAGTCAGTGATTGATACCATTGGACACTTTGAGCATAATTACTAYGAAGAATCTCCTGTAGCATGCCAGAAACAAGAAACAAGAAAGAGGACTAGTATTCGATACTGTTACAAATATAAAATATAAAAYAATTACTTATATCTTAAGACTTCATTAAATTATTTGAAAGAGATGTAGGAGAACACATATCAGACGTACCTTGGCATGGCTCATTAGTGTCCTTAGAAGAACAGGAAAATGACTGGTTTTCAAGCATTATTGCCAAAAGCACTTTCCAGCCTAACAGTAAAAATATATACACATATACTTATTTTAAAAACTCTTATTTTCACCAGCAGAAAGCTTATTCCATTAGTGATATATCTACATTTTTCTTTAAAGGTTGCCAAAAGTCTGTTTTCGCATTTTCTATTAAGATACAGCAGCCATTAAACAGTTGCGGCATTACAAATCACAGAGTAAAATTTAAGTAATGAAATTACAATTAAAAAAGCAAACAAAAAACAAAATTGAAATTTCCATGTGTGTCCTGACTTTCTAAATTATACAGGCTATTCTGGACAACAGCAACTAACACTAACAGCAAAGATGTGAAAAACAAAATGGAAAGCCCATGATATGAATTTTAATTAAGAAATAGTCAATGGAAGGGAGCTCCGTAAATTTGTAGTCTGAAACATTGTTTTATCAATGGATAAAAGACATGTAAATTGAAGAAAATGATCTACTTAATCTGATGTAAACTTACAACCCAAAGTTACTACAATAAACGGTAATAAAATTATTTATAGAATTTAGATAATTTAGAAGAATAATACTAGCTGAAAACTTAGTTAATAGACTTCAGCACACCTGRAGCTCAGAGTAATGATAAGTAACTAGTGCCATATGAAGATCCAGGTGGATAACACACACGTGTGCACACACACGCACGTGTGCAATTGGCACATTAGAACTTCAGTACAGTAAATCATAGTTTCTAACTGCCATCAATCTAAACTGACTAGTAAAAAAAAAATTACAGTCTTCATCAACACAAAATTCTAGGAACAAGCATTTTATGGATTTTTAGCATGCCATATTCTTGTAAGACTATCAAAAATACAAATACATTTATTTCAGATACATATTATTTGAAATGGAAAATAATTGCCCAAGAGCATAACTAGTTCAATGGACAGAGAAAACAAAGTAAGACCAAGACTAAGATACGCTCTTCATATTTTACATGCCTCCATTTGCTCATCTATCAAACTCCAAGTTTGTTCCCCAAAAAGTTAGAAGAATGTAAGTGAACTAAGCTTGACAAAATAAATTCCATATCCATGGCTGATTTACATGAACTTCTTTGTGGAGTAATGTAGAAAGTATTACTGTTCTGTGTTACTGTAACAAATTAATAGACTTGGAAAGTCTGAACAATGTCAACAACAGCTTTCAAATTAAAGCTTTGGAACAGATTTTTTAAAAACACAGTTCAAAATATATAGAATAGTTTMAAGACACCAAGTTTCACCTATGTATCTCATATTATGAAATGTACAAATGTATTATATAACCCATTTTCATATGTAGCTATTTCATTTGCCCATTAACATCTATTTTTTTTTCAAGTACAGTAGCTTTTTCAATTTCCTAGAAGAACTACTGCCAACGGTGAGCCTCAATGTTGCCCAAAGAAAAACGCCAATTTGGCAGGCAAGAATTTTTAAGTATTTCTGTGACAGGATGTCAGATTCTTGGACCCTGCAAAGAGATACTCTACTTTCCTACTGGCTCATACTAACAGTCAAACCAGATGGATCATATTAACTCTAACAAGGAGTACAAAAGAATCTGAAACTCTTAGAAAGTCAAAGAAAATCTGAAGTACTGACAGACAGAATAGCCCTAGAGCAAGGAGGAAAGGGGACAAGATAATACACACACGTGAAAGGATGAAATGCAGAAGAAAGCTTAAGAAACAGCTTCAATTTGTGGTTGCTTACATAACCAGTAATGCAACGGGAAAAAGGTACGAATGGATTATTAACTGTTATGTGTGCGTATGTTAAGAAGATGAGAACWGCACTTGCCTGATATGGAACCATTACTGCAATGCACAACACAAAAGACTCACTCCACCTCAAAATTGTATACAACTTCCTACTGAAAAAAACATATATTGGAGAAACCTACAACTAATGACAAAGGATATCATTTCAATCTGATGCTTAAAAAAATTGCTCAGAATTTATCTCATTATCTCTTGAAAGTACTGCCCCCAAAATATTTCAATACTAGCCTACGTTCACAACTGTAGCTATCAAAATACAAATGAACTACCCCTGAGGGATATACCTCTTACAGTCCACAACAGTTTTATGCAATTGAAACTGAGTGTCTTGCTTTGACAAAGATAACTACCACACGACTGGTATTGCCACAATGTACCTTTCTAAAGTCACTGTACACTACTTCATAAAGAAAAGGAAAAATAAAAAAGCATTGTGAATTCTTCATCAGATAGATATGTACATGTGTAAGTGTGTAAAAACTGTGTACATCCTGTTTTATACTTCATTAAATACATCTGAAGTTAAGTGTATGCATAAATTTTTTAAATTAATTTCTTGGTGCTTTAAACAACTGTAACAGAAATAATGTGCCAGTACAGCTGTTAAAGACAAATTTTTAACATCAAAATCTTAAACAGAAGGGTCAAAAACTAACAAAATTTTTGTTAAAAGCAAGATCATCAGAAAATCATAAAGTTAAAGCAAAATATTTCAATGTAAGAGATCAGAAATCACACGTTAGAACCACTATCCACATAACAAACTATAATTAATATTTTTCATCATAAATACTATTCCCAAGGCAGGGTCTTGGGATATTTTACAATTCATAAATACGCTCCATAAAAAGACTATTACACAAAAACCTTTTGCTCATCAAATTCCATACTTAACACTTCACCAAAACTGTAATTGAATGAGTAAATTTAGTGCAAATCCAGATAATCAACCTCACAATCATAACAGATTACAGCCACGTTACAGAAGAAAATGGTTCCTGCTTCACTGTGACCATGCTACTTGTGCTGTAAATTTTTCCTCCTTACCCAAAATGCAGTCACATAGCTAAAAATTATAAACTAATACATATGTAAAAGGAGTTAACATTCTGTGAAGAAACTTCATTTTATTTCCATCTTTCCCTGACTTCTGAATGCTAACTTTCTGCAAATAGAGCATGCTACCACTTGATGTTAGGGTTCCAGGATTCCTGTACACTTTTTCCCTGGGTTCAAGTGCTGCAGTGAATCCTTTTGAGCACTGACATGAGGCCCAGATTTTCTCGAGAATATGCAGAAAGATATTAATGTTCCTAAGACTATTCCCTCAAATTACAACTAGTGTAGATGTTTCAAAAATATTACACGGTGTTATAAAAATACAGTGGATTATAAAAAAATATATAGTAGCTTAAAGCATTTTAATGCTTTAAATGTGTTATAGTGATAATGAGGTCTCAAACCTGAAATCAAGGCTTCAGGTCGAATCACGGAGGCCTGTGCAGACAGGTTAAAATAAACAACCAACTCTGACAAAAAGATTGAGAATGTTTTACTATTTTAAAAATTAAGTGCAACAAAAGATAGGAAAAATTCATTAGGTCATTTGTTGTACTTTATCCCTTTTACAGGAACAAGATTCCTATACAATAACTAGTTCTTTATACTTGCCATTTGAAGCTTCAAGAGASGAATCAGGATCACCCATACCTATGCCTATTCTGTTCTAATGTATTCCCATGAACTTCTAGTAGTTCAAATATATTTAGTCCAAAACTAAATATATTATAGCTGAGAATATACTACTATCATAAATATCTGAAGTAATTCTATATAAGTTTATCRTAATGCATTTGTCTTTTTCACAACAGCATGTTCAGCCTGCAATACATTTTAACTTCTGATTGTTTTCTGTAGCATTTTTCCTTTTCTGATTGCATCTGAATTTTCCAGGTCAAAATCAATCATTTATCAAAATCAACTTGAATTTTTATCAAGTATTCCAAAATTCACATGCCTCATCTCAGCTTCAGCTTAATAGTCTTCACATTTAATAAATTTTATCACTATTCTTTTGTCACAGACCTTAGTGTAATCACCAACTTTAAGCAGAGAAAAAGAATTAATTAGGACAAAAAGCAGGGACATTGGAAATCTCTATCACAGAAGAGAATTCCATGCAGGTATTCCATGCAATAGCCATGAATGATATATTCTGTACTTCTGTACTTCTCTATGTTCTTGAGTTCCCCCTTTTTGAAATGGCTTAGGCAAGGGGAATAACAYTCCTACCAAGTAGTATTATGAAAATAAATACCTTTGTAGATTAAGAGGTTCTCACATTTTGCGGTGCGGGATCACACACAATATTTATAACAATCTTTGACTATAAGCACTAACCATTTTACTATGTCAGTTACCCTCCTCACACATCCCAAGCCAAAAATAAAATAACTGCACGATTACTCTCTTCCTTACTCCCATGAGGTCAAACAGACCTGACAAGAGTAGGAACAATCTTCCTGCTCAAGCAAAAAACTAATTCAACTGTTAGAAATGAGCAGCCAAAATTCTTACCAAAAGAATGATTCAAATATGTTTTAAAGATGATTACTACCAATGTTCATGCTACTAAGCATGTTAGTTATTTGATCTGTCCCCTCACACCTAATTAAAATATCATGTACTACAGCATAATATTTTTGCAGAGATTATTAAATCTTAAACCTACCGTTTTCCATTCTCTTGTATATGTCTAAATGAAATACAGTGAATATTGGTTGCCATAGTAACTACAGAACTGAAGAAATTTAGCTTTGGCATAATTGCTCCATATGTTTGTACAGATTACATCTCCTATTCTGAGCATTAGAAATGAAGACACATTTGAACTTCATTTAAAAAAATAAAGTAACAAAGAAACGAAAAATTAGATCAAGTATTTACAGACATAATAGAACACATTCCTGTATAATTTACCGATTCACTTTTTTGTTATAACTAATCTGAGCATATTTTCTTCTGTTGTATTAAACTATTCGGCTAAATATCATTTAAGTTATGTTTTTACTTATTTTATTGATAATTAAGTCATTTTCATCATTGTCATTAAACTCAAAATATTATTTTTAAGTAATGAATACATCATTAGTCAAACATCCAGAAATGGTACAGTAGCTTCACCAAAAACAGCCTCCCAACAATCTGTGACAAATTTATTCTGTTTCTTTTCATTTGCATGAGCTTCACATTGAATAAGGACATATATATGTATTTGCTTCTTTGGTTTCAAGAAACAGTAAAGAAAGAAAAAGCGCTCTAAGCATTCCAGCACTTGTTTATAATCTTACCAGAGTGTATTTTTCCCAACAACATTAAAAAAATGCATTCAGCAGGAACAAATTAACTCAATTCAACTAGCCTGTGAATTAGCTACAAACTCCTCTCCACTTCCTTATCAGCTTCCAGAATGATCTTAAGCCTCTCAAAAAAAAAAAACAAAAAACAAAAAAAACACACCCAGCACCAAAACAAACAAAAAAAGAACCAAGTCCACAAGGCCAAATGAACAGTAGGATGGCTGGACCTCTATGGCTTTGTTTCAGCAGTAGAACTCTTTCATTCTTTCCCTTCTCTAACTTTATTTGCTCAATAACTTAGCTCTGATTCAGTTGTTTCAGAGGCACCTTGCATCCTTCTAGCCTCTAGACTCATCAACTTCTTGAGCTTCAGTAGTAATCAGCACAGTTGATGTTAATAACCCCATATATACACATCAGATTTTCAAAAAGAGCTCACAAAGACATAATAGATCAAGGTAAACAAACAAACAAATGTCAAGGGAAAAAAACACTGATAGATCATCTCTATTTGAAAGCTTTAAGCTCTTAAAGCATTTTCTCAAATTTCCACATACATTGCACAAAAATCTGTAGTTATAAGCCAAAATCCTGCAACAAAAAGATGCAAAATAAACATCCCAAGAAGTTGTTTCGCATGTAGTATCACTTTTCCAGCCAGAAGCACCAACAATATTGTTTTTATTTTAGCTTCTCTCTCCAGACCATCCTGGTATCTACCATGCATATGCTTAAAGCATTGACAGAGCGAGGTTCTAGTAAATTTGTGGAACTGATACACTCAAATTTTGCAGACGTAAGAGTTCTCTAAATGAAAAATCAGTATACAATTAAGCACTGCCTAAGTTCTACAATAGAACAGAAGTTGATGAAACTAAAGTAGAAACTTTGCTTTCTCTTTAGTAATGACAGAAGCATAGTAGAATGTAAAAAAATATTTCATTCACAAAATAATGCCTCGATGGAGTGAAGTAGTTTCAATTAAATCTAAAACTATTCCTGACAGATGCTTGTCAAATCTGTTTTAAAATCTTCTAGCGACAGTTTCTACAAAATGTCTAGGCAAACTTGGATCAAACTTAACTATCATTGCTATTAGTTAATTTGCTAATATAATCTCCCAGTCTTATCTGCAGTGGACACAAAGTAATAGACTGTCTTCATCTTGTAAACAATCTCTCAAATATTTGAGAACTGCTATCTCCTCTCTTCTCTATACTAAACAGACCAACTTCTTCTACACTCCACTCCCCAGAGATTATACTTCTACAACTGCCCGATGATTGTCCACTTTCTTCCTCCACATTCTCTCCAATTTATCTAAGTCTTTCATGACATACATACAAAAGAGGACGTAGCTTTCCAGCTCACCTCACCAGTGCTAAGCAAAATGGAAATATTATACAGTGCTTTTGAGTTTTCCTCCCAGTACAACCCTTGCTTCTATCACAATATGATACTGTTTTCATGTTTAGCTCTGTAACCTAGAGATCTTTTGCTACCTAACCTAGGATTTCATCCTCTAGGTGTACACCTTATTATTTCTAATTATGCATAATACTCTGTACTTATCCTCACTGATTTACATCACATTCTCCAATTCCTTGAATTCCAAATGATCTTGTCCTCTAAAATGCTTGCAGTTCCTCCCAGCATGGCAACGTCTCCAAATCGAGTAAGAATCACATAGTAAGCCCTTGCTGTCAGTATTATTCAAAGAGTATCTCCATTGTTCTGCAGTGTTATGAATAAGACATGACTTGCACTTAATGTATTTTTGACAAAACTATGCTGTTTCAGAAAAAACTATTTTAAAATAGTGATCTGTCTCTGTTTGATTCCCCATTATAAGTTGTATATATATTATTTTATCTTTCAGGACTCGGTTAGATATTAATTTTAGCCAGTATGTAATGTTATATAGCTTAGCTTATTCACAACCATTAGAGAAATGAGTTGAAATTGTTACCATTTAATATGCAAAAGGAAACAGCATACGTTACTAAATAATGTGAAATGGCATCTGCATAATTTCTACATTAAAGAGAGTATCTCTTGCCAAATTCCAAACCAAGTTTTGAGTATTTATAAACATGTTCATATTCAGCTGGAGTAAGATGTATTTTGTGGCACTGCTCAGATCGTGGCAGCTAATTCATCCTTGATGGTATGTAAAAGCCTTGCTAAAAATGAAAATTAATAGGAAAAAATAGCTTAAATGATACATTCTTAGACTGCCTTTTACAAGGATTCAGTATCAAAGGAAAGACTACCACATATAGTTCAATATGGCTACATGAAGAGCACACTCTTTACCTGTCCCTACAATAAACCCTTAGAAGTTGCCAGCTGGAGTGCTCAATGGAAAAAAAAAAAAAAAAGAAAAAAAAGAAAACGGAGACACAGAGAGGGAGACTAAGAAAAGACAATAATAATTAGGAAATCACCAAGCTAACTGGAGCAGCTGCACATTAAACCTAATGCTTCTTCACTATCTACCTCTAGAGTGAGGCAGACTGAACAATGAAACTTACTATATAGGAAATGCAACTGTTACCTTTATTCAGCGTTTGTGCTCCATAATTCAGTAATTCAAGTTAAATAATTTTAAATGATTATTTTTCAAGTGGAATTAAAAACAGTTAATTGGAGAAAAAAATCAAAATGAAAATTTTTGATGAGATTTTAATATATACTTGAGCAAAAAGAATGCAGACAGCTTTTTTGGTCTAGATTTTCTCTCTCTAATTGTGTTTATTCTTCACCACTAAGTTGTTCTCAGTCAACTACATAATGTCTCACACAAACAATACACACAGTTCAAAGGTCATGCAAACAGAAATGTTTGCTACCCAGTTTAATTTTCTATTAATATGCGTAGATTGGCATAACCCTTAGCATCTTTACCCTCCTTATTGGAAGGCAACAGCTATACCAGTATATAGTACTTCTGCATGTTTGTGGTTAGACTAGTATCAGGAGAACTACTACAATGCATTACYTACTCCATTACAGTTCAAGATACAAGTTTTGTGGATAGACAAATCCTATAAAGTTAAATATGAAGAGCCTAGGAGGTCCATGCTCCAGACTTTCTCAGTATTAGCACTAAATTGTTTCTTCTTTATACTGTGAAAAGATTCAGAGAAATTTCACTAGAAATGTTATGTACATCTCAGATTTGGATATTCGTAATTYAGAATTCAAAAGCAGTTAAAATATTTTTCCAACATATAATCCACATTCAATGCTTTCACACTACACCTACTATAAAGGTCATGCAGCATTCAAAGATCAAGAGCCCCACAGAAAGCTGGAACATATACGGTAGACTTACCTATAATTTGGGGATTTTATTATTTTAAAAAATATGGACATTTTTAACCATTTAATTTCTATACCTACTCCAAACTCTCTTTTAACATCAAACCAACTGCTGCAATAGGCACCTTGTAAATATCAGGAAAAATAATTTTACAAATCATTTAGGTTGATTTCACAAGCAATTCAATAGGATCTTAATATTTGATATGAAAAATTTKGTCCACTATTGATGTATTAACTTTCTATGTTAGTGCAGATAACAATCTTCCAAATGATAATCTCATTCAAAACTATGTCAACCATTGAAAGAAGAATAGGCATGTGTTGTCTCTCATCCAAACTGAAATAGAAGTCTGGCATCAATCTTCAAAAGGAGACACTTTCCCTTGTGTCCTTCCTTTGAGGACCTTTTAGACCTACCTGTTCCGTTCTGCAGTATAACAGTCCTGAGGCAATCGACTGCAGTGCAGAGTTACTGCTTCCATGCTCTTCTTATTTAAGTCTATCTGAAAGCTCTCTATGTAGAGGCTTACAGTGCGCTATCCAAATGCCGCCTATCATATCTACACTTGGATCTTTTGTGTAGTCAGACACTTTACCAACATAAAACTCTAATCTCTAATCTCTATGGTCTCACCATCAGGTTGCATTGACTGAAAAGATGAGAGCATTTACAAAAATGTAGAGTCCCCTAAGTAGGGCAGAAGGTTTAAGAGACATACTGCTTTAAATGACCAAAAAAAAAAAGATATGTTCTTACAAAATTTGTATTTGTAATCAATTGATTTCTTCATTTAATAGTGACACACTCCTCACTAAAGAGATAGCTAGGCTGTAGCTCTGTGAAAAACAATCCAGTTTCTGAAAGGATTGCAGATAAACACTTCCAATGCCATGATAAAATTCTAAATCCTTAAGCGCGTATTCAAAAAGTATTTCATTGTTTTATCAAACATATATTCAATTCTCCAAGCAGGGCAATTTGAAGAAACCAGATCAGTCCCAGAATGGAAGTTATCATATACTGAGTTTTCATTTTGGATTATAAACAACCCCCATCCTCCAAAACCTATCACAGTATGACCAATATTGAATACAAAGGGATTGCTGCTTGGGCTATATTCTGCTGAAGCATAACAGCCAMGCCTACAGTGCTTTATAGAAATGTTGACATATTTACCCAATATATTCACTAGACTCCACTGCCTGAAGTGTGACTAACAACCCTGTGGGCTGTTAGGACTAGCTCACTAAACCTCTCTTGAGTTCTCCCATCACTCATTAACTATTTTCCCAAAGTAAAAGAATAAATGCAGGCATTAAAGATGAAGTATAACCTGGCTTCAATCTTAGTAACAGCCATCCCTTCTTGCCATAAAGGTTCCAGAACACCTTTCTTCAAAGTCTACTCCACTTTGGCATGGTGTCATCAAGGAACAAAAGTAAGAGACTCCATTCTCCAGAGAACAACTTGAGCTTTTGGAAGGTAATTAAATTCTAGAATAACTCCCATCATAACCCCTCCCAACTTTTCTAGATTTATGCATTTTGCTTTTGAAAAGGATGGAAACAAATAGGAGAGAGAGAATAATTACTATATCCTCTGAGGGGGGAAATCTGACTATTTTATCTGAGACACCCTTTCAGCGATGGCTCATCACACTCGTAAGCCTATGTTTCTGTTACACACCTGAAACTTGGAAAGGAAGACTGAAAACTCTTTTAAGTTATATGGTAAGAAAATTTATTTTATTCTTTGATCCAATTAAGAAGAATTCTGCAATAAGATAGAACAGCCTATTTAGACATTTAAGATGGAAAATTGCATCTCACAGATGATGTTTTAGCTAGTGCATTGAGTATTGCCAGACAAAAAAGGGATTAATTCTGGAAGCCCCCCCCCAAGCTATCCTGACTGAACCTCTCTTCAGGGCTGAGAAGCCTGAACACTTCTGCAAGGAGAAAGGTAGCCTCCATTCAAAAACTTTCCCAGGCTTCAGCCAGACATTTCCACAGGTGCAACTTGTTGAAGGCACAGTGTTCCTTTTGGCTTATTCTGCCACGACAACTAATAATTAAAAAAACATAATGAAATGTGGATTTGCCAAATGCTGCCCTGTAAAATCTCCTGCCTTGCTAGAGAGACGCAAGCACGAAGCCATTTGCCACCACAAAGGCCGAAGCAGCGATTAAGGCACAGTGCCCGCCCCGGTGGCGCGGGGGTCCCCACACACCTCCTCCGCGGCGCCCCAGCCCTCGGGCATGGGCAGCACAGCCYCGGCTGCCCGCCCGCCTGCCTTCTCCCGCGCCGCAGCTCCCGCTGCCGCGGGGACAAGCCCTCCCCGCCGCCCCGGCGGTGCGCTCTGCCTCCCCGCGGGGGAAGAGGGGTGCCGGCTGGCGCGGAACGCCGCCCGAGCAGGAGCCAGCCAGGGCGGGCCTGCCTCCTGCCGCCTCCGCAGCCCTCCGTGGGGAGGACCGCGCCGGGCCGGCCGGCCGGGACCTGCTGCCCCCAGCCCCGCCGCGCGGCTCGCCGGCGGCCCCCACGCCGCCTCCCGGTACTCCGTACTCACGGCTCCGGCCGGGCGCCGCCGCCGCCGCCAGGCGGGAGGAGGGCAATGGCCGCGCCGCGCGCAGCGTTCGTTGGCCCGCGTTTCCCCGGCAACGGCGGGAGCGCGCGGGGTAACGGCCGGCGGAGGGGGGAGGGCTCTACGGGACGGGGAGTGTCGGCAAACGGCCGGCGCTCCCCCGCGGGCGGGTGGCGGCCGGGATCCGCCGCGTCGCTCCGACCGAGGACCGCTGGGGGCGGCGGGCAGCGGGTGAGGGGCTGTGGGAGGCGCGGCCGAGCTGGCGGCGCCCGCCCGCGGGAGCTGCCGCGGTGCGGACGGTGTGTGAGGGGGCGCTCAGCCTCGGCGCAGACTGATCCGTGGAAAGCACCGGGCTTGTCTCTGATGGCAACCCTAGTGCTGTGAAATCATCTGTTTTTTACACGTTTTACAGGTTTTCAGTTAAAACTTGCTCTTGAGGGTGATTGTGATAGGAAAATTTACAATGGTTGACAGTGCTGCACAATCCAAACACTTGAGAACTTCTGAAGAGAATAAAGCCAATTCTTTCCTTTTTACTTCTTTCCTGTATAAATTCTTACCTCCTAACCAACCTGGTCCAGACCAGCCTCAGTGGTTGTTGTCAATCTTGATTATTAAAATCCATTCCTAGAAATCCTTGCACAAGAGTACAATGATATGAAAAGCCATAGCATTCAAATCTGAGTAGTGGGTAGGACTCATAAAAGACTCAAGAGGGGCTTAATTAAARTAAATCTAGGTTTCCCTCCTGAGACAATTCCAGTAAGCTGCCTTCTATACATCTCAACTATTTTAAAGCAGGAGATTAAAATTAAGTTACAGAAATGGGAGCAGGGTGTCTCAGAACTGATACAGCCTTGTATTTACTCCTAAATGACTGTTTTCTCTCMTGCCACTTTGTACCACATCAGAAAAATTTAGCAGACAACTCAATAATCAGTTTCTCCTGTGTTCTTTGTCCTCCTCATCATTTATTTGCCTTRTCATTATGTGTAGGATAATTTTTAAGCCTGTATGTTTTCAAGGAGGAAAAAAARAAGAGGGGTGATGTTTACCTTACCTTACTTCACTARTACAATCTTAGTGAAGATAAGATGTAGATAGTTTTTTTCTTAGTAAAGCTAGACCAGGTAAAACCATGCAGTGAAAGGAATGGATAGCACTGGCAATCTGTATGGAATTCAAAACTATCCTTATTTGTCAAATGATATTACATTGAGATAGATATTTTAAAATAAAAAATACTCTGTTACAGAGAACAAAAAAATATCCTTTGGCCYTCAAGAAGGCCCTGAGGCAACAGTTATCAAGCGAAGAAATACCACATTCTTAGGTATTCTATAGGCTTTGAAATCACAATTTTAACCTTGACATAATTATCTATACCAAGACTGAAGAAAATTTCATAAAGGAGACTGCATTTTTACCTTTCCAGCTAAATCCAGGGCTTCAGATCTCCAAATTGTTGCACATCTTTCTCATATGTTGATTTTTCACTACTTGTTTGGCAAATACATGATTTCTGGCCACTTCCAGGCTTTTCCAAGGAAAAAGGAAACCACTCTTGAAGCAATCAAGGGATCTTTTTTGCATCACAAATGTTGGACAAATCACACTGTTATTGGGTTTGATCTTGTTATGGAGTAGTTACTGATCTTGGTAAGTATTATGAGACAAGGACAAAGGCATTGTCTAATCTTTTGATCGCTATCATAAAGAGTTCTGTGGTCATCCTCAGTCACAGAATTTCTTGAACAAATTAAGAAAAATTAATTTAGATAGCTTTCAGTTATCTGATACGTTTGAAAAAATTTGATGGTGTTAATAAAAACCAGATTTACCCAAAAGTTGAGTGTCCTTTGTAGTTAGCRCCATAATTTATTCATAAATGGGACTGAAGCTTCAAGAGCATATTAATATATTCATTAATCTCATAGAAAATACTGTCTGCATGATGATTTTTCTTTGCATGATGATTATTCTTAAAGCTAAATGCTTTCAAAGTTAGGATCAAACACTGTACCTATTACATCAATGATGTTCAAAAGAAGCAGGACTAAGCACATAATGTTATATTCATGTATGTGTATATATACATAGAAAAATAGTCTTTTTAAATTATGGCATTATAGGCATACATGATAAGGGCAAGAAGCCATGGAGATCAACTGCTAGTCAGTGTGATAACTAATATATCTCTGATGAACATCTCTTTATACCTCTCCTACAGTTTCATTAGAGATTGATTAGGATCTTAAGAGAATAAGAAAGATCCTGAAGATGTGTTACTGCATGTTACTGTTTTGAGAAAYGTTCATGTATTTATCTTATAATCCACAGAATGTAAAATGAAAAAGGATATTGCAAAWAGGCACTATCCTCTAAATTACGGATTATTTTTCTCTTCTGTAGGCTTGTTCTACTGTCCAAAACTGCTATCTTTTTTTTCTTTGTTACTGACAGTAAAACACATGCTAGGTCAATCTATAAAGCAAGGGCAGATGGTCTGCAGGATGTATGTTGCAGAAACAGGAAAACYTGAAGATTTGGGACTAATTCTGCCATTTATTCTTGGCTGTATACACTGCACCAGGGGGTACAGAAGCTGTAGGCAGCCGAGTTGTTAGCACTGAATGCTGAGTTACAATAACAAAATTCAGGGCCCACTTATGTAATCTTTCCTTCGGCAATGTCAGTAAACTTGTGCATGTATGACAGGAAATTACAAAAGCAAACATAACATTACATATCTTAGCTAATGGAGAAGATGAGAAAACAAATACTGGAGAAATGCTAGGCCACGTCACAACAGGCATCAGACCAGAATCCACAAAGGTATTTCTAAAATCTAACTGATGATTAGTAACTTTAATGCTTTCATTTGCAATTAATTGCCCAAGATCTTCCATAAGTCAGAACCTCAGAACTTGAATGTTTTTTGTTCTCACTTACTGTGACCAACCAATAAAACCCTATAATGAAAGAAGGCTCAGAGGAGATGGTGGGCAAGGGGGATATGCCCTGCAAAGCTTGGGAATAAGGTAGGGTTACACACTAGCGTGTGAATAACCACAGCTGTTGCATAGAAGCCTGACTTTATCTGAACACAAATGGGACACTGGCTGAATGGCAAAGCTCAGAGGATTGTGCTCAGTGATGCAAAGTCTAGTTGGAGGCCTGTAGCTAGTGGTGTTCCCCAGGAGTCGGTAGGGGTCCCGTCTTGTTCAACTCATGACCTGGGTGAAGGGACTGAGTGCCTCCTCAGCAAGTTTGCTGATGATACAAAACGAGGAAGAGCGGCTGAGACACCAGAAGGCTGTGCCGCCATTCAGAGAGACCTTGATAGGCTGGAGAGTTGGGCAGAGAGGAACCTCATGAAGTTCAACAACGGCAAGTGCAGAGCCCTTCACCTGGGGGAGGAACAACCCCATGCACCAGTACAGGCTGTAGACTGACCTGCTGGAGAGCAGCTCTGTGGAGAAGGACTTGGGGGTCCTGRTGGACAATAAGGTGAATATAAGCCAGCAATGTGCCCTTGTGGCCAAGAAGGCCAATGGTATCCTGGGCTACATTAGGTAGATCATTGCAAGCAGGTTGAAGGAGATAATCTTCCCCCTCTATTCAGCCCTGGTGAGGCCACATCTGGATTGCTATGTCCAATTCTGGACTCTCCAATACAAGAGAGTCATGGAGCTACTGGAGTGAGTCCCGCAACGGCCTATTAAGATGTGTAAGGGACTGGAACATCTCTCATGGGAGGAAAGGTTGAGATAGCTYGGGCTCTTCAGCCTGGAGAAGAAAYGGCTCAGAAGGGATCTTATCAATGTCTATAAATATCGTTAGGGAGGGTGTGTAGAGKATAGGGCCAGACTCTTTCCAGTGGTGGCCAGCGACAGCACAAGAGGCAACAGGCACAAAGTGAAACATAGGCAGTTCCATCTGAACATGAGGAAAAAMTTCCTTACTTTGAGGGTGACAGAGCACTGGAACAGGTTGCTCAGAGAGGTTGTGGAGTCTCCTTCCTTGGAGCCATCTGGATAGTGTGCTGGGCAATGTGCTCTAGGTGACCCTGCTTGAGCAGCGAGGTTGAACTAGATGATCTCCAGAGATCCCTTCCAAYCTCAATCATTCTGTGATTCTGTGTGACCAGAAGACAGCCTTTTGATATGTTTAGATAAACAGCTCTGTGAGTKGAGTGGATCAGCTGTCTACATCCCAGCTGACTGGATCAACTGGTGTAAATGTTTCCCTGAGTTCATCAAAAGAGTATGACTGTCTCCCTGAGTTAGCTAGACTAGCATGGGGGTAATTGTTTATGTTTTTGAGCTCAACATAGAGTATAAAAGTTGAAGAACTAACAAAAGAATTTTAAAGAGAGTCAAAAGCTTGAGCTGGTTTCAGCCCACCTATTCCTTCCCAGCAACTGGGGATGCYCAGCATTATGACAGTGAGAATATTATCGAGATAATGGGAATCACCCTGGTATTGTGATTGAACTGTATATTGTGATTGCTATATTTTCCTAAGTGTAACTTAAGCTTGTATTATGAATTCAGTATACTACTGTATCACTCTGCTCAATCAAAAATACCATGTAACACCAAATATCTTCAAAAAGGTAAATTTTGATATTAAACATTACCTCCCACCCCTGTTTGTGGAATATCTAAAGGAACCTGGTCAGAGCGTATTAGGCTCTGACACTTACACTGAACAACTTCTCAGACCTCACCGAAACCTCTGGAAGCCTCCTTTGTCCTCTGCTTCCTCTCTGTGCCACGGCTCAAGAAACAGAATAGAATGGCTCAGTGTGCTTTGTATAAATGGCTGAAACAGTCTTGAATCAAAATGTTGGTAACGTAAAACACCTTTATTCCTTTCTTTTTTTCTTTCTTCTTCCTACTTCATCACTAATAAAAGAAATTCTGTTAGCCATCCAAGTTGTATCTTTAATTACACATGTGCACTGACTGTAACAATGCAACTTTTGGCAATGTGCAAGGAGCATGACAGTCCAGCTCACCTTGCAGAGCTAACAGGAATAGAAAGCTGAACATCCCTCCTATTGCATGCATTACAAATGTTTTAGCAGATAGAGGGAGAAAATCTACTTGTTTAGCAGTGTGGCATTTTTATCATGTGCATTTTTCAGAACTAAACCAGACCTTAAGACTGACTTTTTAATAGGCTTTACATTTTCAGCCTTTATGAAAAATTTTAATAATACAGTATTGTCTTATGTGGGAAAACAGAAACTACATCCTAGATTCACTTCACAATTTCTGCTTTCAACAAATCAAGCAGTGCAAAATTAATTATATTTAGCACAATGAGATACTCATTCTGCAACTTTGAGAAACTCCTAGCATTATTGAGAAATGCTAGGAATTGAGAAATGAGAAATGTTCTTGTATCATGCTTACAGCCCATTAAGTAATAATTAGGATGGGGGAAGCCAAGTGTATTGCAGGATCTAGCACTGCTGCCCCATCCCCAGTTGTTGCAATTATGTTTTAAGGCAAAGTATGAATTAAACCCTAAAGCAGCCGTATTGTTGGGAGGAGGACTTAACAGCAAAAGTGTTTATGAAAGTTCATGGAAGGATRTAAAAGACAGATTTTTGGTGGTAATTTGTGTTGGAATCTTATAAACTATTTCTTCAAAGGTATTTGCAATTTTATAATATATTCTGTAATGGTTTGGATTACATTAACAAAACAAACAAAAAGACTGGTTAAATGCAATCAAAACAAGCCAGTTTAGATAATTACTCAACAACAATGAAGACCTTAGTATGAAGATGGAGGAAGAAGGGAGAAGATTCCCAGCAAATAATGGATTTGTTTTTTATTATGGTCTCAAAAATGCTCAAGTATTTGAGTCAGATTTGTTGAGGCTTAGTTCCTTGAAGGCATCCTCATGGGCTTGAAAATGTGAATCTGAGTTCCTCAAGGTAGAAGAAAACACTATGTGTGGGTTTCTCAGGTCTGCTTTGGCTGCTTCATTGCTGGGTTACTAAATAGGAACGGTTTTGTGGATGTGGATGTCTGTATGCTTTGCTTTTCTTTCAAGTGCCTGAAAATAAAAATGTCATTACAGAACAAATGGTATGTCTAATTTTGCATAAAACTTTTAGTTTGTATGTGAAAAACACGTTTGGTTCTTTATGATTCCTCCCTACTACACATACTTTTCACTTTGATTGTGAAGGCAAATATTCAATTATTCATGCAAATTTCAAAAAAAAAAAAAAAAATTAGGACAGATTGCACTTATGACAATGCTAGTATTCCTTTATTCTAGAAATCAAAATACTGTGCTTAGAGATGGTGCCTTGGCTGCCTAAACCTATACCTGCATAAGAAAGGTATCACAACCTCTCACAAAATGCAACAGTTCATATGCTGAAATCGAGGTACTGTGACCAACAGAACTTTGTTCAAAGAGGCATTTCTGCACTTTACTCATATACCTCTTTCTACGTAACCAATTTTTGTTGGTTTCTGAAAGTCTAAAAGCAATTGTCAGTAAAAGAGTAGAATTACTCACTTTAGCCTAGTTGGTTAGTAGTGAAAAACTGAAAAAGATCTTATCTGGGATCAAAATACATGGTATGGTGGGACAGACATTGTCTACCCACAAGCAGATGCAAATTGTAGYGATGGAGATGTGAATAGCTCCCAAGCTGCTGCCTTGAATTTAAAAAAGAAAAGTTACTCACTTAGATCAGAGCAGAAAAACAAGAAGTGGCATGTGAAGGTAATGCCTACAAACACATGCTACAGGCATAATCTACAGAAAGTAATTTAAAATAGACAGTAGCAACCAAGGCATTAATAATAGATATGGAAATGCATCACTGTATGGCAGGGAAATAATACTGTTTATAAAACTACGGTTGACTTTGTATTCATTTAAAGGTAAGTTATAGATTGGAAATTTCTATACCTAGGACTTAGAAATGACAGAAAAATCAATTTTAGGAAAATAAACAAAGACAAAACATTGATTTAAGCCAGCGGAGTACTTGGATCTTTGTTTCTTCTCAAGAAATACATCTTTGTAGAGGAAATATTAAGATATGTGTCTGTATTTTTACAGAATCCAGAAATGAATACATTAATATATGACTGTCAACACTCGTAACCAGATATTGCCCATTAGCAAAATCACTACAAGTTGCTGTTTCATTGACTTAGTGTCATTTGCTTGCATTTTTAAAAGAATTCTTACTTCACAACAATGTAATATTATGAACCAGTATCCAGAATGGCATTCTGAAGAAAAAAAAAAAAGAAAGAAAAAGAGAAAAAGAAAAACTTTCAGTGGCTTTAGCTCATGATAATATATGAATTTATATAGCTGCAGCCCCGCATTGACATACACTCACATGCAGAAAAAAATACATATTCTTTAAATAAGTTTTTCACCTAAGAGACTTTATGAAAATTAATACAGAAAAGCATACATATTCTTTCCTATTTGCTTCACAATTGAAAAGTAACACTTGATTGTGCATTTTGATCTTAAACCTATTTTACCATGTACRGAGCGTTGCCAGACACATTTATGAAAGAGTCTCCCTGCTTGGTTGTTAAATGCTGGTGCTACCTAACTCAGCTGACTGAAGTTTTTCAGATGAGAGTTATTTGTGAGAAGAGTTTTGTTCACAGTTTTGGGAGGCTTTTTGTTCACAGGATTTTTTTCCTCAACAGAAAATATTATTCATATTTAACGTAAGTCTACAAATATTTCCATCCTTGGAAATATCCAAAACTAAACCAGATATGACTGTAAGTAACCTGGTATAACTTTGAAGTTGGCCCTGCTTTGAGCAGTCAGGTTTCCTCTGGAGATCTTCTCTGACTGAAATTATTCTATGATTGTATGATTCATTCAATCTTTCATTCATTCATTTTTACACACTAGGGCAATAAACAAAYACAAATAAAACAATAAACAATCCCTACTTCTCTTTTTCAGTTTGGAAGTGTCTTCTTTTATCTGTTCCATTGGCAGTTTCTTTAAAAATGCTTAAAATCCTATTTTGTCCTTTTTACTTTTGAAAAGGAAAACGTCTTAGAAATTTCATGAAAAATTYGAAAATTACAAAAATAATGCTATCTTAAATTCTATTATATGAAAACAATTTTAAATGTTTAGACAAAAGACATAGCTTGGACCACTTTGATATTCATTATTTAATTTTCTGTCTCCCATAACAGCAACATTTTTCCCTGAGACCATTTCCTTGTATAAGCTCTCCTGTCAGGTAGTACTGAATCAGGACAGGCTTCAGAATATATCTTAGATGGCCACTACAGAATATAATAGTAATATCAGTATAAAACAGTAAAGTAACTTGAGACCCTGTTTCTTTTTTATATATATACAACTTATAGTAAACAACACAATGAGAAAAACATTCAATGTAAATACCTTCCAAAGTGTACTCCTGGCAATAAAAACTATGTAATATTTTGGAATCTGTCTACAAGTTGAAATCTTGCCAAGAATTCTTTCATCTTGCATCTCATGTATGACAATCAATAATATTTTTTCTTATTTATCATTTAGCTGAAATTAAATTTCAGGAAAATATTTAGATAGAAAGAAAAGTGCCTTCATGAAATTCTTCAGTCATTTTAAAACTGCAATTGCTATATTCAAACATTCATCTTCCTTATTTGAACTGTCATTCAAAAAATCTGTCATAGAAGGTCTAAGGTCTTACAATTGCCTGATTTTGATCGGCTTTCAGACAGAAAGCAGATCAAAGATCCTACGYGTTATTGCCTTGTGAGAAAGCAGTTGTCTTTTCTAACTATCAGCRGCTTTCCCAATGGTACAAAGACTTAAATCATATGAGTAGCAACAGTGACAGAGGTTCTCACAGCAGTAATGTTCTTATGCTCTTGATTATACCTTATAGATCAAACTCTTATTAAAATAGCCCTCACAGGAAAAGCATGGAGAAATTTAATAAATTTTTTTGACTCTCAGAGATCTCTATTATGAATCTAATGAAATTTTAATCTAGTTAACATGTTATATAAGTCTAAAATACATGTAATTTGATAAAGTTTGTTTTAGCTGGAAAAAGTGGCATTCTTATTTCACATCATTATTGCAATTGATTTTATTGGACAAGAAAATTACATTTTTCTATTGGCAGTATATTTTCATAGAACAGTATCTGGTGAGAGTGTAAAACTAAATAATGTATATTTACCAGTTTTCATGAAAGCATTCTAATGGTTTTCATTACAGAGAAATAGCAGCAGAATTTTCTTCAATTTATTTTGTCTGTTATGCACATGAATGATTTTACCCACTATCTGATTTGCTTTGGAAAAGTATGTATAGTAAAAGAGCAAAAGAGAAAGGAAAAAATGGATTCCCTAATCATGTTGGTCTGTGTCAACACATAAACTATCATTGCTTTTAGTACTTGCTAAACTTTTTAAATACATTCAGAAGTCAGAGCAGATGTTTATTTTGAAGGTGAAAACGAAGCCATGTGGACTTGCCAAGAAATAACGTACATTTTAAAGAGATGTTTTATTTCTTTAGAGTGATTAAAAATGGACTTACTAGTTTACACTTATATTTGGATAAAGTACTAGTGTTGTTTTCAGTATCCACATATTTCAACCAGATTTCTGTATAAAAAGGTTTTGTTGCAAGATCCTGGTAGGACCTCTGAGTTAAGAAAACACTATAGCAAAAGCAGGTTAAATAAAAGCAGTTGTAAGGAAGTTGAATAAACTAGAACTAACTGGTATAATATTTGGAATTTTCAGAGAGTGCTAACATTACTTGGACTTTGACAGTGGAAATATTTTCTAGAAGTTCTTCAGTGGTCTGCCTAGAATTTTAACCAAATTAAGATTTAATAGTTTATCATTTGGATTTTTACCTACAGCTGTTGAGGCTGAGGAAGCTGGAGGGATTCTAAAGAATCAACCTGCAGGAGGCACAGCAGAGTCTGGGGAAGAGATTCTTGACTGATGAATGAGTTATGTGAAATAAAATCTAAAAATACACGCAGCTAGAGTCTGAAATGTCTATTTTAAACAAAATATAAATATTTAGGGGGGAAATGTAATTCTGGATCAGAATATACAAACACAATGTTGATATTTCCAGTGAAATGAGTATTTAGAATATATATTCTATCCAACTGCGAGATGTTCCTTTAATAAAGTCAATTATTTCTTGTTGATGATGTGGACCTCTTTTGCTTCAACAACACAATGATGTGATATTTTCAGAAAACAAAAATATTCCATTTCAAGTTTTTCTTTTCATTTCTGTGAACTGCTCTTCTATAATGACTTCATAACATACAAAAACTAAATCTAAACAGAATGATGTTTGTTGTTACGGGAGTATTCAGTGAAGAAATATATCCACATCTTCATTTGTAGGGCTCACAATTTATTAGCAACATTTGTTCTGCAGTCTGTTTCTTAAAAAAGCAAGTGTTCCCATAATAACACAGTCCCTGGTAATTTTTAGCGCTGTTATATATATGCAAATAATCTAAACATTTACTGGTACAGGAACTTATATATCTTTATAATATCAAGAATTATATATTTGATGCATTGTGTACAGACATGTTTCTGTACTTGGTATTTCTCTATATATTTCTGTTACATTTAAATAATAAACATGCTCCTAGATATGAGAGCTTCTTTTATGACTTTCTACAAGGAAATTTCTGACCAGAGATAAGAAATATATATAATTCCTACCAGGTAAAAATTATGTTAAATAATTACACTAAAATTATTCAAAATTCTCTACTCTGCCACTCTGGATTTAATACCCATTCTCTTATGGTATCTAATTGGTATCTAATTATGACAATAGTCTGCCTCTGATTTTTTTTATAATTTTCCTCTGGGCTGAGACAGTCATATTATTTTGATAAAAATCAAAATATTTTTTCTCTTTTGCTCTTAATTCTGGGAATTACTATGACAGATACATTTTAGCAATACTCAAGATTTTAAAATGCTCTAATGTTATTGAAATATTTTTGTTAATCACAGAAAGTGATCCAGCTTTCGTTTGTGATGAAAGAAAAATGTGTACTACACAAAAATAATTAAAGGTGTCAGTGCTTATCTGCATCTGATCTGCATATTTCAACGGTATCATCACTAAGTAGTAATTTCATAATTAATACTTAATTTGAACGAGAAATTAGTTTAAATAAATTACCAATGGTCCCTTAAAGAAAAATTGTCAATTTAAACAAAAGAAAATTTGTCAATTAACTTACTGCTTTCAATAAACCTAAAAGTGATATTTTATTTCTATTTTCAGCTACTCAGTTCAGAGCACCTGATAAATCTGTTGATTTTTAATGAATTTTTTTAAAAGAGCTGTTTTCACAAATAACCATGTCACTCCTGATGGAATACTGTTTTTGGATGATGATGAATGAAAACATGCATCTAAATTTATAACAAAATCTTACATGTGTTGACATGCCTTTGTTGTACTTTTACTTGTTAATAATGCTGCTCCTAGCAAATTCTAAGGTTCATGGAATAGTAGCCATGTGCTATGGAAACATGAATTTCAAAAGGTTGTGTAAGATTAATGTTCAAAGGTTATATAGTGGGTGCTAGAAAAATCTTCACCCCAWGAAGTCAACAGCAAAATTTCCATTCATTTTCTTCCCTTGAATCTAATTCTCCATTCTTTAATTTCTGTTAACATCAGTTGAAAGTTCTGTGTTGTTCTTTGAAGTATTTTGTCTCTCTTTCCAATATAAATGACACTTTCTCCTTTAGATTAAATCACTTTAAAAATACAAAAAGAATTATTAAAAACACTGAGGAAATAAATATGTACCTTTGTGCAGTTCTCTTAACTGAGTTATTTTTAAATCTGAGAATATTTTGTTAAGTAAGATTAGATGTTTGTATAAAGTCTGATTAAGCAATTGAGGAATTATTTCCACATATGTATAATGCTAACTACCATCCACTTCCTGAAATAAAGCATTTCATGTATGTATCAACTGAATTCTTCAGTGGTTTAAGCAGAGTTAGATAATGATTCAGTACAAATTATCATTCACAGTCTCATGGATGAGGGTGAAACAGAGGGTGAAATTGCAGAATTCCTTTGTTACTAACAATATTTCTATTCTTATGATCTCATGGAGAGAACATATTCTCTCTCTGCAAAACATATGAATTGCAACAACACTGTCAATATGTATAGGATGAGCACAAATCACAAACTTAAGGAAGAGCCATATCCCAGATATGGTCATAATTATTCCATAAATTGCTACAAGACACTATAAATAGTAATGACTTTCATTCCTTAGTTACAAAAATGTAACACATTATCTGAATTATTTATTTGGAAGAAGAACGTATCACTTTCCCAATAAAATGCCAGAGAACTGTTTGAAATATAAATATCATCGGCACATGAAATACAAACTGTTCCAAATCTCAACATTTTTACATTTTCAATCAATCAGTTATGGAGCATGGAAGAAATATACTCTGTGGATTATAGAACTCTGGAAAGCTACTGAAATTTGGCCTTTAGGAAAAAGGTCAAAACTTACAAGTTTCAGATGGAATAATATTCTGAAAGCTGAAATTCCCTAATGTGGAAGATGGAACACTACTGCCAGTGTTCAAAGAATACTTACAATTTGAATTTTAAAATAACATGCCGCAAAAAAATGGAAAGATAGCTGAAAGAGTCAATGCATCATATTTTGTGGTATATTTTTATGACCTTCCTCTTAGTTTCTGATCACAAAGATTATTTAATTTGGCAAGTGTCTTCTTACCTTTTCTCTTTCACTGTTGATACAAAAAAAAATTCTCTCTGCGTAGCTGAAGTGCTTATGTTTAGTTGAGGACAAAATGAACAGTGTGAATAACACACCAGTGTTTTCTACCTCTCCCTGAAATCACATAAAAATAATGTAGACTCATTCACTACCTCTATGCTTTGAAATCAGCTTGTGTGGTCTTAATATTATAAAGCCAAATATAGTATTTATATAAGTAGGGCAAACCATGTTGGCTCCACAGCTTCTGGTAATGAAAGTATGACTAAACTTATGGCTGAATTGCTCTTCAGTATCCACATTTTGACCAGTAATATCTTCTTGAAGAGTAATTTTCTTTAAGTTAAAACTGCTCAACTTGGTTTGAATTTAAATCTTTTGACTATATTTAACAATGTTTGGTTTGGTGGTTTTCAGTCACAACATCGTAACAGTTGAGAAGATGGGAGTTTGAGGGGGCCTATGAAACTAAATGGTGCTGTGACAATTTACTGTTCTTATATTCTCAAATCCCTCAGAAAACAGCATTATTTTAAAAAATGAAATCCAGCCATACAGTTAATATTTCTTTTTTAAAAATGAAGAGAAAGATCATTGTCATGTACTGTCACTAGTATTTACTGTTATGTTTGCATCTGTGCTGAAGATTCCTTTGTACAAAAATGCCGAATTCAGTCAGTTTTGCATTGTAATAAAATTATTGCTGGTGATATCTTTGTGATACTCCAGTTGTGTAAAACATCTGGATAACTACTCTCRCTGGCCAGCTGACAGCTTTCTCCCACTCAGTCACTGACACAGTGGACTATCTCATGCCACATTTTAACATTCAGCTTTCTCTAGGTATCTATATGGAAGAAAGGTGAGGTTTACACTGGAAAAAATGTATTTTTCAAATATCATAGAACTCCCATTTATCTTAACACATATACAAATATATGCAAGTTCTTTTGTATGATGGCCTCAAAGATGAAGACCAGGATCCCATTTTATCTGATGAGGTACACATACCGAGAGATTCTCAGTGTCTGTTCTGACAAACTTTCCATTTGAATAAACAAGGAAGACAAATGGAGGAAGAGATGAAATATTAATATCTGTAGTCAGAGGTGGGGAACTGTGCTAAAGAAAAAAAAAAAAAAAAAAAGACTTCCAGGGATTCAAACAGGGAGCAGAGCTAGGATTAAAGTCTAGGGTTTCTGTGATAGTGCACTGTCTCAGTTAGAAAATTATACTTCTTCTATGGCTCATGAAATTCCACATATGATTTTTTACAACCAAATCTGGTTTGCAATCCTGACTGCAGCAACCACAGTTTTTCTTGTTTAACCATCCTCCATTTATTTTGGAACTTGAAACTCTTGTTCCAATCTCTTCCCCACAGAGGAAATGCCAAACGAGAAAGTTCTTTAATAATGTATGGATAACCACAAGAGTAAAGCTAGAGTAATTTTAACTGAAATTTGATCTTGTCAAAGAAAATAAATCCATTTAGCTATCTTGCTCACTGTTTTAAAAGTATAACTACATTACATTAAGTAAATAAGAAAATTCTTTCCAATTTTTTCAAGAGCAGGGATGGAGTACAATGTATACACTAAGCAGCTTGTTAAATTCTCTGATTACAGCTAGACTGTTTTCTTTCTGTGTATTTATATATGTTACAACACACCTAACCAGAAGTCTAGTGCTTATTATCTTGAAGATAGTTTTAGGTACTTTGCCTGGCCACTCATAGAAGGCATGCACGGAAACAGTGCAGGAAGAAGCATGCAGGGAATATTCATTAAAATAGGCAGACTCCAGGCACATTTCCAGACAAGAAAAGTCTTGAACAGAGCTTTGGGGTTTGTGATTTTGGATTAAGGTGTTTCTGCCTGAGTCTAATTCAGGCATTGTAGTCTTTTTTGGCCTTTAAGCAGGAGAAATTTTTCTCATGATTACCGCATGGATGCATAAAATGAATCCTGCATGTAAATGTTTACAGAACTGGTCTTCAAAACAGTTACTTAATTAAAGAGACAGCATTGCATACGTTTCAATGACTGTAGTCTGCTGATTTGGAAAACTTATAATGAACATTTTTTCTTTGAAATTACAAGGATACATTTAATTATAGCCCATACATACCTAGGACTGGATGCAGTTGCAATATATACAGTTGGCCTGCTTAGTGAGTACTGAATCATCTGAACAAAAACAGGAATCTCTATCAGGTAGTAGATTAAAAACATATCTTCTTATTTGTGCTATAGGATTCTGTTGCACAATAGCTAACCTAGAGTGCTGTGCAGCACACCATGTAAATGATGTATAGGCTGTGAGCTGGTCCCTTGCTCAATGGCAAGTTTCCATCTAAGAATGTAGGCAGCATCTGTACTGTTTTGTTAAGAAAGTTTTATGCTGTGCCTTTTGCTGCTGGGCTGTAACAGTCATATTTATCTACCTGAAATATCTTTATATCTGGATTGGAATAAGTGATGTCTTCTCTTCCACAAAATCTATTAATATGGAATATTGTCTTATGCTCTGAAAAACTGACTATTATGCACTCCTCATACTGGTTACCTTGTTTTTCATAAATTAACAATTTAGACATTTTAAATCAAATCAAGAAAGGCATTTTCTGCACTTTGTACAAAAAGGATTATTTTTGCTTTCTTCTCCCACATGTACATAAATGGCTGGCCTTGATGCAGGATAGATGCTGCATGTGCAGCATATTATTCTTTTGCAAGCATTTCCAGTAATTACGTACAACTTTTTTCTTTCCTTTTTCATAAATTCTAGCATGCGACGAATGCTGAAAATAATGAGATTATTTTAATTGTCTTTTAAATGCAAATTGAGTGGACCAATCTAATCAGCTATAAAAGCATTTGATCAGAAGTGATATTCTCTTGTTAATAATGTATTAGATTCTTTCACTTCCCAAAATAACTTCCTTATAAGCCTTTCCCTCTCCTCATTGTTGAGTATAACCTAAAAGCCAGCTAGGTAAAGTGATTGATCTAAAAAGCTCATAGTCCACAAACCTTTATTGCATATTGCACACTTATAATCTGCCTAGTAACCTTTTCTTCCTGTCCCTGCCCTAGTGTCAGGCTCTAAAAGCRGAAGTCATCTGCTACGCAAATCCTTAAATTTTCCAAATTAGCCTCTTTGTAAATTGTCATAATTTAGTGAAAGTGTTTTCAATCCATAAACATCACAACGGCCATATAAAGCCCAATGTAGTTATGTAGCTCCCTTGTAGTTCTGACAATGAACCTTAGTGGGTTATAATTTTCTGGAAGAATGCATAAAATCATCTGATTTTGTGTTTAATTCATTTTTTGAAATATTTTTTTAAAATATAACTTTCTTTGTCCAGAATTTGAGAATTTATAAGCTCACATTTTTAAGAGAATATTGTAAAAGAGTAGAGAGAGATTAGGAGATTCAAAAATAAATTTCCATTAATTATCTCTATACTTTCCTACAAGGTCTGTGAGGAATACAGGATAACTGCTACACTCTCTTTTTTTTTCAATAATTTGCAAAAAAATAGATCCAGACACAACAGATATGCATCTCCTCCATGGGCTCTTTGCAGTCCAGCCAAATATTTTCCAACATAAGTACTATCTGCTGCCATGCTGGAAATCTGCTTCTGCTAATGTTTTAGCATTTTCTTAACAAAACTATTCTCCCGAACTTAAGAGGAATACTCATACATTTTAAATTGAAAAAGTTTAGATCTGAGAATAGTAAGGGCTTCAGACTTCAGCTTGCTTTAAATTTCAAACTGTTATGGGGCCAATACATCCCAATTAAACTGTGATGTGCCATATGGTTTTGCAGCCTATAACAAGCACAGAGAGCTGCATATACACAACAGAAATTAAAGTTTTAAGTCTTCACTATAGTGGGAAATTGTCCCTTATTAAAAAGCGGTAAAAAAAATATTTTCTTTATCTCTAAAGGGTCTAAGGATAAGTGATCTATGATCTGTGGTTGAATAGCTGGACCACAAATTGATGGCTCATAGGAATGGGATAATGGGCATAATGGGAATAATGGGAACTTATGGGCATAGGTTTATCTGAGAGATATAGCAGAGGGTAGCTGAGGACAAAAAGGCAGGAAGACAACTAAGGAAAGTAAGCATTAAAGCTCTGACTAAAATTTTTAGCCTCATTGTTCTGATTAGTATGTTTTTAGTGAAGACTCGGTTTTTGCATGATACTCTTAGAGTATTTAAATATACTATTTTACAGTTTTAAAAGGTATATAACCATCACATGTGCATAATTTTATCTCAAATATATAAATTCTTTTTGTTATGATGCCTATAGAACAATGCTGAATGTGGTAACCACACCACAAATACTCTACCAAAGGGACTCTATCAGTCTCTGCCTCAAGTTTATAATCCACATTTTATACTCATAAAAAGAAAATATTGTCATTCCAATAACTATTTTATTTGGCCTTTGTTTGGCTTTTATAATTCTTAAATTCAATTAGCTAATATATTATAAATTATTCTGATAAGCAATTATGTAAAATGGCACTGAATTTGCATGCATTTCCTTGAGTGCAGTCTCTTGCAGGGTGTCGAGCATAAGTAGATTAATCTGCTAAGTTTAGGAGAAAAATCTTTACTGTTTCTGCAGAATCAGCACAACTCAAATAGAGAAAACTAATATAATACCTCTAAAACAGAATCATTTATTGATTTCTAATAATGCCCAAGTTTTATATATTCTGTGGTGTCACTGAGGTTTGATTCCATGGCCATAAGGGAGCAGCAAAGGAAAAAACCCCACCAACATGTCTGCAGCAAGCCTCGACTAAACACACAAAGAGAGATCCCCAGACTGAATTTTCTCTTCTTTTTGCATCAGCACATCTGAGAAATGCCCTCTGCTGTTTTTCACCACTMCTGCATTTTGTGAGTCTGTGTTGTAATGTGGTATCATTAATAAACTAACATTTTGTTATCAATGTGCTATTTTTTTATTTTTGCCTAACAGTTTCTAARGCATGCAGATAGTTATCTGGAGCTAGTAGGACGCTGACCAGACTGTCTTGTGCCATTGTCTTGTAATGTGGAGAAGGGGAGGTAATCTTTTACGAGGAAATAATTGAAAATATTTTTACATTGCTCTTGGCAAGCAAGTGCAAGCAGRTAAGAAGCATTCTGTACTTATCCAAAAGATAAGTCCTTCTCCCCAACAATTTTGAGAGACAACATATATTCTGACTCCCCTTTTCATAGGATTCCAGAGTTTTGCATTTACAAAGCCAGATTTGAACTGCAGATCCTTAGTAAAAAATGATCTGTATTATTTTTCTTTCTGTTGAACTGCTTGCTTTATATCTGATTGTGCTACTACTTCAGGTTTACATCTCTTCAACCTAGCAACATTTAACTTAGTGTAGTTTTGATTACATGGTACATTACTCCTTAAATTTGTAATCAGTCCATAGACAAGGTTTTCCAAGTTTATCCTTCCAGGTTAGCTGCAAAGCCTTTTTCAAAACTCTATTGAACATTGTTCATTGGCTTGATGGTAACTCGATAATGACCTTTTATATGCATTTCCCTTTGTCAGAAAAACTTCACAGAACCTAATTCTTCCAGCTCTCACTCTTGGTTGAAAACAGACAAGAAAATGATCATAGTAGCAGATGTCACACAATGTAAATGCTGTGTTTGGTCATTTTGTGATATCATCTATCAAGAAAGGTATGGGACAGGCTGTAATGGTAGTGTGTGAGTCACTTGTCTTAATTCTGATGAGTGACATGAGATTTTATGGACGCTTCAGACATTCATATCCAGTTCTGGCCACCAATACTAGTTCTGTAATTGTTGGTTTGTACTGACCATCTCCTTATCATAACCTACCATGAGCAAGATGTATAATTTTTGCTTGTAATTCCTCTGGAGTTGTATCTTGGCAACTCCTAAAAAACTCCATACACCTTGATGTGACATTTTATCACATACTTATCTTGTAGGTGACATTTATTTTGTTGACTAAAATGTGGTTTTAGAATAGCATCAGTGTATTTGGAATTTCTGGATCACCTTCTAGAGAAGATATATAATTGCTGTTAAATTGGATACTACAAGCAAACAGCTTCAATTTTTTTCTCTTGTAATTGCAGCAACCATATTTCTAATATGTGCAGCAAATTCCTTCTAATCAACTAGATAAGCATCCGAAAAAGAGCAGATGAGATAAACTATCAGCTGCTATGCTTTCRATTTAACTAAACTGTGTCATACAAAAAAGATAGTAATCTTGCTAGCCATCTAGTTCCTGCTCCTGAGTCTTTCTGTTGTTAAAAGAACCACCAAAGAGGTGTAATTTGTATGCAGTTCAAACGTAATGCCTCAGCAGTAGGTTCTCTACTTTTCTGTAGCATTCACTTTCTAACATTTTTCTGGTATCTTATGAACTGTTCTTGGTAGGAATTGCCCTCACAGATTGGTGTAGGAGTGGCTCCACACTCATACTATGAACAAGTGATAGCCAACAAGACTTAGGTGAAGTACTGCCTGGAAGATGGTTTGACTGAAATTACGACTGATTGATAGACTAGTTAAACTGGGGATGTTGCTGTGCATATACTGAGAGGTATAGCAGGCTAGCTATAATTGGATTTATTAGATCAGCTGCAATGCCAGGAAATATCTGAGTGTTTATCTGTCTTCCAGAGGGCTAGAGGGGAATAAAATACTTGCCCTAGGCTTATAGTAGTTGGCCATCCCTGTGCTGAGACAAAAAAATAATGACAATTGTAAACACTGAAGCCAACAGTTTAAAATACTGGCTATATAAAGTCAAATATTTCATTGTTCAAGAATTAGCTGCAGTAACTTATGTCCAGGATAAATTTTAAGTTTAACAAAATAGTAGAACAGTTCTACAACTAATGCATAGCTAGGAATAGACAATGTATGCCTTGATTTGAGATCTAAAAAAGAAAATCATTACTATAATTCCTGATCTCTACTACACGTACTACAACTTTTTTTTCAGCCTCAACTGAGAGATGACATCCCTAAGAAAAACTAGTCTGTGCATCTGATTTGGTATTCTGCAAAATTCAGCTTCAGCCCTCCTGTACAGATATGTTGAAGTACACCTTGTAGTATTTCTTTGTGAGGTTCAGGAGTCTTTCCAAATACAGCAACATATCCAGATAATATTAGATTCTAGGCTCATTATTAAGAATTATTGACATATCTGAAAAGCTCTGGATGTTGATTCAAGTCCATATGGCACATGATTAAAAGAGAAAAGTCCATTAAGGGTAATAAATACTGTGAAATTCATACTGTCTGAAAAATTAGTAATATGCATTATTTAAATCAAGAGTAGAAAACATACTGCAAATACTATGTTTACATACAAATATACATTTCTGTAAATGGATGGCTGTCTGTCACAATGTCATTAAGTTCATAAAAAAACAAACATTTCAGCTTTCTTTTTGTCAGTACTGTGGTAAAACTAATTCAGAAAATGCAGTGTTTTCATTAATAGCATTCTGAGCTAGGTTTATTTTTGTTGTTTTTTAAATCTTATGTCTCAGTATCCCTCACTGAATTGTGATATATGAAATATAACTTCCATTGTAATGGTGGCACATTAGATTAAATTTTAATTTCTGTAAATACTCCTTTGCACATCTGGTCTTTCTGCATAATAGTTTACACTATTTTTTTGTAATAGGTGAAACTGGAATTTGCATTGTACCACTGTTTGGTTGTATTGAAGCAATGCATCCAATGTATGTTTGCACATTCAGTGCAGTTTAGAGATTTCTGCTTAACAGGAATATTACTATGTACAATAAAGAACTTGGCAGTAGGCATCTAGAAGTTGTATTTATAGGCAGGAATCAACATGAACAAAGTTGTTTTTCAGGTGGTTCATTAAATACATCAAGTGTCAAACTTCTAAGGTGTTACGGGTACATATATTCACTGGGTATGAAACTCAGAAGTTGGTGTCCAGCATTATTTTAGAAGCCTATGGCCATTCTTCTGATTTGASAAAAGATAACATGACACAAATGCATCTATATTTGTTTCTATTTATGGTCAAACAGTAATATCTGGCACTATACCTTCACATTAATATTGTTCAAGTAGAATATTATCATATATTTTAATATAACATCTTTATGCAGTTTTTCATAAATTTGCATTTGCTGGTTATCCAATGTGAATTACGAAGTGGTGTGAAGGTAGTAGTAGCATATATATATATATATACACACACACACACACACACATTTATATATATATACACACACACACAGAGGTATATATACTATATATATATTTTTACATATATATGTGTATGCACACACACACACACACACATGCAGTTCCCTGAAATCATGACTCTGAGATGCAAATATTGTAATGTTGTATGCTGAGCTTTTAGCCATGCTTCCAGATGCAATTTGAATAGAGTGTGCAAGCTTTTCATTCTCAGTTTTGCTATTGTCAATTTGGTTAGAGTAACAATGGTCCTGCAATGTCAAGTCCTAATCATGCAGCGAATACTAATCAATAGGAAATGTTTTCTTCTGTAAGCCAAATTTGACCGCCTTCTGCTGTGCTTCTAGACTTACACATGATCATCAACTTCCTTAAAGCAGCATCATACTGGTCTGTTGATCTACCTGGTTTCTGTGTATGCTGTCATTGTTTATAGGATTCAGCTACAACATTTATTGAAGAAAATTATTTCATTTCAAGAGCACAGCTTCATTTTTTTATCTTGAGGAAAAGTGAGCAGAATGCACATTGGCTCTCTGCTCTGACATAGTAAAGAGCAGAGATGGTTTTGTTTCTTCAGCAAGGTCAGAGCCATTAACTGCAAGCATATAACTTCCAACCCTTTGCATCTGAACAAGAGAAGGAACTTAGGAGCATATGCACTTTGTCAGAATGACGCAGATGAACTCAATGGTAGCACTTGTCTAGTTTCCGCAGTAGTTGAACAGAAAGGGTATAACACTGAAAAATTATTCCATGTATCCATAGAAATATTAAATGAAAGCATGACTACAACAGGCAATAGTACTATGCAACAAACCAATCGAAAAATAATTAGCCCAGACTTAGGGGGTCCCTGACTTTCCCTTTGTCTGAGCAATGTCCTCTTCTGTCCAACACCAACCCTGCAACACCAAAATTCTCCTGAAGTAATGGAAATTCAATTCATGTTATGCATATGGTGTAGTTTGTTCTGCCACAGGATTATCATCTAACTGTGAACAGACAGGGAACTAGTGCGGAACATTTCTTTAAGTCTGAAAACAACCTGAAACATTTACTTGTGACAGAGGTGACTGATAAACTTCTCTATGTGTTTTTAGTTGTGTTGCAGTTTCAATACTGAAAACCATGATGGTGTTTCAAAGGCAGGCTTTAATTAACTACTTAATTACTAAAGATTTAGGTTGTTACCATGGGGGATAAGATGGGAATGAAATGTAAAACTAGGAAGTTGCTGAGGGAGAGGAAATGCAAAAGAAAGAAAAAGGAAGTAGGAAAGAGGCATAAAAAGCAGAAAACAAAGAAAAAGAAACAAAACAGAGACTTAAAAGTTATACTAACAGCAAGCATTTCCTTCCTGAAAGTGACAAAAAGGTATTAAGTAAGTTACAAATAAAGTCTAGGAACATGTACCTGTTCCTACAACTGAATGATTTAAGACATTTTTATACTGCCTAACTCTGTTGAATGCGAAATATTCCAGTTTCTACAGCCTTCTCCTTGGGAAGATTTTGAGGCATATTCAGAATTCTGTGGTTAATTCTGAGGAAAAAGTAAGTAAGCAAGCAACACAATCAGGAGTCCAGATTGAATTTCAAAGCAGCTGCTTCAATAGCAACTCTGTTTCATTAAAGATTTTATTTTCGTTTAAGTAGAAACAAATTATCAAGTCTGGAAAGGTGTCGTGATGAAGAACTATCTTCCCTGTATCATATCCAATTATAATATAAAGATCAGGAATAGGACATGTCTTCAGTTGGAACGCTGTATACCATGTGAGTGCTTTTCTGAGAGTGTTTTGAGAGAGTGCTATCAGGTAGCCACTTCTGCCTCATCTAATGCTACCTCATGTACTTTTCTAGATAAAACAGCCTTAGAATAGCAATAGTGGGAGTGATTTTTCTTCTGGTGAATTGTATGCTTCTGGGTTTTAATATGCAGTTTTTACTGTTATCAAATCAAGAAGGCAAGGCAGAACATTGGTGTTACTAGGAGAGGGAAGAAGGAGGTAGCAGGGACAGAAAAGATGGATACACACAACCTGAAYAATTTCAAACTCATTTCAGTCTAAACAAAAAAGCCAAAAATATTTCAATAGTATTCCAAAAATACTTCAGTATTTGGGGGAGGGGAGTAAATAGGGGAGAAAACTCATATCAAAATATCCCATAAATCAAAAAGGTGTATTAAATCCATAGCTTTACATTTCATAGATATCTTAATCCTGAGTTATCGAATAAAACAAAATATCCTTCAGCAAGCTTATGAATCTAACATATCAGCTGCTTTGACTTTGTTTACACTGGAACAAAGGGAGCTTTCTCCTACTCTGACAAGAAAACAAGTTGCAAATACGGATCTTTCTGAACTGACAGCAATTTGGTTGGGGCTCGGTTTGTCAAATTTCGGGTTGTCACTTGGGAGTGAAAATTCAGATGCTTCCCTGCGTTCAGTGTGGAATTGTTGAGACATAAGTAAATCCTGTGGTGACAGAAGGACAAGTTGTCTCAGAGCCGTCTCCACACACATGCACTAGTGCAGCTAACCGGCTGCCGGCACCGCTCACGGATTAGCGATCCTGTTTTGTTTCAGAGGTGACTGGACTGCTTGTTTCCCTCCAAGGCCTGGGGTTATTTGAACTGAACTGCTAGTGAACGCCAACAAGGAGACTACAAACACCGCTCAAGTGGAGTCACTCGAGGGCCAAGCCCTATTTTAAGCTAGGTTTGTTTAACACTTTCAGAGCGACCAGCCGAAAGGGGAAAGAAATGCGCTGTAGCTGAGGAGGGGGGAAGSGGCTGCAGTTCAAACAGCGGCGCCGGGTGAGGCGCAGCGCTATGAATAACGATTCAAACCGCCGGCGCCGCACCGACCCTGCCCGCCACAGCCCCGCCGCCCGCGCAGACGCCCCTCGCGCCACGCCGCGCTGCACCACGGGAGCCGTAGTCGGGCCCCGGCCGGCGGCCCCCTCCCCACTTCCCCCAGCGCGGGGGAAGCGCGGCGCCGCGGCTGCTCTCGCGAGGTTTGGCGGAGGGCGCGCGCCCGGGCGGCTTCCTCGCGAGGGCGGACGCCGCCGCCGCCGCCGCCGCCGCGGGGATGTTTGGTGCGGTCGCCATTCCCCCGCGTGACGTCATCGTGCATTGTTGTGAGCGTAGCGGAGCATCCCTCAAGCTGTCAGCTGTGCCGCCGCCGCTGCGGGGAGCCGAGCCGGCCCGGCCCCCTCTTTCCTCCTCCTCCTCCTCCTGCCGCTCCTCCTTCTCCGCCTCCTCCTTCCCCCGCCCC
>NW_028186601.1:1911233-1934800 GCF_003343005.1 Rhea americana | reverse complement strand
AGGAAGAAGAAGGACCGCACCTGGGCCGAGGCTGCCCGCCTGGTAGGTGCTGCGGCAGCTTTGTATGTGTGTGCGTCGCGCGCGTCCCGCCGCCGCCGCCCCTGCCCGCCGCCAGCCCCGCGCGCAGCCCGCGGCTTTGTTGTTGGCAGTTGGGGCCGTTGGAGGGAGCGTTCGGGGCGTGTGTGTGTGGGGGGGGAGAGTGTGAGCGTGTGTGTGAGTGTGTATGGAGGGGGGCTCGCCCCCTCCCTGCAGTGCCGGGGCAGCCCGCTCCGGACGCGTGTGTGTGAGGCGAGCGAGCGGTGCGATCGGCCCCTCTGCCCTCCTCCCGTCCCCGGCTGGAGAGGAGGAATAGCTGCATCCCTTCTTCGGTGTATGTGTGAGGAAATGCCTACTCTTTTATTCCTTTGCCTGTGTGTGTGTACGTGTGTGTGTGTGTGTGTAAATACTCAGGGATTGTTTCTATCTGAGTTCATGCATCACATATCCCAAGAAAGTCCATTCTTTTRATTACATAGAAAAGTGAAATATCTGAGGATATCCCTAACGTCCCTTTAGTGTGGACAGGAAGACTGGGGTGAGGGAGAAGGACGTTAGCGAAAACTATCTTGGGATTCCCGTTCACCCTCTCTGCCTTCCCCACCGAGCAGGGAAATATCCAGGGTAATCGATCCTGTTTCTCAAAAGGYTCTCTCGCTCTAGGGACCTACTCTGTTCCCATTTCATTTGGAAACTGTCTCCCCTTTCCTACTGTATCTGTTTCCATGATTCCGTATTATCGTCTGCTAAGTGTAATAGAACGTATTGTTTATGTTGCATTTCAGTTTCAGACTATCTATGGGTTCTCTCTTTTCTAGGAATTTTCCAATAAATTGTCTATATATACACAGTACAGCATGTATAGTTGTACAGTTTCGTATGTGTGTCTTCTGCAAAGTTGGGTCTGGTTTAGCTTCAATTGATGCATTTATATAGAAAGAATACAAAGCTAGAAAGATACGCTATTGCGTATCTTTCTGTTGCTTTTCTGTTTTTGTATCCACATCAACTTTAATTTTGTCTGTTCTTTGATACAGACTTAATAGCTTAAGTAACATGTCTCTCATAATGACATCCATTTTTGATATACTGATGGTGTTATTACTTGTTAAGTTGTGAAGCACATTTCTTGTAAAAATGTTTTTTTACCCTGAGGTATGAATTCCTACMTAGGAAGTTCAGCCTTTCTTTAATGTGTAAGTAATTATAAAGTATTAGACGGATACTACCTATAGATGTCTCTGTCAGCTGTACCTAGATATTTTCATATGTTTGGTTAGTGCTAGATTCTGATAACATTTGCTGTACATCCTACAAAATTTTACAGTAATTCAGCTTTGATGAGGATGTTCTGATATGGATATGTTGATATTTGTATAAAAAAGCCCTTTACTCAGAAAATGAAATGGTGCCACATTCTCACAGTGTCACTACTATCTTTTATTTTTCATAATTCTAACAAAAGTTATGTGCACTAAAACACTCACCTTTGCCAAAATAATGATGATAGTGAGTGTTATTACAGAGCTTGCTTCTTCATGCTTTAAACTGGCAAGATRTATTCGAAAGTCTGTAAAATACACTAAGTGCTGCTCTAACTTTACTCTTTCAAGTGATTGCTGCAGTTGCCACAATAAGCTGTCTTTTGTTTGACAAATGCACATAAAAGAATTTTAATGTGTATCTATTAAAATCATTATTTCCATGTGGAAAAGTTTAAAAGCCTCTGGAGAACAAAGGCTGAACCACTGCTGAGGAGAAGGACTAAGACTTTCTTTTATTTTCATGATGTCATATCACCCCACACTCCCCCCACCACCACCGTGAATGGTCTTGATTTGCTAAAATCCAGTAAAATGATACATTGCTGTATATAAGCATCAGAGATGCACAGAGTCTACAGTGTGGTATTTTGTCTAGCCCGTCAGCATTGCCAAGTTACGGAGAACCTTGTCCCAAGTCTGTTTCTTAGGTTAATGATACATATTACAGCTTAGACCAGCTACGGTTTTGCACAGGGCTTTTGCTAGTGTAGTGATTCATGTTTGCAAATCATGCTGAAGGATTGAAGCAAAAATTGCCAATCCTTATGGTGTTTTATATTAGGACCTTGATGGTTCATTATGACTTTGTTTTTCTGGGGATATATCAATAATGTATTACTGCAAGGTTTGATTAAATCAATTTCTTTCCAACGACAAGTAAACAATGAAGTGATTGATACATACCTCCAAAAAACGACTCATGAGTTACCTAGATCAATATGTTGTAAAACTGTATATTACTGAATTGTTTTTAGGAACAAGAGGTAGAAYTAATATACATAGCAAATGTATGGATATTTATGTGTTAAATTTTCTACAAAAGACCTTACATTACAAGAGTGTTGGCCTTTCAAAAAGAAGTACTTAAAAGTTATAAAATGACAAAGTTAACATTGCTGGGCATTGCTTTTTCAAATGAACTCTGTTCTGTTGTGCATGTTYATGTATTACAATCCAGACTGTAAATGGCATTTTTGCATGCTAGTTGCCCTAATACTTCAAGCTCACTCACTAAAGCAGCTGATTTTTCATTTTCTTTGTTCAGTGTGAGGTGCCATACTTCTATTTTCTCTACACCTTTCAAACTCTGTGCTAAAATGTATTTTTCTTTTGTATTTCAGTGGCACATGCATAGCTATTATTAGCAATACCCAGTAGCTTCCCAAACACAAATGTTTCTATACTTAAAACATGCCAATGAAGTTAAGTATTTTGACCTCTGCTTTACCCATGCAGAGTTGAGGCACAGAAAGATTAAGTACCTTACTCAAAGCTGTACAGGAAATCTGTGGGAGAGGCAGTTATAGTACCAACAGTGTCTCCACAGTAGTTCTGTTTTTTAGTCATAAAATCATCTTCTTTCGATACCTAGATTTTTTTCCTTATTCACTGTATAGTAATTATGAGTGAAATGGATACGGTCATGTCTGTAAAATCTCTCTATATTATCTGTATTGAAATTCATAATGTACCATGTAATAGTTATCATGGATAAAAAAGAAGTACAAAACTGGACTCAAGCCTGAAATCATTACACAGCTCTCGCCATTTCCTACATTCACAAAATAAGAAGCAGAAGTACTTTAGAAAAATATATTACATGATACTCTTAAAATATATTGTAACCTGCAAGTCTAAGTGGTTAGGCTCTAAACTGACAGACAGGGTCACATACACTATTTYTTGGTGTTTGATTAAAAGATCTTTGAAACTTAGAAATTCCTGCAGTGCAGTGGCTTTCAAGATACTGCCTTCATTTTTAAAACGTAAACAGAAGAGGACTCCCATTGTATTCAACTTTTGCTGTAAATAGCGTGTGTGTGGTATAGCCAGTAAGACAGGAGCCTTTGGAATGTTCTATATTAGAACTTGCATTTTGTGGAAGAAGTCTCCTGCAGAGAGCAGAATCTTTCTGTGTGCAACACGCTGCCTTTTTTTTTTTCCCCCGCATGTAAGTCTGCTTATCTTAGAGAAAGGCATAACCCAGCTTACAAGCATTCCTGAGAAATGAACGCATGTGCAGAATCAGTGGAATGGTGGCATATCACTGAGTTCATGTTACAGAACCCATTTTGTAGAACACATATTTTWATGGATGAAATTGCACCCTGTCTTTACAACCTACAAAAGGGCATATCTTTGATGTAGACCCAATAGGAGAACTCACAAGCATTTTGCAGCAGACTACAGCAATGTTTATGTACAACCTGGACATTATCTCCATACTGGTTTTCTGCTGTTTATGTCTGGTGGACTAGAACACTTTTCAAAGAACAATAACAAAAAAAAACTTCAAAGGGAAGAGAAAAAACACAATCTTTCCTCTGTCCTTCAGTTGAATCCCATTTGCTGAAACTGTTGTTGTTTTCCGCTCACACATAAAATTGAACAGAAAAGTTAAACACTTGAATAATTTAAGCAGCTTGTGAATTTTGATTCCACTCAGCTGAAAAAGCTTGTATCCCTTTACCTTCTACCTATTCTTAAGCTCGTAAGGACTCTCAGGCAGTTGTTGAAAGTCTTGGAGTACTGAATTCTGTCCTTTACTCATTTCATGCAGTAAGGTACATCATAAAAGAGATTAAAATAAAATATACTGAGAACAAAGCATGCCCAACATGCCCAAGTATACACCACCATGCAAGAACTGATAACCATTTGAAGTAGGTAGCAGTGATCCAGCTTGTTGTATCATTGTTTTTGACAGGGTCAAGCATGATCCTTTGATATTTGTCTAGAAAGGTAAAAGAAGCCTGAACAAAATGACTACAGGCTGCTCGCCTAGGGAATGAAGAACTCAGCTTAYGTATGAAGCACAGAACATCTGAAAATGAAAGGTGATAGTTATGGTAACCTTTTAAAGGGATTTTTTATGAATAGTCTTCCCTCATTATTGCCCTCTTCACTTTCTTCTAAGTRGTGTTCTAAAATACATTTCAGTTAAGTCACTACCACTTGTTGACAATAAAGGAGAAGAAAATCCCAAGAATGAGAAGAGTAGTGCTTGTGGGATTATTCATTTGTTAGATGCTGCTTCACTTTTCCAATATTCTTGCTTTTTCTCTTCCAAATTTCCTTCTCCAAATTTCATTGTGAAAGGAAGGTTTTGCTTATGTTGCTGAAGACCGTATATGCTTTATGGCGCTATAGAGAGCCCTCATGGTTCAGGTGGTGTGTGAACCTTGCCTGAGTAATACTCACACCTTAATTCTTGTATTTCTTACAATAGTCTCTTGACAGGATCCAACTCTTAATTAAGAGTTGTTCTGCTGCTCTTGTAAACTTTAAGAAAATTATGCCAATTAATTAAGGAAACTAATGCATAAAAAACATGAAAAAGCAACAAAAACCCATTGCAATTGTTAGCTGGCATGTTCCTGTTTAATGTGGCTGGCTGTCCAAAAGCTGATTGTTGTTTCATCTGGTCTGCTAAGATAGTGTAGTTGAAATGGATCGTGCAGTGGTATGGAAATATTTTTGCATTATATCTTCATATTTGAAGACCACAAATTAAACCAAAAATTAGAAGAGTAACTTCTGTGTAGCTAGACCATTGATGATAATCCCTTTGACTTTTATCTTAAGTCTTTGCTCTTGTTACTATAAATACGTTTGAAAACATTGTGAAAGAAGCTTCATGTATCTCCAAAAATGGGGGATTTGACATGACTTTGTTTTATAGTATTAAAGATTTCTTTGTGCTGGATTAAGGATTTCTTTGTTGTTGGCTTAACGCAGACCTACTATTATTTCCATATTTATTCTGAGATAATTCTTTTACAGACATGCAGAAACATTGTGGCTTGGGAAATTCTGATGGCCCTTTCCTTTGATCCACAATCAGTGCTACTTTGAAGAGCTATATTTTATTTTGGTTTGCTCTAGGGTTTCCTCCGATTTGTCTTATTCAAAGTATTTTTGCACTTGTTAGACAAGGTCGAGCCTGCATTTCTTTCTTTACCTTCTATGGTTTTAAGTGTCAGTATCACATTTTGTTGGTAAGAAGTATTACAGAAATTATTACGATTTTTTTTAAAGGTGACCTACAAACAAAATGTAAATTTAATATATTTCAACTCATCCTTGACATTTTTCAAGGGCAGACCGAGAGGAACACAGATTCTAATTCTTACCTTGAGACAGGCCTTTCACCCTTGGCATCACAGACATGTAGGAAGGCAGGAACSCAACCCAAGAACAGGCCCTGTTCTCAGTAATGTCACATTACTTCTCTCAGAGCAGAGTAACAACAGGAGAAAACCTTTACAGGAATGTACATATGAGCATTCTTCAACAATAATACAGTGTTCTAAGTGCCTAAAGGTAGAGTTTAATGCTCACTGACCTAGTGAATGGTTCCAATGGCTCCTAGCTTACCCTTCTCTCTGTAGGAGAAGAACCAATATCTTCCTGCTTTACTTCATGTTTCTGTAGAAATAATCGACCTGTTTTTTAGTTTTTCAGTCAGTTTGGAAGTTCCGTGCACACCAGATATGTTGTTTCATTTGGAACCCATGGAATCAACTGAAATCATTTCCACAAACCACACCCTAGGCCCTATACCCTGCTTACAGCTAGGTTGCTTTGCATCTGCTAGCCTTCTTCACCAATACCCTGGATCAAACTGTGTCAYTGAAACATCCTAGTCTGGATAGGTAGCTTGCTGTTTTCAAGGGCAAAAGCCAAATTTGCTGTAATTCTGGCAGGAACCTTTGCTTTGTTCTTTATACTGCAGCCTGCAGATTATGGCCACTTTGAGGACCATTCACTGCACTTTTCCTCTTGGCTTTGGAATGGTGTTTTTGAGATGCTRTATGTCTCAAAATGATTTCCGGTTTCCAGGGTATCATGATAATCTTGGCATGCCCRGTAAATAGCTGTAATTAAGCAGTTACCTCCTTTTCCACCATGCATGGTATCAGGACCTGGCAGCAGGTGTGATTAGTGGAAATTATTTCAGCATGATTCCATAGYTTCCAATTGAAAATGGCCAAATCCTCCTTGTGAGGAACTTATGAATGGAAAGAATCAAACATCTTAGCCTTTATTATGGAGCAGTCAGCTTCTCATGGCAAGGCATGCAAGAAAAAAATGAACAGAGCCTGCACTAAGCAATGCATGCTGGTATAACCCATTTGCTCTTCTTGGCAGTTCWAGTAGCAAATTCCTGTGCTGCTTAAGGACAATGGATTGGCCCTAGATGCCCCTTCTAGTCTCTATCAACTTTGAAATGACATCACTCGCCCTAAAGGAATGCTAATCATTGAAGTACAGGGCCTCTGAGCTGGCTCCTTGTTTGTGAAGTCCTAATAGCCAGTTTCCTGTTGCTGAAGTTATCTTCTTGGCAGGAGATATACCTGTTGGGAATGTAAAAAGGGTAGAGAGGTGCCTTCTTACCTGCAGCTAATCCTAGSTCTGAAGGGATGACCCTTTGCTTACTCTGCTTAAGCAGCCCAGTCCTTAAATACAGTAGCTATAGTTACTATAGTACAGTAATTTACTATAGTGATTTAGCACAGACATAATGACATACTATGAGATACCTTAGTTGTCATCTGGCAGTGCATGCCTTCTTCCTAGGTCTTGTTCGGTGTCATTGCATTGGTTGGGGTAGGGGTTGCACTTGGTGTCTGAAGGATAGACRGCAACATCATTCACTTTGTCCTAAGCAAGTTCTGGTGTTTCGGGCATCGGGACGGGAAGCAAGGGGGCTCTGATGTTATCTGCTCCCATCCATCAAAAGTTAAGTGTTTAACTCTCCTTAACAGCTTAAGCTCAGCATGACGAGATCTCTGTAGATTCAGAGATGTCTTTCATGAGCTGATGTTTTACATGAGCTTTCTGCAGTATCTGTGGCTCTTCAAAGGTTTTAATCTACGGTATCTGGCTGTTACGGGATTAGGGTCTCATGCAAGGGACATCCTGTATCTCAGTTGTCTGAATGGAGAAAACCTGTAGTATAGCATTGGGAGTTTAGTTTCTGTCTGACAATGTTTGCCAGCATTGGCAACCACAGTTCATTCTGTGCTCTAGAAGCACCAGAAACATTCACAGCTCTCAGTAGAGGACTTTCCAGGTTATTTCCTAGAAGAGTGGTTATCACATCTGCTTTACATGCTGAAGGTCCTTGGTTCAAACCCCAGTGGAACCAGCACCAGGAAATCTTTGGGAGGTTGGACTAGATGATCTCCAGAGGTCTCTTCCAACGTTACTGATTCTGTGATAGCTTCTGTGATTCTGTTACTAGCCCCCATCTCTGTCTGCTGTGGCCAAACCCTGTGGAACAGTGCCCGTTGGTGAGGGCATGGCCTACAATGGGGCCACTCTTGGCTTTGGGTTAGTTTTAGCTCAGTTGGTTAGAGTGTGGTGCTAATAATGCCAAGGTTGCGGGTTCGATTCCTGTACGGGCCACTCATTTGAGGGTTGGACTAGATGATCTCCAGAGGTCACTTCCAACCTTACCAATTCTGTAATTCTATGATTTCCTGCCTTTACAAAAGGATTCTAGTAAGGCTRTCCTTTGTGGAAAGTGGACCTCATTGAAGGCAGCTCAGACTTAGCAAACTATTGAGGAAAAAAATGTATCAAAATATTGCCTGAAAGCAGAAATTAATTTATTTAATAGGCAGACATTACATACTGTATTTTAAAATGGTCTTCCTACATGTCTAGCTTGGTCCAGCTGAGTCTCTGATAATGAGAATCTCCTCACTGCTTGTAAAGGCTCGGCTCTAGAGATCGTTTTCTGGTGGGTGACTGCCATCCTACAGAGGACAGCCTGGCCTACAGGTAGGAACATTCTCTAAAAGTCTGCAACTTCACAAATGTTACTCGACAGACAAGTGTCTTGAGGTAGTAGACGATTTGGAGAACTTAATGTGGAAAGTAATCTCTCTTTCTTCTTGTGATCTTAGTTAAGTATGGACCAGGAATTTGGTGAAGCAGTCATTCTGATTCAGATCTATATTACTATATCCTGGTCAGCTTCTTGTACAACTTGGTGTTTAGAAAGTGAAAAAAAAACCCTTAATCAAAGGATACATCAACCTTTCAAAGATCAAAGTTTTATTCCAGTTCAGTTAACTCTTAGCAGCCTGGACTACCTGTCTAACAGTATGAGTAGTGAGTAGTTGAGATCCTTTGTGAAATGTCTATGGAGTATAGTAAACCATTGTCACATCTTCATATTGCATGTGGTATTGTTCTTGCCTTCATGACTTGAACTTTCTTTTTATATGATGAGATCCTACCACTATCACTGTATTGCCAAAGTACATAACTTCATCCTTCAGTAAGTGATAACTTTTTRCTTTGATTTTTTTTTGGACCCATCAGTTTAAATAACTAATACTACATCCAGATATTCCAATATTTCTTGTCCATTTTTGGACAAATGTTGGTATTTTTTAGGTCTTAAACTTCCCAAACAGTTATCCATGAGGTGCTAGGATGCCTCTTGGTGTTGCTATATCAGAGGCATGCATATTAATATATGACATTGTATGGATGTGATAAATGCYCTTTTTCCTGATGTCCTGCCACTATCACTATGTGCCAATACTTCCTAGCAAGTTTAAGGGTAGAAAATAATAGACGTTTATTAGCAGTTAGTTACTCCTCTGAAAAGTCCTTATACAAATGTGACCTCCTGTCTTCTGGACCAAGATTCTGGCAGCTATCTTAAAATCATGACATTCTGTGATCATGTCAGCTTCTTTTATCTCGTCTGGCAATTCTTTAATCAAGAAATTCTAAATAGATAAGATTAAACAGAAACTCTTTGGAATTTGATGCTTAGAGAAGGGAAAGTGTCTTGTTGATCACAGAAGTGATGACCATAGAAAATGAGGCTGGAAAGGGCTTCAAGAGGTCACTTGGTCTATTTAGAGTTGAAAGTAAGTCACATGCCCTAAGTTAGCTTTAGTTTTGTGAAATCAGTAAAATAATTGTTAGCCTTCAGTACCCTTTTTTAGGTTAGGACTCTTTTGGCCTTTGCCAACATCTGGTCTTTTTATGAAATTTCATGTCCTATTTGTGAAATGGGAGAACTAGGGGAATAAAATAACTATGAAATATTGCCTAGTGGCCATGATTTAGAGTTCAAATGCATCTTTACCTCTTTTTTCTTCTGACAGTGACTAGACAGAAAACCCTAGTTTTCATGTGCAAATATTCATTTAGTGGTGCTCAGTTACTTCTGTAGCCTTTTTGAGGGTTTTTAGGAATTCTAGGCTCCAAACATCTTCGACAGTTTGCTATAGCAATGCTACAGCAGGTTCATTCCTAGAACAATAGGGCTAATGCATTATAATTTCTTTAATAATTTATTTAATTCATACTGCAGATTTTGAAGACATCTTGGTGTCCGGCTGGATGTCTGCAAGCACTCATCTTTTGTTCAAAAAAAAAAAAAAAAAAAAAAAAAAAACAGAATTGAGGGCTCATCTATGGGACAACCTCAGTAGATCACTGTTGAAATTACTGCAAATAAGTTACTACTGGAGGTATTTTACTGTTTTTCCTTCGCTAGTTTCAAGCTGAACAGTGGCACCACCAGTGTGTACCTTCCTGAGGATGTCGGGGACTGCTAGGCATTGTCCCTGTACTGAGCTCTCAGGAATCAGCTGACTCACTGCCAATTTTCCCTATCATTTTTGGAATGACAGCTACTCATCTGAGTGAAATGTGTCAATGAAACTGGCCACGTCTTTGTTGTGGAGTAATGTTCCTCTTCGCTGGTAAAAGTCTGTTGGTGAATGCTATGGTTTCTAGAGCATGGGAGCAGCCCCCAGAGAGCAGACCCTGAAAAAAACTGAAATTACTGCTTTAAGCTAGCTAGACCACTCTGCAGTTGTCCTAAGAAGAAGGATCTTTCCTGTCGTTTGTGACACTGTTCCAATGACGCAGTCCTACTAAGTGGCAGTGATGTTAACACATGCTCTTTTCTGGAGTAGTAGAAGCACTTGGGAACTAGAGTTCCCAGAGTGAGTGAGTTCACAAGATAAATTTGGAGATTTTTTTTCAGTCCAGTCTGCAACTTAGAGAGTATACAGCCATGCTGATGATTGTTGAGTAGCCTAAGCACCTCCATAGGTACTTCTCAATACCTGTGCTCTGATCAGCTTTTTGCAGTAAGTGTTTTATGTTCATTGCAACTATTGTAGGTTGTTAATTTAGCCTCCAGACCCACTACAGAACTGTCACGTGAGGAGGAGACTGTGGAATTCATACAGGGTTGTCTGGGAAGTGGTTCAACAAAAAAGAGTATAAATATGGGAGACGTGTGGGCAATAATTTGAGTTATTGTATTTTGTGGACTACAGTTTTTTCAACTGGTCTTTGAACTACAGGTTGAAAGCTACAACAGTAGACGRGAAACTAGAAAACATTTCAGATTTTGGAGTAATTGAGTCAAAGCAGTGAGTCAGGATTGTTTTAGTGGCTTTAGCTTATAGGGCCCTAAGTGGGCCTGTTAAACTATTTTGTAGATTTTAAAATATTTTGTAGATTAACTTCTAATGAAAGAGTTAATGTGTTGCAGAAGAGAACACTTCTGGYTCTATCCATTTGTGGGGTTGCTTTGCAGACGCATTATTTGACATTCCAGCAAAAAATTCTCATTTTACTAATTTCTGAAATCTTTAACACTTCTATTAATTTTTTAAAAAGTAAATATGTGTGGCCAATTTTAACTTTGCTGAATTATGACAGACTTATTTTTGTAGTGAAATTTTAATTTGCTAACTCATTACATTAGTGTCTGAGCTGTATGTGAATGTTTCAAATCAGTTAAATAAAACAATGCTGCTGTCTTCATTCTCAGACAAATTTGCAGTAGTGACTGCCTAGATAAGTGAAGTTGGACTATATGTATAGTGGCTGTGAAATGCTTCCAAAAGAGTTGCAAAGACAGCAAAAGCAAAACAAAACACTACACCTCTTTGCTGTTCTCAACATTCTTAAAGCTGGCATGGCAAGATGCTTCATGTGTTGGTTAAATTTTGGAGTTAATTTTATAAGAAAAGATGGGTGTGGAAGGGAGGGAAGGGATCTGGCGAAAGCACTCAAGATTAATGTTCTGGAAAAATGGTTTTTAAATGATATATGCATATATAGTTATAGATATGATGCTTATTATTGTAAGTACTTGCATACATTTTCTAGGATTTGTAGAAGAGAATGAAACTGAGTTTTGGTCTGTTGGCCTGCTATGTGCTGAAGAGAGACGTGTGCCTGAGTAATATTGATATAAATCTTGGGGAGAARGATGTTGGTGCTGCACTGGGAAACAGTGGAGCAGAGACAGATACGCTCACACTGGACAGACTTCCAGGGTGAGGTAGAACAGAAAATATAGTGGAGGGAAATAAAATTTCATGATTGAAAGTGAAAGAAATGAAAAAAATACTTCTAAATTTTAGGATGAAATTTTATTTTGTTTATTTACTTCTCATTTTGCTACCATTTCACTTAATCAGATAACCTGCTAAAATCCCCAAACTTCACTTTTGATGTTTGGATTCTTCTCAGACTTTGATACTGTAATGATGGCAATGAAACACCAAGATAAAACATTCTGGCTTCTTTCCTCTGTAAAAGATAGAGCCTTTGTCTTGGAAATGAACTACTCTGTTTTTATTATGTTGCAGTCTATCTCAGCCAAAAGGGTATTGTTGAAATTATAGGTAATTCCTTTGAAATAATTGAAAAGAACTATTTGTCTTCTGAACTACTCTCTCATCCATTTGGTAATAGGATCTCCTATTGGAATTTTTAGAGTTAGTTTCAAGTGATCTTGCTCAAGTTATTTTGAGAGCAGCAAATCACATTTATAAATACTTTTCATAGAATCTCCTATTTGCAAAATCTGTCTAACATGATGCTTGAAAATGAGACTGTGATAGTTTTCTTGCTATGAATCTGGACACCTTGGTGTATTTTTGTTTTTACATCAGAGAATGATGTCTGAATCTTCTGTGCATACTTTTGTGTCTTTGGATGAGATTGTTTGGCACAATTAAAAGAATTCAGGAAAATTATGTTCCTGAATTTAGCTGAAAGGCTAATCTCATAACAGACTCGTATTGGTTCAACAGCACAGTTATGAGTTCAGTAACTAAAGTGGAAGCCCAGGCTGAGGCAGTGTAAACTTTGCATAAAGCAGTTTTCCTTTTTCTGTTCCTTTATCGCTTGCTATTTTGGGGGAGAGTGGGAGATATAGCTAAAATGTTTGTCATTATCATCTTTTAAAATACATATATAACATTGTGCCTAAAATCATAGACACTGAAGTTATTTGCCAATAATATTTCCTAGGAGCAGACATTTTTTACAGCTACATTTCCTGCGGAATTATGATGTTTGGGAAAACTCAGATCCTCAGATGTATGCATGTTGGTACTAATAGAAGAGAATAAAACCATGACGGAATACATTATCTAACAGACATGTTTTGCCCTTTCTTGGTGTACTTTTCTTGGGTAGTTTCCTTTGCAATGGAACAGCTGAATACGCTCAATGTAAGYTGGGGGGTCTGAGGGTAAGAAATACACTGGCAAATTCAGGATTCTTAAAAATAAAAGTTTGTCTTTGACAGGAAGCCTAGCTTTATGAGAAGTCTCTGTGTTTATATTCCCTCAGAAAATCCTCTATGATTCCTCTCTGCTGATTAATTATCTTGTTGTGATTCAGGAGATAACAGTCGATGTGGTTGCATGGTGTATGGCTGATTTTCATTTTCCACTGTCACTTGGTCAGTGCTTGTCTAGGTTGATTTTGGGAGTCAGCCAATCTTRTAACCAAGTCTGTAACTCAGAATAATGTCTTCAAGCAGACTTAGGAATTGGGTGCCTCCACAACAACCAGTGATTATCCAGAGCATCTTCAGATTTTTCTCTCATGGGCAAAGACATATTCTGCACATCTGCACATGGGCAGATGTGATTACAAACTGTTTGTGTAGCAATCAGCTTTTTATCTCCTTATCACCTTCAGTTTTGAAGTCACAGTTCATCTTTCCTCTTTATAGGCTGGAGGCCCTGTTGAATTGGTCTACATATGCCAAGTAATTGTTCCTGTTGGTTCAAATCTCTAGGGAAAGACCTCAGTGAGGCCCCATTGATTTTTCTCTTGTCCACTTACCATCAGTAAGAAATCTCCTTAGCTATCATGATACTTCTTTCTTGCCATAACATTACCATGTTCCCTGGCTGGCAAAACTGGTCTCAGTTGCTGATTACATTATATGTGGATTAACAGTCTGAAAAAAAAAAAAAGCCAATACTTGAGAAGCTTAGATAAAGAAATGCGTCATGGTCAGAACTCTTAATAATGTGTTCAATTTGACATATACCATTGGTAAAGAATTGCTGTTTTTAACAGAAAAAAATTTTGTATGGAAGATTGATTTTACCACCTTGGCATGATAGTAGTTTCCAGAAAAGGAGAATTTAAGAAAATGAAGACAACTCATTTTCTGTTTTAGGGGAAATATAATCCTTTCTCCTTCAACAGAACTTTTGCTTATCATGGTTTCCGTGTTCTCACCTCAGGGTAATCTGAAGTGTTTTCTTTCATAAAAATAACATATTATAAGTATATTTCCCTAAAAAGATAGAATGTTGAAAAATTATTAATTTACATTCAAGATGGTCAGATTATCTTAAAGTACCCTTGGAAAGAAATGATCATGTAGCTTTCTCAAAACTTGAGGAAAACTGCTCCTTCTATCCCATTTTTTAAAATGTATTTATATACAAATGCAAACACAGATAAAAATTCATTGTGTTTTCTTTCTAATTTTCTCATGTTGTGACAAATGTTTCTTGGAAATAGTTGTTAAATAGTGTATTGTTCAAASCTTTAAACAGATGCTACAAGTATCACTATGAACAACCAATATACACTTTAGTTCTGCAATACATGATGAATTCAGTGGAACAACAGTGGGTGGACTTAGGTGACGAGATGGGGGAAAGGACGGTGCAGAAAGACTGAAGAAGAAGAACTGAACAAATAAATGACATAAAATGCATATGAATTAGTGAACCATAAAATATTCTCCTATTTTTGAAAAGCTTAGATGAGTAATTGTCAACTGTGCCATCTGTAAGYAAGGTGGGCTTCCAAACTCGTGGCAATTAAAACTGCTTAGCATCCCACTCTTGCCCTATATTTTATTCTGTGTACAGTCAGTACTGAAGACTAATCTCTTATGACATTAATCGTCTCATGAGGAGAGACAGAATAAATCACAGTAGCCCTTCCTCTCTTCACTCATGAAGATAAATGCCATAACATGATGGCTGATCTTTGTTATGACACTAACCATTATATATTTAACAAAGATAGCAAAATCCCACTGACAGCTAACAAAAGAATTCTCTCTTTACATGTTCTATGAGGAGGCTGTATTTACTTTGTTCAAAAACATGACTTACTATATCTGCTCCCAAAGCGTTTTAAGCAGCAGATTTGGATTGTGCCAGTACACAGTGATGTCATGATTCAGTCTAATGAAAACTGATGTGAAATCATTTTGTAAGTTTTAGGGGCGGGGAAAAAACAAACTGTAATATGCAAAGACTCTGCTCTTTTGTAATGCCAGCTCTGGTAAGAAAGAATAACTTCTCCTATTTGGAAAAAACAAAAATAAAAAACAAACAAACAAAAAAAACCAAAGCTTTCATCACTTTTTCTTTGGTGGAGCTTTTCTGTTTGTCAAGTAGGTTCTGATACAGGTGAACTTAAGGAATTGCAAATGGCTCTTTATTGTGCCTGTGATTGCAAAGGACATTTGTTTCCATTTGTTTATCCATTTATCCTTTGTTCTACACCTCTTGGGAATTTCTTTGCAGTTTTGCCATGCATGAGACACATTCTGTTCTTTCTTTCTTAGTTCTTTCTTACTAATTTTCTGCATCTCTCTGTACTTATTAATCTGAAGGGAGCAATGCTCTGTATCATCCTGTGGATGAAAAAGGGAACAAACAATGGAGTTTTGAAGTTTACGGATTCTCCTTGTGAGGTTAAGAGAATCAATGCTACTTTAATTGGCTTTCTATCTAAGCATCAAAATGTCCCGTAAGTTTCATGAAGCAATTCTAACACTTAACATTTTATTTGTATATTTGTTATCGTTAACAATGTATTAGTAACATGGATATAAATGCTTCTTTGTTGGTTAAATGCTGCATCATGCTGCATTAATAGAGTCAGTGGCAATGGCAGCATGAAACCTGTCTTATCATTTTAGTAAGTGACTACTATCTGGATGAAATACTTAAAGAAAATGGCCAAACCTGRTATGTAAGAATGGAGTGCATATGGAGCTGGAGCATATATTTAAAATACTTTATTTGAGGTCTGTTATGCATTTAGATTTTGGGGGTGGGTGCTTTTTCTTTTCATCTTGGAAATCTTAGGTCTATATCTTTAGGACACTGTCTAACAAGATAAGCTGTGGTAGTAGAGTAATGGCAAGAAAACCGGCATAACTGTCTCCTCTTGTTAAATCGACTATGTTCAGAGAGTAGCCAGTAGGAATTTTATTTCTCACATTAGAAGTAACCCTTACACATTACATTTGCCTGAAGAAATCAAGCGTCAAAGGCTTTTAAAACAAACACATACTCATTCTCTTTATTGATTTTACGGGAAGTCTTCTGCTTCATATTTTTTTTTGATTTTACTATGCTGAAACATCAGTTATATAGCAACCCTTTACAGTTTCAGAGAAAAATCTATATCAGCTTGCATTAGAGAAAACAGCCTATATGAAGGTGAATATGTTTGGGGTTCTTCTTAGTGTTTTCTTTTCTTGTTCCTTGGGTAGTGATGAATGAATTCACATTGTTGGTAGTTCTTTCCTCTGCTATCTGTAGTATAAAGGCAGCTGACAGAGCACTCATATTCCATTCCACTCCATTAGTCCCAGTCACCTCCACCCAGTCACCCATGGCCTCTCATCATTTTGTACAGGGGTAAGTGTCAAAGAGGAATTTTTATCCCAGAAGGAATTAGAGGCATTTCAGGATCATGACCTGTTCGATCACTGAATCAGTGCAGATATCAGTAATATTTTGGGTTGACGGAGCTCCATTTTGCAACTGGCCCCTTCTCTGTAATAATGACTCATAGCTGTAAACAGCTTTGACCCTAATTTTCAGCTGACTGCACTGATAGAGTGATTGAAACTTTTACCCTGATCTTCTAAACCAAATCAGTAGAGCTCACGGTCTACAAGCCTCAGGAGGCTCACAATACTATTTGTTTGTCCTATCAGCACCTAAGAGCCACGGTGTGCTACTAGCTGGCCATTCAACATCCACACAGCTCTTGACCACCTAGGCAATAGTTGGGTGCCTGTGTGTGGATTTTGGGAACCTGCAAAAATGAACTGCACCTGTATCATTGTGCTAATGTATCTGGAGGTAGAAGATTTAGAAATGTGCTCAGAGAGTGTATTGCGATGAGGAAGAAAGAAGATAGGTACATCAGTATGGATGTAAAAATATGACAATTAAGGGTATTGCAGTAAAGATGCGGGTACTCAAGATGAGAGCATCACCATGAGAGTCAGGGAAGACTTGAGAATATGAGAGGTGATGGGGTATTGCAGTAGAAGGTAAGGAGAGATACAGCTTGCGTGGTTCAGCTGAAGTCTTTAGTGGCTGAGCTGCACTGTCAGAATGGTACAGTCATACTGAGAGCCTAGATGCGCCATCACTTGAGCTGAAGTCACTGTTAGTTAATTCTGCTAACAATAGCGAAACCCATACCAGGGCAGAAAGATTGACATCCTACTCATTGGGATGTCCATCTTCGACCCTGATCTTACACAGAGATCTGATCAGATGAGCCCGATGAGTATGCAGAATCCTATTACAGTTGTTGAGGTGTTTGAGGATCTGTGCTGACAGATCCCTAAGTGGAAGTTCCTGGCTGCTCAGACTGATTAATTAGTAAGGATAAAAATATGAAGTTTTCCTTTTGTTTCAGTATAGTAGACCAGATCAATAGGCTGTTATTAGAAGTCAGTTGTTTAGGATTGAAAACTTTACTCTGTGTTTTCTAGCATGGCTGAATCTACTAGCAACAGCAAGATAGGTCTTTGCTGTCAGACTTTATGCTTTTTAAAGGAATAGCACAAGTGCAGGTTTAATTTTAGCTCAATGGTAATCCAATTTCTTTTGAATTCGAAATGTCAAGTGTGCAGTTTATTTGGAATTTTCAAAGCACCACTGCTGCCCTGCTATCAGGTTAAAGTACAACATTATAAAATATAACAATAACAATAATAATAATATAGGTCCAGACATCCCAGAACAAGCATCAAACTCGCTAGTCAAAGCAATGAAATGAACAAACATATCATTTGGCTTCTTTCTCATCTTTTCTTTCATCCAATGTTTTAGAAAATGATTATGCCTTGCATATTTGACAGGTTAGCAAAGCTAAGCAGTTTCAGACCATCTTGAAAACAAATTTTGGCATAGAAATCTTCTTGCAGGAAACACTCTCCCAGATTCYTTCTAGTTCTTGCTAAAGGAACTGCAGTTAAAATGTTTTTGTGTTTTTGACTAGAAGAGGGTTGCGGGAAAAATTGGATCTTGGGTAAACATACTTTAAGCCATTTGAGCTTTATAGGTCAATGACATTATCTCTGAACCTAATAATGCATGGATCAGTAAACATGCACATACTTGATGTTAAAACTTCATTTAAAGTATTCTTGCAGTTTTACGTATTTTTATATGTTGTTTTCTTGTTTATGTCACATCTTTGTTCCTTTCCTTGCTTGATTTTGCTTTTCTTTCTCATCTAGAATGATGCATGAATTACAAAGGAGAATTCATATTATAGAGCATATCATGAAAACCATCTCTTACAGAATGCATCTCCTTTCACTCGAAATTTTATAACCTTCTTATTGTAATTGCAATTGCTTATGTAGAAAAGTCCAACCTGGAGAATTATTACTCCCATTTTAGTATCTTTCAATGTTTTTAGCATCTGGAACCAAGCTTTACCTTTCTTTCAATCACTATCAGCAAGAACTCCAGGAATCCCTATTTGAGAACTTCTGTTAAAATAGCTTTTAGTGTATCTTCCGCTGTTATTTTCATCCCTCTTTTCTCTTTTTCCTATAGTGTATACCCTCTCCTCTTTCTTCTTGTTTTTTTTCTCCTATTCATCCATCTCTATCTGCTTCCTTTCTTCTCCCACTCCATACTCTACCCTATCCTCTCCTCTGCTAACGCATTTACCCATCTTCCTTCACACAAAAGGCTTTGAACTTTTACCAGACAGCCGATAATTCTCCAAGGCCTAAAGCCGTTAATCAAAAATGAGTACAAAAGATTTGAGTGGGGTATTTTCCCACAATAGAAGTCAGTCCTCCTGTTAACCTCACACAAGCAGCTAGAAAAGACAATGCTGGATTTATTCCAGAATGCTGTTCTTGCACCCTGTTTGGGATTCCGTTTTTTAATTCATTAACTTAGTAAAGGTTGACTAGAAAATATCATATATTTTCTGCTTAGGAAAAGAAAGAAAGTTGTTTTTCTGTTCTTTTATTCACCCTGCCCTCTTTGGGTAGTAAAGGATGCCTGTTGTGCAGTTCAGCTTGATCCTTGTGTTTTGGCTGTTGAGTGGGAGAGCTGGCAATAACTGTACTGTTCCTCTTCCTCCTCCTGAATTATTTAAATAACCTTCTAAAAGAAAATTTCTCCAGTCTGAGAGTGGTGACTCATCTTACAGTTTGACCAAGCAAAAATGATAAAAACGGACCTGATATTTTGTCAGCTACCTGACCTTCAGATCCTTGCAAGCCACTTACAGAAATGGTAGAAAGGCTCAGACCAGTCGCAGCTTACTCTACTTTGGCAGGACAGTCAGCATTAACAAGGCCACGAGACTGATCTGCCCACTGATTTTGGATGACAGCACTGTATCAGTTCACACTTGGCTCTTGATGAAAGGACTCATTTTTATCAACATAATAACTGATAGCTATAGGAATAGCGGCTGCTTCTCTGGCAAAGCTTCCCACTTTCTGCAGCACAATATTTACAAGTGGCAAGGCTGATTTTCTAGTTTGTGTTGCATCATGTTGTCCCTCTACTTTTGTTCCCTCTAGCGGCTGAAGTGCAAATGGTAGAGCAGGTCTGATCCAGTGATAAGCAATCCTATATATAAATGAAATTAATCATTTATCCATTACAGAATCACAGAATGGTTGAGGTTGGAAGGGACCTCTGCAGATGGTCTAGTCCAACTCCTCTGCCCAAGCAAGGTCACCTAGAGCATATTGTACATGATTGTACCAGGCAGGTTTTGAATATCTCCAGAGAAGGAGACTCCACAACCTCTCTGGGCAACCTGTTCCTATGCTCTGTCACTCTCACAGTAAAGTTTTTTCTTATATTGAGGTGGAAAATACTCCTGTGTTTCAGTTTGTGCCTATTGCCTCTTGTCCTGTTGCTGGGCACCATTGAAAAGAGTCCGGCCCCATCCTCTTGACACCCTCCCTTTAGGTATTTATAGACATTGGTAAGATCTCCTCAAAGTCTTCTCTTCTTTAGGCTAAACAGGCCCAGCTCTCGCATTACTTAGAGGTTCTCTTCTGATTTATAGGCCAGCTGGGCGTTCTAGGTTTCTCTTAGGCAGAGCTGCGAGTCCTGCCTGGACTCCAGAATTCTCCTGTTAGCTGTTCACTGGGAGATATTTTTTTTCCCAGTGTTGTATCTGTTCTGTTGAGCACTGTAGATGCACATAGTGACAGAGACACTGCTGAGAGAAGGAATTTTGATTGCTTCTTGTCACATAACTGACAGGACTTTCCCATTAAACCTAGGAATTCACATGTTTGTAGGATTTGTGCAGTTATTTAATCTCTTAAGTTGGGGTTTGATGTCTGCTGGTGATGCAACCATAACTGTTTCTCAGGGCTACTACCATTTGCTAATAGGTTTGCTTTCCACTGCTTGTCCTTGCTAGGTTCAGAATTTTCTTGTCTTTGAGTTTTTAACTTAGGTTTGAATGAATGCCAAGAAAATGTTCAGTGCAGTGGCTACTTCAGTTATCTTCTGGATTTCCTGATGGATGTCAAATCATTTGTCCCAGTTAGTGGCTGTCCCTTTTTATGGCTGTGGCTGAATGGCATGAATAAATAGAGCATATTTGATCCTCAGTGACAGAGGTTCCAGTCAGTGCAACCAATTCTTCTGCCACTGTGCTCCTTAACAAAATGCATTGAAACAATCATACTCTTTATGACAGTTACTTTGGCTTGTTTTAATTTCAGCATTATTAGTCACTGCCCATACAAGATTGAGTGTTGGTAGATGGTGTGGGAGGAAGGGAAAGGACATTTAAAACAGATAAAGACTTCTTCCTTTAATCAGTGTTACTTTTTATGACCAAGAAGTCTATGACTTCATTATGCTACTGCATTTTACTATTTTATTTGCTTTGTGGGACAGTTAGTAGTTCAGTTTGATTTTCTAATATTGTTTTTAAAAGACTTAGAAGTACAAAAGGTATTGTGGCTTTTTAATGGTGTTAATGATAAGATGTCAAGGCAAGAGACACTAGCATAATTATCAGTTCATTATATCCTTTAGCTCACAGACTCTAAATAGTACTGTTTTCCATAGTTCGGGGGGAAAAATGATGGATTTGTCAGTAGAATATTTTTCTGAGAAATTATTAGTTCAGTAAAGTCTTTTTGGGGGGTGAGAAYGGGAAGGGGGTGGCCGGAGGGGCAGAAAAAAGTTCTGACTAAAGTTCCCTATTAAATTAMTCTTCATTTTGATAAAGAAAATTAAATCAGAGATATGATAACATTGTTTTCAAATTAAGTAGTGTTTGAGTTGCAGAATTATGCTTTTCAGTTAAAGTATGAAACAGTTCTTCAAACAACAGGCCTCTGTTTAAGGGGTTAGATGGACAGAAGTACAGTTGTAGGGTATATGAACTGCAGCCCATGCTACATGTCTAGCAGTAAAACCAATCCACACAGCGGGCAATTGTTTACTCCAGCACTTTCAGCCCATTTAATGTACTCTGCCTTTCAGTTTGACATTATACCCTGACTATGTTTGCTTCATACTGTGGTATTTAAATTCTGCCTTGTGGGTTTGATTAAACTTTCTGTAGTGGTGTGATGCATCCTGCTCGTTGGTTTCGTTGTTGTTTTGTGAAGATGATCTTCTGTATCCATTCGTGTGGCCACTGTCCCCACAACCAGTTCAGTGCGGCTTCCTCAGCACAAACCACTCTCTCTTCTCCCGCTGTCCAGAGCAGGGTGACTTCTGATGTCTGCGCAGCTTTTCTGTTTCCTCCTCACTATCATCAAACTCACATGGTAATACCTGGCACTTTTACTGACTTTACAGAGTAGGATGTGATGTCGTAGAGAAGGGGACAGGGCTACCCAAATTTTCTCAATTGCAGGGAGGAGCTGCCCAGGTGTGCTGAGGGGCCTGTACTCAGGAAGAGAAACAGGGAATCCTCCACAGTGAGTAACCCCACTTTCAAGTGCACCCAGTTTCCTTCATAGCTGTGTCCAGTACAGTGTAGTTTCCCCTTCTGTCCTTTCCAGTTTTACCCAGTTTGCCCTCTGGAGTCTTCCCAGTTCAGTTCAGTTCCCTTTTCCTTCCATTTCAGTGGACACCCCTTTCATTTTATTTTGTCTATTTTCTTTGTCATCTTTTCAAAGATTAAGGCTTCCATTTTTGTCTCTTCACAGCATTAATCTTTTCTCATGCTAGTCTTAATCCAGTATCCATTGTCATTTTCCCAATGTGGTTCTATCACTGATACATCATCTCATTTTTCTTCCCTTGCTGTTCAAAGGCCCTTTTCCACTCTGTGCAGTTCCTTCTGTCCTTACTCATCGTAATACTCTTCCCTGCCCATGCTCCTTTCTCCTTTCAAACCACATTTTGGTTTTCCTTTCCCAACAGGTCTCTTCTGAATCTTGCCTATTTGTGTACATGTGATAAACTCAGTTCAGTTTCCAAACCTTTCTAGTGCAGCCCTCACTTCTGCATTTTCCTTTTGTAGAACTGAAAGATAAAGGGTACAAAGCTCATCTGTAACAGAAGAACCAAAGGATTTGGGAAACTCTGTTTTAAATGAGAAAGGGGAGAAGAGGCAGTCAATCAGAACTGTCCAATGGCAGGAGAGGGCTGAGCTGGACAAGGAATTGGTAGTGAGTAGGGAGGCTTTGGCTTTTGGTCAGCTGCTTGAATCACAGCCCTGGTTAGCACCTTTCACAGTTTGGTGATTTGCATGATATGATTTGGTGGTGTCTCTAGTTTCTTGTGGGCAGGTGACCACACAGTAGTACCTGCTTTCCCAGTTGCCATCAATTGGTAACCACTAGAGAGAAGCTCAGGATTGGATGAGTTTGGAGACCAAACTGATCTGTCATTTGCCCATGGTAGTTATTGCTGAAATATGTTGGCAAGACACTGTGGGGAATCTTGCACTGCTGTTGCCTATGCTGCACTTTTTATTGCTGATTGAAAGGGCTGTCAGTCTGGCACCTTACATGGGCAAAAGAGTGACTGATTGGGTGACTGCTTAAAACTGATTAGCATAAAAAGGAAGTGGAAAAAGCGGAGAATCCCATACAAGGTGCTTGTAACTGGGAAGAGGAGTTGGGTTAATTTGGGCTCAATTGGAAAAGGCAAAGGAGTGGAAAACTGAGCTGAACTGGAAAAATACACTGCACTTTGAGTCATGTAGCATCTTGTGTGCTTCTGTGACTGTTTTGACTACTTAACTTTTCATCTTTTTTAGAAACAAAAAGCATTTAAGATTAAAAACTTCTCTGTGTCAAATCTCACAGTAGCTCCTCCTCTGTGAATGGAAGCTCTTAGACAATTCTGAGGTCATGACAGAACCTAAGTGTAGAATATTCAAATGACCTCAAATAGTTTTAAAGTAATAGAAGAAGAAAGAGAAGACTAGTTGTCT